>NW_006408568.1:18912524-18982024 GCF_000296735.1 Chrysochloris asiatica
AATTTATAGAATGCAAAAAGAATTACAAGAAAGATATAGGAGAATGTATTTATAGAATCAAAGAGAGAAATTCTTAAACAAGAAAGAAGTAAAAACGATTTAAAAATATCAATTTGTATACATTAAATTAGAAACTTTCTCATTGCTAAAGGTACTATAAAAGTAGTTGCAAAACAAATTACAATTTGGGAAAATAAAATTGCAATTTATATAACAATGATAACATAAAGTGATGATATTCGAAATGTAGAAATGCCCTGCATTAAATAATTCATGTAATATGTTCTTTCACTATTTGTTGTTATTTCAATCACATGAACTTTTCTAACATTAGGAAACCAATCTGCTTTAAAATAATTGACTAGAAAAAGGCCAACAAAGCTAACTCACTCAAGCATTTAAGGTACAGTTTGAACAGGAGTTATGGTGGGACACTGTAGGATAAGCACTGGATTGCTAACCATATGGTCCACAAAGTCAGCAGTTCAAACACAACAGTTGCTCCTCAAAAACTCTACACAGGATTGCTATGAGTTGTACTCAACTGTACTTCACAACAACAGCAGATTGAAAAGTATGGTAAAAGAATGCAACCTTAGCACACACTTTCCTGATTTTAATCCATTCAACAGTCCCTTGTTCTGTTCAAATGACAGCCTTTGGTCCATGTACAGATTCCCCATAAACAAAATTAAGTGTTCTGGAATACCTACTTTCCACAACATTATCAATAGTTTGTCATTACCTACACAGTCAAAAGCCTTTCTGTAGTCAATAAAGCATAAATAAACATTTTATTTTATTTATTTATTTATTTTTGCTTTCAACCAAAATCATCTGATGTCAGTGATTATATCCTTCTTTTCATGTTCTCTTGTTAATCTGGTTTGAACTTCTGGCAGCTCACTACCGATGTATTGTTACAGCCATTTAAAAATTATCTTCAGCAAAATAGTACTTGGATGTGATACTAATGGTATTCTTTGATGAATTCCACATTCCATTGAGTCACCTCTCTTTGGAATGGGCACTAATATGTATTCTTCTGATCGGTTGGCCAGGTAACTCTTTTACATATAACTTCGTATAAATGAGTGAGCACCAACCACACTGCATTATTTTGTTGAAAGATTGTAATTTGTATTCCATCAATTCTTGGAGTGTTGTTTTTCACCAATGCCGTCAGTGATGCTTGTACTTCCTCCTTCAGGACAGTTGGTTCTTGACTATATGCTACTTCTTGAAATTGTTGAACACTGATCATTTCTTTTTGGTTACAATGACTTGGTGTATGTCTTCCATCTTCTTTTGCTGCTTTCTGTATCAACACTTTGCTGTTAAGTGTCATTGAATTGGTTCTGACTCACAGAGACTCTGTATAGGAATTCTGAAGAGTGGCTGATAGGTTTGACCTGCTGACCTTAGAAAAGAATCCTTCAATTTTGCAACTTGAGGCTTTACTTTTTTCTTCACTTCTTTCAGTATGAGAAATGCTAATCAGTTCTTCCCTTTTGGATTTCTAAGTGCTATTTAACTGTGTGGATCTTAACAAATTATGAATAACATTGTGAAGAACAGGAAATCCAAAACATTTAAGTACACTTATGCAGGTGCTTAAGGTGTGCATGACCCAAGCCATGGTCTTTTCAGTAGCCACATTTACACATTAAAGTTGGACAATAAGCAAGACAATGTAGAATAATGGATGCATTTGAGTTGTGGTATTGGAGAAGACTATTAAAAGTAGCATACACTGCAAGCAGAGTAAACAAAACTGTGTTGGAGGAAGTACAGCCAGAATGTTCCTTAGAAGCCAGGATGTTGAGACTGTCTCTCATACTTTGGACATATTATGTGGAGGGAATAATCCCTAGAGAAGGACATCATGCTTCATAAAGATGAGTGTCAGCAAAAAAAGGGAAGAACCCAAATGAGATGAATTGGCACAGTGGTAGCAGGAACAGGCTTAAGTGTAGCAACAGCAGGACAGGGCAATGTTTTCTTCGGTTGTGCATAGGGTTACTATGAGTTGGAGCACCTAAGAATAATAACATTCAGAATATGTAGATAGATCCATAGGCAGTCATTCCAAAAGAATAAAGGGAAACTCTTATTGTTGTTAGGTGCTGTGGAACTGGTTCTAACAGTTAGTGACCGTACACACAACAGAACAAAACACTGCCCGGCCCTGCACCATCCTCACAATTGTTGATAAGCTTGAGCTCATTGCTGCAGCCACTGTGCCCTTCCATCTTGTTGGGGGGTCTTCCTATAAATGGGTCTTATGCAGTAGATCTGTCAAATGCAATATGTAGTGTTATTTCTTGACTTCAGTTTCCATGAATGTTGATTGTGGATTCAAGCAAAATGAAGTCTTGACAACTTCAATCTTTTCTCCATTTATCATAATGCTATTGACTAGTCCAATTGTGAGGATTTTTGCTTAAAATCAGGAAAGGTATGAGTCAGTGATGTATCCTTTCACCATGCTTATTCAATCTCTGGTCGTGGTGGTGGTGGTGGTGGTGATATGCCTTGGGGTTGGTTCTGACTCATAGCAACCCTGTATAGGGTTCTCAAAGCTATAAAAGAAAGCCTCCTCTTTCGCACACAGAATGGCTGGTAGTTTCAAACTCCTGACCTTGTGATTAGCAGCCCGACTCAAAACCACTATCTTGCCAGAGTTCCTTTATTCAATCTCTATGCTGAACAAATTAACTGAGAATCTGGATTAAATGAAAAGAGGATTGATAAAGTCTCATTAATAACTTATGATACACACATGACATAACTGTTCCTTCTGAAAGTGAAGAAGACTTGAAGCGCTTAGTGATGAAGTTTAAAATCTACATATAATCTATATGGATTATACCTCACCGCAAAGAATTCTAAAATCCTCACAAATGGACCAGTAAGAAACATTTTAAGTGGAGGAACTATTAAGGCTATCAAGGATTTCAGTTTATTTGGGTTCACAATCAACACTGATGGAATCACAATTAGCAGTCAGGAAATCAAATGACATATTGCATTTGGCAAATCTGCTGTAAAAATGTCTCTAAAATGGCAAAAATGAAGATGTCAGAAGACTAAGGTGCACCTTACTCAGACCATTTTATCATCAATTATGTAAAAGGGGGGTAATGAATAAGGAAGATGGAAGAAATATTGATTGCCTTAGACTTACGGTGTTGGTTAAGAATCTTAAGTATACTATGGACTATTAAAAGAATGAACAAATCTGTGTTGGAAGAAGTAGTGCCACTGTAGTTTTTAGAAGCAACAATAGTGAGCCTTTGTCTCATATATTTTGAACATGTCGTAAGGAAGGATCAGTACTTGTAAAGCAGAGATTCAGCAAAAAAGAAGACCTTCAATTAGATAGTTTGACACAGTATGTGAAGCAATGAGCTCAAATATAGGAGAGATTTTGATGATATCACTGGGTTAGTCAGTTTAATTCTGTTGTACACAGGGTCATTAAGCATCAGAAATGACTCATATACCCATAAAGAAGAAAACAATAACTAAACAACAATCTTGAAATTTCAGCAATAACCAATAATTTTTTTTTATAAATCTGTCCATTAAATATTATACTAGACATATTTAGAGATTATAAAAGATGTTATATATAATATATTCTTCATCAGTGTAACTGTTTCTGTTATGTAAAAGCAGTTAGCTGCTCACATTAAAAATGCCTAACAGTTTAACACTAATGTCAAAATTCTTATGTGTTAAACATTCTCAGTGCTTTGAAATCTTCAGGTACGTTATTGTTATACTGTAGTGATTAAAATATTATCTGTACATTTTTGTTTCCTAAATAAAGACTGTTTTGTATGATTGCATAATACGTTTCCGAGGGAAATAAGGGTTACAGAAGTAACTATAGAGAGACCTATTTAGTCAGCTTCTGAGTTAACCAAAATCAGAAACTTTCTAAGAGTATCTGCTTTGTATTTCTGCTTTAAACTTCTTTTTTAAACTATAGCTACAGGTTTTAAAGATTTCTTTGAAACAACTGAAGAGTGAACTTTAATTCATGTTTTTTAAACAAAGGTTATATGAGACGTACAGCAGTCTTACAATATCAGCAAGAATTGCACATTACGCTCTGAGCGTAACTGACTTTCAAATTTCTCTACAGGTATTATTTCCCATGAATAGGAACAAAGAGCAAAAACAGTTAAAAAAGCATATTCAAATGTGTGCATAAAAAGGCATGGTAAATGAATACTGTTTAGTTTGCTGACATAATTACTTGAATGTAATTTTTATGAGTCGTAGAAATCTTGGCATTTTCACTGAACCAGATAATTAGACTCTGAATAGAACAGGGTCAGAATAATTAATACATCAAAACTAGATGAACTTTTTCTAATTATTTTTATTTAATCTCTATTATAATTATTGTTATACTCTGCTGAGCATGATTGCCTCATGTTCATAGATTTGAATGCAGTCTTATAGTTGCATCCTGGGACTTTGTGGAATATTAACAAACCGTGGCATGGAGAAATTAGAATGGTGTAGTTTCATGATGGAATTCTAAATTGGAATTTCATATTTTTCTATATAGTTACAGAAAATTTCTTCCATAATCATAAAAATATGAATTTTAAAACAAAATTCTACTTTTCTTTCAAGTTACACTTCTCCAAAGTTCATGAAAAATTATTTTATGAGTCCTTTCAAAGGCGTATCATCTGCTATTCTGTTTACATGAAATTTTATGTCAGGTGATTGCATTACATTTTTCATTTGGAAGCATTTACTATCATGATGAATCTTAATTATAAAAACGAATGAATCAAAAAGTAGTAAAGATCATTACTATTATTAAAGACTGTTCTTTAAAATTTATATTGCAAAGTAGTGATGAAACTTTGTGTTCATTTTGACAACTGGCTGCTGTTTCAGATCATAACACTCACGAAAACACATAAAAAGTAATTATAATAGCAGATGGAAACAAGAATGCTGATAAAATAGTTTTTAAGCTCAAGGCTGAAAGGTTACATACCAAACCAAAAAATAAACCCAATGTCATTATAATAATTCCAACTCATAGCAAACCTGTAGGCCAGAGCAGAGTTGTCACATAGGGTTTCCATGAAGTCCTGGTGTGGCAATATATAATAAATACTGCACTGCAGATCCAAGTTCAGCAGTTCAAACCCACCAGCATCACCTTGGAAACCCTATAGAGATTCATTATGAGTCAGAACTGACTCAGCAGCATTAAACAACAAGAACCTTTAGGGAAATAGACTGCTGCATCTTTCTCCCACATGAGTAGTTGGTGAGTTTGAATGGCCAACTTTTGGATTAACAGCCAAGCACTTTAATCATTGTGCAACCAGGACTCAGATACCTTTGAAATATGATTGGAGGCTAACTCAATTCTAACTATATCAAATAGAATGATATAATGAAAAATAAGTAAAAACAGATTATCCATTAAAATGTTGCTGTTGGTGGTGATTCCCTGAGATCACTTCCAGCTTAAAGTGAGTCCACAGTGTGTCAGAGAAGGACTGCTTCATATGATTTTCAAGGCTGTGACCTTTCAGAGGTCAGCAGGCTATGATGGAGAAAGATGTGACGGTCTGTTTTCACCAGGATTTACAGCTTTGGAAACTCTGTGGGGCTGTTCTACTCTGTTCTATAGCATTGCAATGAGCTGGAATCTATCTTATCTCAATGGGCTTCAGAACTTTTGGAAGCAGATCCTTTATTCTAACTTCCAAGGTGCTTCTGCGTATGTTCAGTTTCCCAGCAAGTATTCAAGTACTTAATCTTATGTGCTACCCAGATAGTTCACACCATTAAAATAGCATTCAATAAACATAATAGTACAAGGCACCAATGCTAAAGTTTGGTTACTTTTCATTCTTTGTTCTTATTTTAGAGTTTGGTCAGGGCTATCCTCTCCTGGTATGGCACTGTAGGATAAGCACTGAAATGGCAAGGTCAATGGTTCCAAGTCACTAGCCACTCCTTAGAAAACCTTTACAGGGTCACTGAATCAGAACCAACTCAATCGCACTTAACAACGTCAACAAACCTCTCCTTACCATGTAGTTTTCTGGCTTTCTGTAAAAGTCCACAACTTTTCCTTGTACAGCACTGACATTGATGAGCTGATGGAACATGTATTCTTAAACCCTGGGTAAAACTGGTATTAGTAGATTACTGGAAACCCCTAAAAATATTCCATTATGAGATATTATCAAACATCTTAAATTAGATTGGAATCAATTCTCCTAATGTTCAGAATTTAGGAAAGAGAAGCAGGATAATATTCTGTATAACTCTAGTGGAGCCAAGCTATTTAAATATGTGCTTAATCTTGTGATTTAGCTAAGGCAAATACTTATCAGGAGGAAAACCATCTAAAATGATTGTGCGATCCTAGTACCACCAAGACAGAAAGTGATATGCATCCACTGGGTTAATGTCAATTTTAAATTTTGGTGGAGTGTACCCCATTCAAGGATAAAGAAATAAATATCAACTTCATGTTAAATCATATATTGGAGTCCTAGTGTGGTTCTGTAGGATAAGCACTGGACCACAGGTTATATGAACCACAAGATTGGCAACTCAAACTTATCAGTCACTCCTTGGAAACCCTATACAGGGTCGCTTATGAGTCAGAACTGACTCGACAACCCTTAACAACAACACATTGTTCTACATGAATAAAATGCATATAAAATGGGAAAATAAGAGAAAATAGAAGAATGTTGAATCACTGTCAAAAATATTAAAAAGTTATTTTTCAAATATTAAAAAGACAAAAATGTGAAACAATATACAACAGAAAAATGAGTTTCAGCAGGACCTAAGAACATAATTGACAATATAGAAAATGAAATAATTAATAAGGATGTTGTTAATGCTGCTGTTAGGTGATTTAGTCAATTATGACTCATAGTAACCCTATGTACAGCAGAAAAAAACACTGTGTGGTGTTAGCCATCCCCACAATTATGCTTGAGTTCATTGTTGCTACCACAGTGTCAATTCATGTCTTTGAGGGTCTACAAATTTTTTGTTGACCCTTCACTTTACCAAGAATGAAGTCCTTCTGGTCCTTTCTGACAACATGTCCAAAGTACGAGAGACAAAGTTTCTTGGCCAGTGCTTCCAAAGAACACTCTGGCTATACTTTTTCCAAGACAGGTTTGTTTATTGTTCTAGCAATCCATGGTACATTCGATGTCATAATTCAAATGGATCAATTCTCCAATCTTCCTTATGCATGTTGTTGTTAGGTGCCACCGACTTATTACTGACTCATAGCAACCTTATGCACAACAGAACAAAACACTACCCGATCCTATGTTGTTGTTAAGTGCCGTCGAGTCGTTTCCGACCCATAGCGACCCTGTACAGGGTTTCCGAGGCTGTAAATCTTTACAGGAGGAGAACGCCTCATCTTTCTCCCGCGGAACAGCTGGTAGTTTCGAACTACTGGCCTTAAGGTTCACAGCCCAATTCGTAACCACTACGCTACCAGACCTCCATGCCAACCTCAAAATTAATGTTATGGTACATTGCTGCTGCCATTGTACCAATCCATTTTGTTGGTGGGTCTCCTTTTTGCTGACTCTCCACTTTACCAAGCAAGAAATCCTTCTCCAGAGACTGGTCCCTCCTGATACTATGCCCAAAGTATGAGAGATGAAATCTGGCTATCCTGGCTTCTAAGGACCATTCTGACTATACTTCTTCCAACACAAATTTGTTCTTTTGGCAGTCCATGATACCTTTAATATTCTCCTCCAACACCACAATTCAAATGCATCAAATTTTCTAGCATTCTTTACTTGTTGTCCAACTTTCACATGCATATGAGGTTATTGAATATACCATGGTTTGGATCAGGTTCACGTTAGTCCTTAAACTGGCAACTTTGCTCTGAAATTCTTTAAAGTGGTCTTGTGCAGCAGATTTGCCTAATGGAATACACCTTTTGATTTGTTTGACAGCTGCTTCCATGAGTGTTAATTGTGGTTGTTGTTAAGTGCTGTCAAATTGGTTCTTACCCATAGCGACCCTGTATGGTGTTTCCAAGGAGTGGCTGGTGAGCTTGAACCAATGACTTTGTGGTTCAAATGACTTTGCAGTTCAGTGCATTAGCCCACAGTGCCACACCAAGACTGACTGATGGTTGATCTGAGCAAAATGAAGTCTTTGATACCTTCAAGCTTTTCTCCATGTATCTTGATGTTATTTAATGGCCCACTGGTGAGGGGTTTTGTTTTCTTTATGTTGAGATGCAACCCATATCAAAGACTGTTGTCTTTGATCTTCATCAAAAGTATTTTAAGTCCTCTTCACTTTCAGCAAGTAAGGTTGTATCATCTGAATATCACAGGTTTTTAATGAATCTTCCTCCTATCTTGAGGCCATGTTTTCTTCATATAATCCAGCTTCTTGAATTGTTTGCTCAGCATATAGATTGAATAAATATGGTGAAAGAATGCAACACCTTTTCTAATTTTAAACCATTCAGTGTTTCCTTATTCTGTCTGAACAACTGCCTCTTGGTTTATGTACGGGTTCTGCATGGGCACAATTAAGTGTTCCAGAATATTCATTCATAACAATGTTGTCCAATGTGGAGGAGGAGTGCTAAATTGAAAATGCCATGGCTTGGGTCAGTTGCACATTATCTCTCAAAGTGGTTTCTCTGCTTTTTAACACTTTAAAGAGGCCTTTTGCAGCAGATTTTTCTTATGGAATATATCATTTGATATCTTAACTGCTGCCTCTATAAGCATTTATCATGATGTTATTTATTCAAATAGATGTGAAGATTTTCATTTTTATACTCTGAGGTGCATTCCATACTGAAGGCTTTTGTTGTTGATCTTCAATAGTAAGTACTCCAAATCCTCTTCACTTTAAAAAGCAGAATTTATGTCATATGAATATTGCAGGGTGTTGATGAGTCTTCCTCCAATCCTAATGCCATGTTCTTCTTCATATAATTTTGCTTCTCAGATTATTTGCTGAGCATATAGATTTAATAAGTATGGTGAAAGGAAACAAACTGAACACACACTTTCCTAATTTTAAACCATTCAGCATCCTCTTGTTCTATTCAAACATCTGCCTCTTGGACTACATACAGGTTGATCATGAGCACAATTAAGTGTTCTGGAACTCTCATTCTTCACAGCATTGTATATAGTTTGTTATGACCCACATAGTCAAATGTCTTTTCACAGTCAACAAAGCATAAGTAAACATCTTTCTGGTACTCTCTGATTCAAGCTAAAATTCATCTGATTTCAGCAATGATATCCCTCAGTCAACATTCTCTTCTGAATCTTGCTTCAATTTCTGGCAGCAAAATTTTACTTGAAAGTGATATTAATGATGTTGTTCCACAATTTCGCATTCCAATTTGTCACCTTTCTTTGGAGTGGGCACCAATATGGATCTCTTCCAATCATTTCGCCAGGTAGCTGTCTTCAGAATTTCTTGGCATAGATGAGTGCCTCCAATATTAAATCAGTGTGTTGAAACATTTCAAATTGTATTCCATCAGTATTGCAATCTCAGGCTTGAATTTTTTTTCATTTCTTTCAGTTTGAGAAATACTAAGTGTTCCTCCATTTTGCTTTCTAACTCCTAGTCTTTGCATATTTTATTATAATATTTTATCTTGTGTTCATGAGCTGTCCTTTGAAATATTATTTTCGACTCTTTTACTTCCTCATTTCTTTCAGTTGCTTTAGCTTCTCTACATTCAAGAACAAGTTGCAGATTCTTTTCGACATCTACTTCGGATTTTTCTTTCTTTCTTGTATTTTTAATGATCTTTTTGATTTCTTCATCTATGATGTTCTTGATGTCATTCCACAACGCTGGTCTTCAGTTCCTAGTATATAGAGCTTCGAATCTGCTCTTGAAATGCTTTCTAAATTCAGGTGTGATATATTAAAAATCACATTTGGCTTTTGTGACTTGTTTTAATTTTCCTCAGCTTCAGCCTGAATTTGCATATGAGGAATTGATGATCTGTTCCACAGCCAGCTCCTGGCCTTGTTTAAGCTGGTACACGGTGCTGTCGGTTAATGTGCCAGACTCCAAAGTCATTTGAACTGCAAGGTTGGCGGTTCAAGCTCACTAGCTGCTCCTCTGAAACCCTATACAGGGTTGCTATGGGTCAGAACCAATTCAATGGCATTTAACAACAACAAAAAAAATGATCTTCTCCATGGTCTCTTTCCATCGATGTAGTTGATTTGATTCCTGTGTGGTTTCTCTGGCAAGGTTAATGTATATAGTCGCCATTTATATTGAAAAAGTTGTTTGCAAAGAATAAGTCTTTGGTCTTTGAAATTTCTGTTATATGATCTGAAACATTGTTTCTATCACCAAACCATTTTTTTCCAACTACTAATCTTTCCTCTTTGTTCCCAACTTCTGTATTCCAATCACCAGTAATTATCAATGCATATTGAGTGAATGTTTGATTAATTTCAGATTGAAGAAGTTGGTCGAATTCTTCCATTTCTTCATCTATGGTTTTAGTGGTTGGTGCATAAATTTGAATAATAATTGTATTAAATGGTCTTTCTAATAAGAGTATGAGTACTAACCAATCAGAGACAGCACTGTATTTCAAAACAGATTTTGAAATTTTCTTTTTGACAATGAATGGGGTATACTATTCCTCTTCAATTTGTCATTCTTAACATAGAAAACTATATGATTGTCCAATTCAAATTTGCCAATACCAATCAATTTTAATTCTTTAATGCCTAGGATAAGGATCTTAATGTATTCCATTTAGTTTTTGATGACTTCCAATTTTCTTAGACTCACACTTCGTCCGTTCCATGTGCTGATTATTAATGTGTGTTTGCACCTGTTTTTTCCCCATTTTATATGGACTGTCATCAGCAAATGAAGGGTTCGAAAGTTTTATGCCATCCAGGTTATCAAGATCAACTCTACTTTGAGGAGTTGAGTCAGTCACATTTGAGTGCCTTCCAATTTAAGAGGCACATCTTCTGACACTTATATGACAATGCTCTGATCCTGTTCATAAGGCTTTTAGTCATTAATCTTTGAGAATTGGTCTGTCTTCTCTTAGTCTGCAAGTTCAACTGAAACCTGTCCACCATGGATGATCCTGCTCTTATTTAAAACACCAAAGGCATAACTTATAACATTACAGCAACACACAATCACTATTGTATGACAAACTGACATAGAACTGGTAGTTGATAAGGATCGTTATTGTTGTTAAGTGCTGTCGAGTTGGTTCTGACTCATAGCAACCCTGTATAGGGTTTCTGAGGAACGGCTGGTGAATTTGCATGAACCTTATAGTTCAAACCGACATTGCTATTCGGTGCTTTTCCTACTAGGATGTCTATAGATCTATAAATATGCAAACAAAAGGAGAAAATTGAAGTAATAAAAGATGATATGGCATTCTGGTGTGGCACTGTAGGATAAACACAGGACCACAAGGTTGGTTTGCACCACAAGGTCAGCAGTTCAAACTCACTATGTACTGGATCGCTATGAGTCAAAAACAGCTGGACAGCATTTAACAACACAACAGTGGGAAAGATAAAATAAACATGAGCAATATAAGCGATTAACATCAATTAGGAATAAATAGAAACAAGTGAAGCTTTCACTAATCATCCACTAAGAGAATGCTGTTTGTTAACTGCCATTGTATCGGTTCCAGACTCCTAAGGATCATTTATGGAGTTTCTGAGGATTGGTTTGAATCGCCAACTTTTGGTTAGCAGTCATATGTTTATCCTACAATGCCACACCAGGACTCCACTAAGAGAACACTTTGCATGATTTTGGCAAAACAAATAAATAAGAAAGCAATACAAAACACAGCACAAGAGTATATTTTTGAGTATACTGTTTAAAAGGTTTTCCTTAGGTTAAGCACTGTGCCTGTATCCAAAAAGTTGTTGGTTTAACCACATCATCAGTTCTTCCGAAGAAAGATGTGGAAGCTAGCTCCCTTGAAGATTGTTGTTGTTGTTTAGTGTCATTAAGTCGATTCCAACCCATAGCAACCCTGTATAGTTTCCAGGATGGCTGGTGAGCTTGAACCACCGACTTTTTGGTTCAAACTGACTTTGCAGTCTAGCACGTTAACTTGCAGCACCACACCATGACTCCCCCTTAAGGATTGTTATCGTTTTATTGTTAAATGTTGTGGAGTCGGTTCAGACCCATAGCAACCCTGTAGCCTTAGAAACTCTATGTGGTAATTTTATTCTTTTCTATAAAGTTGCTATGAGTCAAAATTAAGTTGATGACAATGTTTGCTTTGATTTTTTTGTTTTGATTTGTTTAAGGCCCACAGAAATAACTGGGCTAGTCATGATAATGACATTGAGATGATGTAAGAAAATAGCCATACTTTGTAACATGCACCATTAAGTATGTATGAGTAGAACGACATGAGGTCTAGGATTCCCCTAAAAATAGTTCAGGGAAAAAATAAGATAAAAGTATGTCACACTATTATTTTTTAAATATTGGCAATGGCAATTCATAGACTCTACTTGTGTTTATGATTGACAATTATTTTTATTAATAAATTATTATTTTCATAATAAAAATCAGTTTATATAAAGCTATAATAGGAATGCAGTTACATGAGTTAATTAAAATATTTTAGATTAATGTTTAAAAAATATTTTCAACTCTTTGGGGAAAATGTTAAAAGAGTTACATTGGTTTCAGATTATATTTAACTTCAAGTGGCAGAGTACAATGTAACAATAAAAGCACAATTTTGAGAGGAGTAATATTGTGATGCAAGATTTTTTGGTCAAGCATAAAGAAATGTACATGCTGTGAAAACACTGAGTCAGGAGTCAGAACATAAACTGTTTATGGACACACTCTTTAAAGATGTACCAGCGGACTAAGAGATACCAAAATCTTTTTTTAATTTAAGGAATGAGATATTGAGTCAGAAATTACTGATATTCATAAATTCCCTTTCCATGGCAAGCATAAACCAGAGAAACTAAATCAGTTACCATCAGGTTGGCCCCAACTCATGGTGCCCTCATGTGTACAGAGTAAAACTGTGTTTCATAGAGTTTCTGGCTTGTGATCTTTCAAAGATGATCATGAGGCCTTCCTATCAAATTGTGCTTGGGTAGAACTGAAACATCAAGTGATTTGCACCTTAAAGGAAACCTATTTATAAGCACACTCATCAAGATTCCGAAGAGTTAAAAACAAACAAAAATGCAGAGAACAGAGTTGTTCAGATTGAAAGAAATAATAAACTAAGGTTGAGTAATTACTTCACCCGCCACCTTCCAGTCATAGTGACACTATAGAACAGAGTAGAACTGCTCAATGGGATTTCTGAGGCTGTAAATCTCCACAGAAGCAGACTGCCTTATCTTTCTCCTACTGAACATCTGGTGGATTTGAACTATTGACCAATGTTAATGTCAATGGTTAAGCTACTGAAAATCCTTAATAATAACATAATATTACCATAAATTATAAAAGTAACTACATGTTTATCTGTTGTTGTTAAGTACCATTGAGTCAATTCCAACTCATAGTGACCCTGTATATGGCTTCCGAGGAATAGCTGGTGGGCTTGAACTGCCGACCTTGTGGTTTTCAGTCCAGTGTTTACCCTACAGTGCCATACTAGGAGTCCAATTTATATCTAGTAAATAAAAAATTTACCATACACTCATAAAGGTACTATGAAATTTATATATGTATATGAAGAGTATCTATGTACTAGTTATGTATTAATCAAGTAATATTAGGAACTTTGGTTACTTGAAAAAAATGTCAAATTGCATCCATTAGATTATATTTCACATAAATTCATAACTAATTACACTTTACATTAGAATGAATTTAATGTAAAATAAGGAATGAAATTTATAATATAAATATGTTTCTTAATGAAAGGTAAACAGGTAAATAAAAATTTATCTGCTCCTGGATCATCCAAAGAATTTTAAACATAAACACAACATAGATTATTTTCTCTTCAGGAAGAACTCTAGAAAAGTTTCTATTACCATAATCAATAAGTAGATAATAGCACTTTAATAATGTATGCAATTTAATAAGACATGTGATATGTCATAAATGTATTTCCCAAGGATGTTGCATCATTTCTGCCCAAACATGCAATCTTAACAGTTTGTTAATAGCATTGTGACGGTGGAGGTTTATGTCAAGTTGGTTCAGACTCATAGTGACCCAGTGCAGGGTTTCTGAGTCTGTAAATCTTTATGGGAGCAAAAAGCCTCATCTTTCTCCCACAGTGTGACTCTTGGATTCCAAGTACTGACCTTGTGATAGCATCCCAATGTGTAACCCACTATGTGACTAGAGCACCTTAAAAATAAAGCCTTTGGCACCCAGTATTCCCAAAGGATCTCCCCATCCAAGCACTAACCAGTCCGACCCTGCCTCCACTGGGTCAAGTTCAATTTATAGTGACCATATAGGACAGGTGTCCTGGTGTGGTGTTCTAGGATCAGCACTGGACTGAGAACCACAAGGTTGGCAGTGCAAACCCACCAACCCACCAGCTGCTTCTCAGAAACCCTGTACAGGGTTACTATGAGTTGGGACTGACTCAACGGTATATAACAACAACAATTGGACAGAATAAAACTCCCCCACTGGGTTCTGAGCCTGCAAAACTTTATGGAAACAGACTGCTCCATCTTTCACCTGTGGAAGGGCTGGTAGGTTTGAACTGCCAACCTTTTGGTTATCAACTAAGTGTTTTAACCACTGTATGTTGTTGTTGTTAAGTGCCATCGAGTTGGTCCCAACCCATAGCGACCCTGTACAGGGTTTTCAATGGTGTAAATCTTTACGGGAGTAGAAAGCCTCATCTTTCTCCCGTGAAGCGGCTGGTAGTTTTGAACCGCTGACCTTAAGGTTCACAGCCTGATTCGTAACCACTACGCTACCAGAGCTCCTTTAAATATCAAACAGGAAGGTAAGTACCGTACTATTAACTACAAGGAGTCTCAAAAAAATCACTATACAGGGTCGCTGTGAGTCAGACTAAGGTCTTACTTAAAAAGCAGCATTTTATGCTGCTATCTAGCTATTTTGTTATAAAAAAATATAAAGGAAAGGATTTTCTCTGTTTTATATTGGCAACAACCCCTTGGTATAGCACTGATGTTGTTGTTGTTAAAGGTGGTGGAGGTAGTTCTACCTTGACCATGTATAGGGTTCCCAGGATTTTAAATCTTCAGAGGAACCGAATGCATCATCTTTCTCTTGCTGAGCCGGCTGGTGCATTCGAACTGCTGACCTATGGTTAACATTTCAATGGATAACCCACTATACTACTTAGGTTCCAAAGCTTTTATGTTGTTGTTGTTGTTAAGTGCCATTGAGTCAGTTCAGACTCATAGCGAGTCTGTATAGGGTTTCCAAGGAGTGGCTGGTGAGCTTGAACCACTGACCTTGAGGTTCAAATTGATTTTGCAGTCCAGCACATTATCATCTCACAGTGTCACACCAGAAATCCCAAGCATATATAATAAGCATTTACTAAATAATCATTAGATGCATGAATGCTGTGAAGTGTTGTCAAATTGGTTCTGACCCATAGCGACTCTGTATAGAGTTTACTAGGAGTGGCTGGTGGATTTGACCTTGTGGTTAGCAGTCCGGTGCTTATCCTACAGCATCACACCAGGACTCCTACAGCAAGAATAAATGTATATAAAGCACTGTACTAGAAACTAGGAGCTAAAAGTAAACAAAAATCTCATCCAAAGAAAGTTGTTTATTTAGTACTTAAAGTGGAAAGTTTTCAACTATTGTTGTTGTGTGCTGTGGAGTTTGAACATTGACCAATACTTTTTGTTGCAGTGATTCCATGTATTCCTTGCATTATGAGTAAGCAGACTCCAAAAGTCCCTATAAAACAGAGTATAACTACCTCTAATGGTATCCCACACTGTAATCTTTCTAAGAATAGAGCTACAGGTCTTTTGTCCTGCTGAACCACTGAAAGGTTCCAACCACCAATCTTTCAGTTACTGGTCAAAAGTTGAGCCATTGCACTAACATCTAGGGTGCAGAAATGTGGCATTAAAACAATATAGAAATAACTATAAGGCAATTTTTCAAAAGTGCAACATAATGTCTACAAATGAACTGTTAATGCAAAGGAAGAAAAAGCATGATCAGAACTAGAAGTGGATTTCTTATATTTATGCCATCAACATAATTTAGCTTTTGAAACATTTTGAATTATGACTTTCCTTGGAGGTTATCTATGTGTGTGTGTAAGAGAGAGAGAGATCCTTATAGTGACATTATTCAATTCTCTACTCAATTAAGAAAGATTTATTTCCTTATCAATCTATCTTAAGAATAAAATTAATGTGTTAAGCAAGATGTTTGATAGGAAAAAATGGAGATGCATTCATTTATAATTAATGTACTTCTGAAGAATTGATGGCTGCCTTATGTAATGTCAATACAGAAGAAATGTTGATATCTTCTTGCGCTTGTCATTCTATATAATAGACTATTAAATGTTTTGTTTAGGTAAGACAATGTATTAAATTAGCATGTGACTAGATAGATAGATAGATAGATAGATAGATAGATAGATAGATAGATAGTTGTTGTTGTTAAGTGCCATCGAGTCGGTTCCATCCCATAACGGCCTTGTATTGGGTTTCCAAGGAGCAGCTGGTGAGCTTGAACCATCGACCTTGCAGTTCAAACCAACTTCACAGTCCAGCACATTAGCCCACAGCACCACACCAGGACTCCATATGTATATGTGTGTCTTAAATATTATGTCTTAAAGTGAAAAAGAGTTCTGGTGAGGCAATGCAGGGTAAACACTGGACTGGTAACTGCAAGGGCAATGGTTAAAACCCACCGACTTCTCCTCAGAAACCCTATTCAGGGTTGCTTTGAGTTGGAACTGACTTGTTGCTGGTGTGATGTGCCATGGAGTCAGTTCCAACTCATAGCAACTCTGTACAGGGTTTCCGAGGCTGTAAATCTTTACGGGAGCAGGATGCCTCATCTTTCTCCCATGGAACAGCTGGTAGTTTCGAACTGCTAACCTTGTGGTTCGCAGCCTGATTCGTAAGGCATTTAATAATTACAACAAGGTAATAAGGGGTCCTGCTGGTACCGCAGGTTAAGTGCTGGACTACTAAGCACAAGGTTTTTGGTTTAAATATGTCACCTAGTCCTCAGAAGAAAGATGACACTATCTTCCCCCATAAAGGTTTCGTCTCTGGGAGCCTTGAGGAGCAGCTCTACTGTGTCCTATAGTGTCACCATGAGACACAATCAACTCTATGGCAGTGGTTTTAGTGTTAACCACTAAATAGCAAGAAAGAACAATATCAGGAAATTGCTACTTGGATGTAGCAGTATCAACCTGCTTTAATATAAACTGAATATTAAACTAGAGTTAATTCTTAGTCTATAAACCTTTGTTTTAGTCTTCATTTCTATCTCTTATTGTTCAGTGCTCTTAAATCAATTCTGACTGATAGAGACCTGTACAGGGTTTCTGAAGTATACGTCGTGGATTCGAACCTCGGACCATTCAGTTCAAACTGATCTTGCTGTCCAGTGCATTATTCTATGGTGCCAAACCAGGACTTATTTGCATGTTAAAATATAAAATCTAATGATGTTCATCTAAAAATTATTAAATATGTTTTGTTTTTTTAACATAGAACAATGTATGTTGTCTTAAAAAATCTCTGCAAGGCAATGGGTATCTGGAATTTTTGTTATTTTGTTAGTGTTTTGGTCTCATTGAATTTTCTTTATGCGTAAGATCTGGGGGAGAAAGGAAGGATACACCATGATGTTTTTTTCCCCATCAGACAAGACTCATATTTGCAACTATTCCTTTGTTTTCAATCTTCTGGTGCCTCATTCCAACACCTCAGATGCCTTGTGTGCTTCCTGGCATGTCTGTAATATATCAGTGAGTATTAACTTACAGGTGATAGAAGAAAATGGAGCAAAGAACTGACCTTTTCTGTTTGGCAGTTCTTTTCTATCAGCGCTCATGTCTGATTTGTTGACCAGTCTTAAAATCATGAAAGGATTTCTGTGAACCCTTCAATGACCTTACGTTAAAAACAGTTTTATTCATATCGTTGAAAGGTCTGTAAAGAAAGGTGACTGGTTCAACATAGAAAATGAGGAAACAGCTAAGAACAAATATTAACCCAGTAACATAAGTATTAAGAAAGTAAAGGGAGAACAAAGTGCAAATTATGGAATCCATACATTTAACTGGACTGAGAATTTCACTTTGGCTATGTCTAGGGGTCCATGAAGATCAGGAAGAAGAAAATAGACTGAAACCATATATACTCACTACATGGGTAGTTATTTGTCAAACAAGTTTTACAATAACAAATACTTAAAGGATTAATTTCCCTGGATCATATCACTTACTCTTATCAGAATTTGAATTCTTATTTTATATATTAAAGACATAAATACATAAACACTTTGTAAAACCAATAATATAACCCTTGGAATGTGAGATATTTTCTATGCTATTCTAAAAAGAAATGCTTCTCACACATTATCTAGTGAGATTACTTTGCCTTGCTGACAACCAGTGCCATTGCAACGCAAACCAAGCAGAATAACAAAGATTTTGCAAAACGCAACCTGCATTCATTTTTTATGCCTTTTGAAGACACAGCGAGTTTCTCTGAACTATCTATTTGTGTGTGTGTGTGTGTGTGTGTGTGTTGGGGGAGAGGGGTTGGAAATGAAAGTGGATAAAGCACAAACTCCACATCCAGTCATAATTTTTTCATATTTTTTGTTGCTATTGTTAAGTCTGATCCAGTCAGATTCTGAATCGTGTTGTTAACTACTCTCCAGTGCGTTCCGACTCACAGCAACACTGTATATAGAGTTTCCAAGAAGTGACTGGTGAGCTCGACCTGCCAACATTGGGCTTAGCAGTCCAGTGCTTATCTTACAGTTCCAAGCCAGGAATCCATAGTGACCCTCTATAAGGTTTTCTACTTCTTAATTAATTTACATGACATGTATCTAATATTTGTTGTTGTTATGTGCTGTGGAGTCTGTTTCAACTCATAGCAACCCTGTACAGGGTTTCCGAGGCTGTAAATCTTTATGGGAGCAGAAAGCCTCATCTTTCTCCCGTGGAACAGCTGGTAGTTTCAAATTCTGCTAAGAGTGACCTTGCGGTTCGCAGTCCGATTGGTAACCACGACGCTTTAGCCCATGCAAAGTTTAGACATGCTTCACATACCATCAGCTCCCTAATTTTGAATGTCATGCTGTAAGCCACATAAACCTATTCCAAGTTATATGCCTTTAGAAATCATCAGTTCCTTCTTATATATGTATATACACAGAAATTCAAATTACTGTTCACTCTTTGTGTTTTAGAATCTTACCAGGTATTCAGAACTAAGGGGGAAAAATCTTGTTGATAAACTTTGTGAAGCTTTCATATTTGCTTCCACTGGAAGCAGGCATGTAATTAAGAAATACAAAAGTTACTTCTGTAACATAAGTTAGATAGATAAAATTATATAGTTGGTAGTGGTTTTCAATGTCACCTTTCATTTTCCAAGATTTTATGCAAATCCATTTCTAAAAGTTTGTATACAAGTATAGTTGAATAAATTTCTCCTAACAAATGGTGACAGAAGACTGAAAATTAAATTTACCAAAAAGTAAAACATTTGGAAATTTTTCAGGTTGTTTTATGAATTAGTTGGTATGTACAGTGAAGCCTGTGGGAGACAGAACTCAACTGGATTCCTTTGTTTCTCTTGGTCTTGTTTTTCTGCATTTGACCGGGTGCAGGGTACAGTCTTACTACTGTTCTGTTACTCATTTGAGTAAGGGGTCTTACTTTAACTCAGTTTAAGATTTGCATTTTCCTTCTCTAACAGGTTTCCACTTACACAACTTCCTGCTTTCACATGTTTTATTGTGCTTATGATTTTAAACAGTCTAAGGTTGGTGATTCAAACTCACCAGCTGCTCCTTGGAAACCCTATACAGAGTTGCTGTAAGTTGGAACCGACTAGATGGCAATTTATTTAGGTTGTTTTTGAAATGTACAGAATTTCACATTTATGTGAGATCCTAAGAGAGTACAGACTTGATCCTTTCACTCTTCTTAAAAACTTTGTTCCCCAAATTGTTCTTGGTTAATTTAGTTGCCTTATGGTGTGGCATTCTAGACTGTAAAGTTGGTTTGTACTGCGAGGTCAGCCGTTCAAGCTCCCCAGCTGCTACTTGGAAATCCTATTCAGAGTCTCTTTGGGGCAAAACTGACTCAAAGGCCCTTAACAACAATGACAACAACAACAACAAAGCACTTTAGTATAAATGCTAGACAGCTATTTAGAGATGAATGAACTGTAAGCTCATAGTTCAAACCCACCAGCTAGTCCTCAGAAATTATACATGGTTGTTATGAGTTGGAACCAACTCAGTGGCACTTAACAACAACATATGTGTATAGTCTACTTATGAGAAACAAACAGAAAAATAAATATATAAGGAGTATGGCTTTATCTTGCTTTTTTTCTTTTTGGTAAGATCTACAAATGTATTCTTTCTATAAATACATATGAATACATTTGCATATGTATCTTCAATAAATACATTTCTCCATTAAATGACAAAAACTAGCCATGCAAAATTAGAAGCACCTTACATTAGTTCAGACACATTTCTCTTTTATACTTTTATTCTTACTATTGAATAATATTTTCTTACTCAACTAATATTTTTATGTTGTTAAGAAAAGGATAAAGCAAAATTTAATTTGAGATTTGGAAAACTTTTATTTTACCATGCTTACTACATTGAAGCCATAATACAATATGCTCTAAAATCCATTTCTGTTTTTACTCTATTCTGTAATATTTTCAATAATTTTAGCTTCTACCAAAGTGCTGTAGAATTAGTTTCAAAAACAACCAGTAAAACATATTCAAATTGTGGTGATTGTGTACTGTGGAGTTAGTTCACATTCCTAGCAACCCTCCATAGGGTTTTCGAGGCTGTAAGTCTTCAGGGGACCAGAACACTTCCTTTCTCCCTTGGAACGGCTGGTAGTTTCGAACTGCTGACTTTGAAGTTAGCAGCCCGACTTGTAACCATTATGCTACTTTTACTATTTTTCCCAGAAGAGAATGGGGCCAGGAATCAGTATATACTCTCAGGTTGTTTAAGAGACTGTTGTTGTTAAACCCAACTTGACAATTAGCTGACAGCTACCACCACCACCACCACCACCACCTTGGGAAGTTATGTTTTATACTAGAATAACTTGAGTATGTTTTGCTATTATTTTTTTTTTTAACTATTTCTATAGCGCTTTGGTAGCGTGCATTGGCTTCATACAATAAGCACTGGACTGGACTGGACTGTGAACCACACTGTTTGCGGTTCGAGTCTGCCAACTGCTCCTTGGAAGAAAGATGAGGCTTTCTGATAACACAAAGATTAAGGGGAGGGGTTGGGGGTGGGTCACTCTAAGTCAAAACCGACTCGAAAACATTTAACAACAATAACAATTCATAAACTTACAACATGGTACAGGTCAAAGTTTTTGATAAATTAATTAGAAATAAATAAGTATATCCCATGAAAAAGGAATGATTAAAACCATCTACATTAATTCCACATATAACCTTAGCACCATTCAATGGCAGAAGGGGATTTAGTTCGCAGTTTATGCTTCCCTAGCTTCGTCTGTTTTTCTTTCTTCGCCATGTTTATTTAAACCCTTCTTTCTTTTTGCAAACTTGTCATTCTTCTGAACTTTATAGCTTCCTAAAAAATGATTGCAAGTGAAGAAGCCTTATTGGCTGTCTAAGGGTAGGGTAGGCCAAAAGGCATGGGATCCAAAAGGACTATGGGAGTTCTTATAGAGTAACCCCAGCATACTTTATGCTTTGATTTCTTGAGAATCTCAACCCCAAAAGTTGTTGCACTAAATTGCATCAAGGGCACAGTGAGCATTTTAGAGACAAAAGCTGTCATTGCCATCCAGTGGCAACATAAGTTATTGCATGGGTAGCTGAGCCCATATAGTTCATCTGAAAACTAAATAAAAACAGACTGACAAACAGAAAATTAAAATTCAATGACTTTATTTCTTTGATTGTCTTCCTTAACAGTTTTTTAGTTTCTGATATTTATGAAGTATATGATATTCGGAAAAAGTAGTTTTTAAAGTATATCTCATTTTCAGTTTGTGTTTTATGATTTTCACAGTAAGTGTATGTATATTGGTGATTGAAGAGAGGGTAGATGTGTAGGATGAATTCATTTTTTAGACAAGCAAATGTTTAGTAAAGTTATTAATTAGTGCTATAACTACTTAAAACTGAACCCCAGTGAGCATCTCCTTGTCATATGAGGGGTTTCTACTGATTCAAAAAGCAACAACTACAGTGACTTGGCTCACTCTGTTAGTTTTAAATAACATTACTATCACAGAGTTGTATTGATAGTAAATTCCACTAAGGTTGTGATAATAGTGACATAAAATATCCAGTTTAAAGTGGAGGGTACAATTCACATATGTATGTTTAATAAACATATAAATTAGAAATTAAAAAGAATCAAATTTGGGGACTGATCCCTTTCAACCCTTTTAGTTCAGTGTTACATGACATACATATACAACTTCTGGGTAAACATCAGTGAAAGTTCTACCTAAGTCCTTTAGCTTTGAATTTATTAGCAATATTAATTATCATGTTTTCAGCCCCTTCTATTAAAAAAAAATATATATATATATAATTTTCCTTTAAAAGGACAAGTCATCTAGTGCGTTTAAACTAAACAGTTGAATTAAATTTAAGCTGTGTTTCTAATAGACTACAATAGGACTGTTGTTGTTGTTAAGTGCCATCGAGTCGGGTCCGACCCATAGCGACCCTGTACAGGGTTTCCGAGGGTGTAAATCTTTACGGGAGTAGAAAGCCTCATCTTTCTCCCGCGGAGCGGCTGGTAGTTTCGAACCGCTGACCTTAAGGTTCGCAGCCCGATTCGTAACCACTACGCTACCAGAGCTCCTTGACATAAAAATGTAAATTCAGTATTCTTTTGTTTTGTTTTGCCTCCTTTAACCTAACTACTGTGGACTCCTGGGTGGCTCTGTAAGATCAGCACTGGACTTCAAACCACAAGGTTGGCAGTTCAAACCCACCAGCTGGTCCTTGGAAACACCATAGAGGGTCATGACTATGAGTCAGAACCGACTTGACAGTACTTAACAACCACAACAACCTAACTACTATACAGAATTAACTCTGCTTTATGTGTTACAGTCTCTGCAGAGCTTTTCAGACATTGTTTTTCAATGTTGGATTACTATTTGTTTTTCATTCATAGAAGAAGGTAATACAGAGAAATGAGATCTTATTGGAACAATTATACTCTGTGTGTGAATGATGTGTAAGTGAGAAGGTTTTCTTGTGTGTGTGTAACACGTATTTGTATTATTCCATGTCAGTAGAGATTTACAAAGCATTAAACATAAGCCACTGGAGTCCTAGTGTAGCACTGTGGGTTAATGCACTGGACTGCAAAGTTGGTTTGAACTGCAAGGTCAGCGGTTCAAGCTCACCAGCTGCTCCTTGGAAACCCAATACAGGGTAGCTATGGGTTGGAACCGACTCGACGGCACCTAACAACAACAAGCATAAGCCGCTAAACTAAAATAAAAATTAAGTTAATATTTGCTCTGCAGTGCTCCTGCTAATCACGCTATAGTGTCCTTTTGGTATTTACTTGGGATTCAGTGGTGTTAGCAATTTTTTTTAAAATTCAAAACTAAAAAAAAAACACACAGGGATTTCACATGCAGAAAAATAAAACTGAATCCTTGTCTCACACAATACACAGAAACATGTCAAAAATAGACTGTACAAACTAAAATAATAAACATCTTTGAAAGAAATGCAGGAAAGTATTATCTGGCCTACTATTCAACAATGGATTCTCTAATACAGTAACCAAAGCACAAACAGCAAAAGGTACCTCATAAAAATTTGTTTACCAAAAGACTTCCTTATAAACGTGAAAAGGAAAGCTACTGACTAGGAGAATATCTCTGGAAGTTATATAGTCAACAAGAATCTCATAACCAAAACACGTATAAAACTTCGATAAATTTACAACAGTAAGACAAATAGCCCAATCATAAAATGGGCATAGGACTTGAACAGACATTTCATTTCACCAAAGAGGACATTTAAATGCCATCAAATGTGAAAAAATGATCAGCATCATTAGCCCTCAGAGAGATGCAAAACTGGAAACATAGTAAGATACCATTTCGCTCCCACTAAGATGGCTAAGAAAAAAGCACATACACAGAGAAATAACAAAAGTTTATAAGGATGTGGGAAAACTGGAACTCTGACCCACTTCTAGTGGGAAAGTGGTACAGCTATTGAGGAAAGCAATTTGATGGTTCCTCAAAAGACTAAAAAACAGGACTGTCATGAGCTCAGAAATTCCAGTCAAAGACATGCAACTCAAAGACTGGAAAGCAGGGACTCAAACAAACTTTATATCAGTGGTCATTGTGGCACTATTCATAATAGCCAAAAGGAAAAAAAATAGTCCTGTTGAGGCACTGTAGGACAAGCACTGGACTGCAAGGTTCATTTGAACTGTAAGGCCTGAGGTTCAAACTCACCAGCTGCTACTATACAAGGTCACTATGAGTTGGAAACAAGTCAGTGGCACTTAACAGCAACAACATCTATTCATCACTTGATGAATTAATGGAATAACAAAAGGTGATATGTATATATAATGAAATATTATTCAGCCAGTAGAAGAAATGAAGTCCCGATGCCTACTGCAATATAGATGGAACCGGAAGATATTATGCTGAGGGAAATAAGGCAATCATAAAGGACAAATATTGTATAATCTCACTTATATAAAAAGACAAGGAAAGACAAATGGCTGGAGAATAAACTTTTTTAGTGGTTTATAGGCGTGGAAGGGGAGTTTAATGGTGATAGGAAAATTGCATTCATGAATGTTAGGGTTACCCAGCTGATAATGATTATTGTAACTGCTATCAATACTTTGTACCTGTAAAACGTTGAAGGAGCCCTGGTGACACAATTGGTTAAGCATTCAGATGCTAACGGAAATATCAGCTGTTTGAGTCCACCAGCAGCTTGGTAAAAGATGAAGTGGTCTGCTTCCATAGAGATGAAGATAGAAAACACTGTTTCTACTCTGCTCTATAGTGTTGCTATGAATTGGAATCAAATCAACAGCAGTTGGGTGGTGGTGGTGGTTACATGACATCAAGTTGGCTCTGAATCATAGGACCTTGTAAAGGATTTCCAAAACTGTAAATCTTTCTGGTAGCAGACAGCCTCATCTTTCTCCCACATGGCAACTAGTAGATTCGAACTGCTAACTTTGTAGTTAACAGCCCAGCGTGCAATCCACTACGCTACCAGGGCTCCTACAGCAGCAGGTGGGTTGGATGTAAAAAGTTGAATCTGCAAAAGTTGTGTGATAGATATAGTTACTGTAGCAACTACACAGTAACTACTTAGCTGGCTAATGTACAATCAACTATCTCAGGGGATTTAGTCCCTTAGTATGGAGATATAAAGTCATGGTTTCATGAGGCAATCCAGGAATTGGCCTAATAATGTGGTTAGTGCTTCTGTTCTACCTCCTAGTTTTTTATATAATGCTTAGGATCTTGAGAGTTTGCAAGCAACAATTGATTTCTGTTCACCTTAATCAACAGAGGAAGAAGAGTCAAGAATAGGAAAAGTGTATGGAATAAATGGCTAACTGCCTTCACGAGTAACTGCCTCAATGATCATGAAACCAAAAGAAATGGTGGTGTCTGGCTACCATTTTGATCAAAGATTCTATAATCTTAACCTAAAGGGAGAAAATGTGTGTAAGAATTTCAAATTCTCATGGGCTACAGACTTCCTGGAGCCATGGAGACTGAATGAGACCTGGAAACTGCTGTCTGTCCTGAGATAAGTTTTAAACCTTACAACAGAAGTATCCCCTGAAGTCTTCTTAAAATAAAACACTAGTTTAGCTTATTTAGCAAGAAGTATTTTCCTTGAGCATTATGCTCTTTTAAGAAGCATGTATGTGGGATCAAATTGATAACACAAATTCAAAAGATTAGATAGGAACCTTAAGCAGTAGTGAATTTATTTTAATGAGTGATGAACAACTCAGGAAAAGAAGGTGAGACTCAATACAGGGTTTGAAAATTTTAATCACTATCGCTACATAGCGCATGTAGAAACTCTTGAATTGGTGTATGTTTTATTGTATATTTTCTCAACATCAACAACAAAATTAAAAAAGAGAACACAAACAAAAAATCATTTATGAAATGCATAAATGTGTATTAGAACCGGATTCACAATGACTCACTTATTTTAAAAGGACTTTTATAAAGCACAAGGAAAATTGTCGTGGTTATTCATCAGATAAAGCAGTTTGAGCATTAATCTTTGAAAAGATTTTTAAAAAGTTAATATTTATTACTTCTTGGTTTTTTTTTTGTTACACATTTGCTTAATATGTAAGCTACTGCTTTCTTCCAGAAAAGTTGGAATCCATCCAAATTGTAACAACAACAACAAAATCTGCATTCAATTAAGTATTCTTTCCAATGTACACTTTGTTCTTATTTAGACTCCATGTGTTTATCTTCTGCTCTTTAGACCTTCAGCCTGCATACTGAACTGTACTGTGAGAATATCTACTTAATCAGTTTACCTAAATAATCATTTTATTAGGATTTTTCTTATAAACACATTTATAAGATCCATATTTCCATTCAAATCGAATTTGCTGTTCTGGGAATATTGGAGTCTATAAATTAATCCATTGATGTTGCTATTCCAGACCCAGGGTCATAGATTAGTTTGGGAGTTCTGTGATGACTTTGTTTTTGGTAAACATTCAGTTATTAATCAGAAATCTGAAAGTTCAAATCCATCCAACAGTTCCTAAGAAGAGCCTGACAATTCAAGGTTTTGACAATTCCATGATTCATATTTCTACTCTTCAGCCTATTAATCATAATTGACTTGACAGCAACTTTTTTCTTGTTTTTTGTTTTTTTTTTTCTTTTTTTTTCCCGGCTATTGACAAATGAAACAGATACAAAGAAAGTGCCACAGGAAGTGAGAAAAAATAGAAACTATCGTCACGAAAGAGCGCGGGGTTGCTGTTGTTAAGTGCCATTGAGTCAGTTCCAACTCATACCAACCCTGTATAGAGTTTCTAAGGAGCAGCTGGTGAGTTCAAATTGCTGGCCTTGGGGTTCAAACCCAACTTTCAGTCCAGTGTTTATCCTATAGTGCCACACCAGGACTCCAGAGAGCAGAGCAGTACAGTGAAACTAATTTTAGCCAGGAATTATTTCCATAAAGGGGTCCTGGTATGCAATTATTTCCATAAAGGGGTCCTGGTATGCTGCTTTAGGATAACCTCTGGACTACATAACCACCACCACCACTAACCTCAAGGTTGGCAGTTCAAACCCACCAACCACTCCTCAGAAATCCTATAGAGAGTCACTATGAGTCGAAACCAACTCAGCAGCACATAACAACAGGAATTCAATGCTAGCTATTGGGTGGAATTTTGGCGTGCAGTTTCCTTACATTTTAATTGTTGAAGTAAGCCATTTTCACATATTTCAAATTGAAAGCTGCCTGAAGACTTATCGTTAAGTGCCATAAAGTCAGTTTCCTGCACTGTGTTTCCAAGGAGCAACTGGTGGGTTTGAACTGCTGACCATGTAGTTGGCAGTCCTGTGCTTTTTCTACAGTGCCATGTTTTAATGCTTGGTTGTTGAAAGACCACTTCTAGGATGCTGACTAGTACTGCATTTTTAGAAACAATATACTAAATTCTGGAGTATCCATTCAAATTAAAAAAAAAATTATATTGAGAAGTTACAATACGTATTGCAAGACACTGTGGTTTGGTGAACAAAAATAAGTCATCTAGTTGTAATACTTTAAATGAATTGGGATTAATACTTAGCTGTTGGCATTTTTTTCATGACTCCCACTTTGTGTTGTATTGTTGTTAAGTGGTGTCGAGTCAGTTCCAACCAATTAGCAGCCCTGATTAGGGTTTCTGAACCTCTGACCTTGTGATTCAAACCGACTTTGCAGTCTAGCACATTAACCCACAGCATGACAGTTAGCTTCAGAGAACTGCAAACCCAGACTTTATTCTTTGCATGCCCCTATACTCTATAGGCTTCAATGCCTACAGTGAAATTTATGTAACAGGGATGACTTACAGAGATAGCTCAGTATCTATGACTGGAGAAAAACAAAACCAGAAGGATACAACATCATATTTAAAAGAAACGGATACTTCAGCAATATGTATGGTATTTGAAACTTAAAGTAGAAAACAATTTCAGACTGAAAAAAATGATAAATATGCTAAAATGCTCATTCACTTTTTCAATATATAACCACCATCACTCTGGTTGCCATAATCCATTGACTTTAGCCCTCAGCTACCTCTGTGCTGTACTGGTTAAAACTAATGAAAATTCATCTGAGCTTACATAATGTTCTCTGATAGCAAATTTGATCGGAATAGAAAAAAGCTAAAGGACCTTTAAGAATCTTAAAAACAAGGGATCCCTAAAGTGGAATTGAAGTGAAACAGGTTTTAACAGTGACCATAAGAACATGTAAAGCAAAAGTTTCTCACAAAAAAAAATGAAATGAGAGATTATTTCTAGTTTATTATGTATTCGAACCATCACAAAAGTAGTTATTTTAAAACTATAAATAGAAATTTTAGTTAATATAATTGAATGTTTACTGATAGTAAATATTAGCAACAGTAACTTGAATAAATACATTTCTTAACATTTTTGCCCAACTTCAAGAACTTGACATCTCTGTTCCCATTCTTCTAGTTGATATGCTAGCTTGCAAAAAGAATCTAAGATCATAACATTATTTTGTATTAAGCCTACCTACTGCCACCGAGTCTATTCTGACTCATAGAGAGCCCATAAGATAAAGTAGAACTGCCCCTTAGGGTTTAGGAGACTGTAAGTCTTCACTGAACAGACAAACTTATCTGTCTCCTGTGGAGTAACTGGTGGATTTGAACAGCTGACCTTATGGTTAGAAGCCCACTGCTTAAATCATTATCCTACCAGGCCTCTTGTTTTGAACTGCACTCCAATTAAAAACTCAGTTAACAAAATTCTGTCTTATATTTAAATTAAATTTTAGAGCTATGAGTTTTCAAGATTCCATCAGGAGCAGGAATGCAGAGCAGCTAATAAGCCTATTTACAATATCTTGTCACTATAATGTTATCCAGAAAGAAGTGTCATTCCCTATCAAACTGAAACATTTTTCTTATAATGTCTTGTAATGAGAATATTCTTTCCTAAAACTATAAAGTACACAGAGTATAAGAAAAAACACAAGTTTTGGATGAATTCAAAAGGCTTGGCTTTTATATGATGTTGATAGAGTATGAAAAAAAAATGTCAAAACATAGTAATGATTTGATTTTTAAAGCATTCATAGTAATTCCATTCCCATAAATCCCCAAAACTTTCTGATATGCAGTTTTAATGCATAAACAAGTAATTGCTGTCTCATTTGATTCCATAACATTTACATTAGCTAAATCCTCAGAATACCTGTTCATCAACATGAATTGTAGACTCAAAGATGCTTCACGAAAATATCATAATGCCTCTTTTTTCTCATATAAAGTGATGGGACTACTGTTAGTGTTTTAATATGACTGATTTTCCTAATTGTATAAGACAGAGTTCAATCAGAAAACAGAGTCTATCCAGTACATTTAACAGGAGTGTGTAAAGTAAAAATGTGTTTTCTGTAATAGGGTAAAAGTAACTGGGATTTGGAAACTAAATAATAATAATTAATAATAATAATAGCTCTAAAGAATATGCAACAAGCAGATTTTACTCCTAAGTTTGTGGCAGAATATTCAAGGAAGGAAGAAATCTTGCACAGGACACATTTTCCCACCACCAAGTCTGAGAAGTCATAGTTGTGGTCCATTGGCTGGAGATGTACACAATGTGTCATGTCAGCAGGAATCACTAGGAATCTGCCCTCTGGTGTGCTGGAGGCATGGGAGACTGTTCATGGAGAGGTGCCCACACAAAATTCATTTGGAAGAAGTTCATGGAAATGGTGCACTGGGAAACTTCCCTCTGGGTGTCAGGGGAACCTGCCTTCAATGAGATGATATGCACTGTTGGCTACCACACACTGCAGGAGGCTGCCCAGAGAGCAAACACTGGAACCAGATGAAGAGTCCTTCCTCCTCCAGTGTCTCCCCAGTGACCTTTGCTGAGGAAGCTTAGCATCATGTCAGCTGGCATGAGAAAAATGACTAGGAACCACAAACAGGCCAGCAAAGGGAGGGTTTGGAGCTAAGAGGCACTAGATTGATAACTAGCACACTAATCTAAATAAATAATATAGTCAGTAGATTTGATTTTGAGCATACAGTTATTATAACACCATATTACAAGTTGAAATTTACATTGTGTGTTCATTTAAAAATGGTCCTTATTTCTCATTATGAATACTGTATATAACAGAGAGAACTAAAAGATGTATTCTCCCATTTTATATAGCAATAGAATTTTCTATACTCAAAGTGACTCAGTTAAAGAATATATTTTCTAGATTCCCATATAGTTACATGTGGCCATGTGACTAGATTCTGACCAGGAGGATGTGTGAGGAATCAAGGTGTTCATCTTTACCCCAAGTGATGGCCTTGAAGAAAGTGGAATGGTTTTCCCTTTGTTGTTGTTGTCTCGTCTTTGCATCAGTTCCAACTTACAGCTACCCTGTATGGGTTTCTGAGGAGCATCTGGTAAGCTTGAACCACTGACCTTGCAGTTCAAACTGACATTGCAATCTAGCTTGTTAATCCACAGTGCCACACCAGGACTCTGGTTTTCCCTTTTATCCACCCCCCTTTATTGCTGATTGGAAAGTAAATACACAGATAATAATAATGCATGGTGAGGGTGGAACAAGAGACAAGGGGCCTCTGCCACTATGAATTCAGCATAATAGAGTTGGCACATCAGTTCAAACTTCTATGTGAGAGAAAAAGAAAAAAAACCTTCTTTCTTATATTTTGTATAAGGTTTCGAAGAAGCATCTGGTGAGCTTGAACCACCTACCTTGTGGTTGAAACTGACATTGCAGTCCAGTGCATTAACCCATGGAAATACATTACTGTTCTTGGCACTGTAGAATAAGCACTAGACTGCTACTTTCAAGGTAGCAGTTCGAGCCTACCAGCCACTTCAGAGGAGAAAGATACAATTTTCTGCTCCTGTAAAGATTTACAGCCTTTGAAAACCTATATAGGGTCATTATTAGTTGGAACTGACTCATAGCATGTTACAACAACATATTTATAAGGAAGCCCTAGTGTGGTGCTGTGGAGTCTATAGGATAATGCACTGGATTGCAAGGTTAGCTTGAACCACAAGGATGGTAGTTGAAACCCACCAGTCACTCCTCACACCGTTATACAGGGTCGCTATGGTCAGAACAGACACAATGGCATTTAACAAGTGTTAAGCTGGTGCTATAGGATAAGCACCAGCTGCTCCTCATAAATCCTACACCCAGTTCATAGGAGTTGGAAAAGCACTTAACAACAATATTCACAAATGCCAAAGAAAGATGAGGCTGTTTGCTTCCACAAAGATTTACAGTCTCAGAAACTCTGTAAGTAGGAATTGACTTGACAGTGGTTTTGTTTTGGTTTATATTCATTTGTTGTTGTTAGGTGCTGTCGAGTTGTTTTTGACCCAGAAACACCCTGTATAGTGTTCCTAAGGAGCAGCTAGTGATTTTTAACTGTCAACCTATGGCTAGCGGTCCAGTGATTATCCTACAACACCACACCAGATGTGTTTATATTCATAAATCATTTATGTTTCCTGGAAAAGTCTTTCCTCATTGCTTGAAATATAATTATGGCAGTCTAATGGTTTTTCAAATTATGCTATTTTATCATCAGTTTTAAGACCATCCCTCTGATTCTAATGCCTATTCTTGCACCAGAGTCTGTTGTAGGCATATGTTGGTCAGTTTAAGGCTATATGTTGCTGTTAAGTGTTATTGAGTATGTTCCAACTCAGAACGAACTTTTGTAGGGTTTCCAAGGAATGGGGTGGGTTTGAACCTCTGACCTTGTGGATAGCAGTTGAGTGCTTACCGTACCATACCACATCAGGCACCAATATACACTGCAGTCTTGCAATTTCTCAATTTATTCAGAGAAACCTGAGTATCACGGATGTGTTCTCTGTTTGGCTTCCCCTTCAGGAATGAAGCATTCATGGCTCCAGCTTGTGATATTTTATCTAACAGAAACCCTCAGTTATCAGCTCTGTCTAGGGACTGCCCGGTGCCTTTTCTTCCTGGGGGCAACTGCCAGTTAATAGCACCTTGATGAGATTATTTGACCCAGGTCCCTTGTCACAGTGTGAAACAATGGTCACACTGTTGTTGCTAGGTGCATCAAGCCGGTTCTGACTCACAGTGACCCTATATATAACAGAATAAAACACTGCATAGTTCTGCACCAACTTCACAATTCCTTTTATGCTATAGGCCATTGCTGCTGCCACTTTGCCAATCCATTTCATTGGGGGTCTTCCACTTTATCGCTGATGGCCCACTTTACCAAGCTTGATGTCCTTCTCCAGGAACTGGTCACTCATAATAATATATCCAAAGTATGAGAGATGAAGTTTCTCCATGCTGGCTTCAAAGGCACATTCTGACTTCATCCAAAACTGATTGATTTGTTCTTCTGGTAGTCCATGGTACTTGTAATATTCTTCTCCAACACTGTAATTCAAATGCATTCATTATTCTTTGGTCTTATTCATTGTCCAACTTTCACATGCATATGAAACTATTGAAAATACCATAACTTGCATCAGGTGCACCATAATCCCCAAACTGATGTCTTTGCTCTTAAACACTTTAAAGAGGTCTTGTGCAGCAGATTTGCCTAATGCAATGTAGTTAGATTTCTTGACTGCTGCTTCCATGAGTGTTGATGGTGGATTCAAGCAAAATGAAGTCTTGATAGCTTCAATCTTTTCTCCATTTATCATGATGATGATCATACTAGCTTCAAAGATTTCTGGATACAGCAGCACAGATCATTTTCTTTCTCTGAACTATTTTGATTTCTTTCCTTCTCCTGCAGATATTATTTTTTTTAAATTGTTGTTATAATTGTTAGGTGCCATCGAGTTGCTATCGACTCATAGCGACCCTATGCACAACGGAACGAAACACTGCCTGGTCCTGGGCCAACCTCACAATTTTTGCCACATTTGAGCCCATTGATGCTGCCACTTGGCCAATTCATCTCGTTGGGACCTTCCTTTTTTTTCTGACCCTCCACCTTACCAAACATGATATCCTTCTCCAGTGACTGGTCCCTCCAGACATTATGTCCGAAGTATGAGAGACGAAGTTTGGCTTTTCTGGCTTCCAAGGAGCACTGCTGTACTTCTTCTGACACAGATCTGTTGGTTCTTTTGACAGCCCATGACACTTTCAATATTCTCCTCCAACACCTTACTCAAATGCATCAATTCTTCTACAGTCTTCCTTATTCACTGTCCAGCATTCACATGCATATGAGGTTATTGAAAATACCGTGGCTTGGGTCAGGTACACCTTAGACCTCAAGCTGACATCTTTACTCTTCAACACTTTAAAAAGGTCTTGTGCAGCATATTTGCCTAATGCAATACATTGTTTGATTTCCTGACTGCTGCTTCCATGAGTGTTGATAGTTGATCCAAGAAGAATGAAGTCCTTGACAACTTCAGTCTTTTCTCTGTTGATAAGAATGTTGTTTATTGGTCCAGTGGTGAGGATTTTTGTTTTTTTACTTTGAGATGCAATTCATATTGTGGTCTTTGATCTTCCTCAGAAAGTATGTTAAGCTTTCTTTACTTTCATCAAGCAAGGTTGTATCATCTGCATATCGCAGATTGTGAATGAGTCTTTCTCCAATCTTGATGCCACATTTTTCTTCATATAACACAGCTTCTCGGATTATTTGCTCAGCATACAGGTTGAATAAGTATGGTGAAAGAATACAACCTTGTCGCACACCTTTCTTAATTTTAAGCCATTCACTGTTCCCATGTTCTGTTCGAACAACTGCTCCTTGGTCCAGGTACAGATTCCTCATGAGCACAATTTAGTGTTCTGGAATATTCATACTTTGCAATGTTGTCCATAGCTTGTCATGATCCACACGATCGAAAGCCTTTGTGTAGTCAATAAAGCACAGGTAAAAATCTTTCTGGTGTTCTCTGCTTTCAGTCTAGGTCTGTCTGATGTCAGCAATGATATCCTACATTCCACATCGTCTTCTGAATCCAGCTTGAACCTCTGGAAGTTCTCTGTCAATGTATGTTTGCAGCTATTTCTGTATTACTTTTAGTAAAACTTTACTCACATGGGATATCAAAGAGATTGTCCGATGATTTATGCATTACATTGGGTCACCTCTCTCTGGAATGGGCACAAATCAGGATCTCTTCCAGTCAGTGGGCCTTATAATTGTCTTCCAAATTTCTTGGCATAGATGAGTGAATGCCTCCAGTACCACCTCACTTTCTTGAAAGATTTCAGGTTTTAGTCCATCAATACCTAGAGACATGTTCTTTGCCAATTCCTTCAATGCTCCATTGACTTCTCCCTTCTGTAGCATTGGCTCTTGATCATATGCTACCTCTTGAAATGGTTGAACATCAACCATTTCCTTTTGGTAAAGTGACTCTGTATTCCTTCCGTCTTCTTTTGATGCTTTTTGCATCATTCAATAATTTACCCTGATAATCCTTCAATAATGAAAGTGGAGGCTTGAATTTTTTCTTCAGTTCCCCCAGCTTGAGAAATCCTGAACATATTCTTCCCTTTTGGATTTCTGACTCCTGATCTTTGCACATTTTGTTGTAAAATTTGACTTTGTCTCCTCAAGCTGACATTTGAATTATTCTTTTCAGCTCTTGTGCCTCCTTATTTCTTCCATTTGCTTTAGCATCTCTATGCTGGGGAGCAAGTTTGAGTGTATCTTCTGATATCCATTTTGATCTTCCTTTTTTATTGTCTTCTTAATGACATTTTGCTTTCTTCCTGTATGATGTTCTTGATGTCATACCACAACTCTTCTGATCTTCTGTCTTCAGTGTTTAATGTATCGAATCTGTTCTTCAGATGATCTCTAATTTCAGGTAAGATATATTCAAGGTTGTATTTTAGCTCTTGTGGACTTGTTTTCATTTTCTTCAGCTTTATTTTGAATTTGCTTATGAGCTCTTGATGGTCTGTTCCACAATCTGACCCTGGTCTTGTTTTGACTGAAGATATAGAGCTTTTCCATCATCTCTCTCCACAGATGTGGTCAATTGATTTCTGTGTATTCCATCTGGTGAGGTCCATGTGTATAATCATCTCATGCTGTCTAAAGAAGGTATTTGAAATGAACAAATCACTGATTTTGCAGAATTCTATCATGTGTTCTCCAGCATCATTTCTATCACTAAGGCCATATTTTCCAACTACTGATCCTTCCTCTTTGTTTCCAACCTTTGCATTCCAATCACCAGTAATGATCAATTTGTAACCTCATACTACCAAAGCTCCTTTTCAAAAATTCCTTATTAATATAATTTCTTCTTGTTAATTTTCACCTCACAGTATACACCCCAAGAATCTAACTAGCACACTGGGATAATTAGGTAACTGACAGCATCTGATGCAGACAATTCTGCCTGCCAAACTTCAAACTTTATACAAATATTGGTACCATCTGTTTAGCTATAAAGGTGCTCTGGTGGAATAGTGGGTTATTTATTGGGCTGCAAGCTACAGGATCAGCAGTTTAAAACCACGAATTATGCCTAGGGAGAAAGATGAAACTTTCTGCTCCCATTAAGATTTGTAGTCTCAGAAACCCTCTACACAACCTCTACCATTTAACTGTTGTTGCTTTAAGTACTATTGAATCAGGTCTAATGCACAGCAACCCTCTATAGGGTTTCTGAGGAACAGGTGGTGATTTTGATCTGCTGCTGACCTTGTAGTTCAAACTTACCTTTTGATAGCTCTGGTAGCGAAGTGGTTACGAATCAGGCTGTGAACCGCAAGGTCAGCAGTTCGAAACTACCAGCTGTTCCATGGGAGAATGATGAGGCTTTCTACTCCCATAAAGATTTACAGCCTCAGAAACCCTGTATAGAGTTGCTATGAGTTGGAACCAACTCCACGGCACATAACCACCACCACCACAGCTCTACACCAGGACTCCCCATTTGACTAGAATCCTCTTATGAAAACAACTTATAGACTCTTTCACTGTCTTTTTTTTTTTTTTTTTTTTGTAAGTTTTTATTGTGAATTAAGTGATAGTTTACATGGGGGGACACCAGTTTTACACTCATCCTATTGTAATCATTTCATGGTAATGATTACAATCGTATTTGTTTCATTGCAATGATTATAATCCCCTGCATGCTCTATCATTCAACAGTATTTGCTTCTATTTCCTTTTTTTTGTTTTGTTTTGTTTTTGGATGTGCACCAAAACACTCAGGAATATATAATCATTCAGAAAGCCAAAATGCACACACTGCAAGCTTGCCCCCCAGCTGCCAGCACACGTCCCTCTTCCTCCATCAGTCTAGAGTCCTCAGCTGCTCCGTCTCTCCTTATTATCATCTCTGCCTCCATCTCTGGAGTCTCCACTTCTCTGGGTAGGGTCCCACACTCTGCTCCCACTCTTCTCTTCTCCCTTGATGGTCTCAGGGTCCTCCACTCCGGGATTCTAAATCCAACCACTCACCCCTTTTTGCTACAAAATTTCTAATTGTGATTAGTTATGATAGCAATTACTCACTATTGAATTATGAGTCTTGTCCCCATCTCCTTTCACCAGACCTGTGTGTAGATAGGATGAAAACCACTCAGTGAGGATTCTATCTTCCCCCGCACACTCTGAATCTAAACTCCCTCTTGAAAACTTGTAAGCCAGTCACTTCATGCCTTTACAGCTCCCCCATGTTAGGTAGCCAATTTCTAAGTTGTCCATCCCTATCAACCCTGTCTTTCACTGTCTTTTTATTTTGATTTATTTTATATCTATCAGTTACACATTGAGGGTTTGACTGTTAGACAATTTAATATATCAATGAGGTCCTTGGGTAGCACAAACAGTTTGCATTCATTTACTAACCAAAAGATTGTCAGTTCAAACCTACCCAGTGACATGAAGAAAGCTCTATGGGGCATTGTCCAACTCTGTAACACTTAGAGTTGCCATGAGTCATAATTGACTCAGTGGCAATTAGTTTGGTTTACTTGGTTTCATAAGCTTATATAGAATCTTAATAAAATCTAGAGCCAAAAATACAGCAAATTTTCTCTTATGATTCTAATTCTATAGTAGATTATGATATTTATTAATAAAATTAAGTTTCAAATCCCACCAACAATCACCCATAACAAGAAAACAGCAAAACTAGTTAACAGGCAAGGGGATTGAAGTTCTTCCTTTAAAAAGACAGACTTCAAAAGAAGGTGAACAAAAAAATCCAGTTTAATATTTTAAATGCAAGATTAAACCTTATTACACATTGTTGCATTTGTTTCTACGTGTCTTGGTGTCAGTTCTGACTCAGAGGCCCTGTATAGGGTTTCTCGGAGCAGTTGGTTTAAAATTAGGAAAGGTGTGCACCAGGGTTATATTATTTTACCATAACTATTCAATCTGTATGCTGAGCAAATAATCCAAGAAGCTGGATTATGTGAAGAAAACTGTGGCATCAGGATTGGAGGAAGACTCATTAACAACCTACAATATGCAGATGGTATAACCTTGCTTTCTGAAAGCAAAAATGACTTAATATACTTACTGATGAAGATCTAAGACCATAGCCTTAAGTATGGGTTGCACCTAAATGTTAAGAAAACAAAAAACCTCACCACTGGACCAATAAACAACATCCATAGAAATTACTTGGCTCAACCATCAATACTCATGGAAGCAGCAGTCAAGAAATCAAACAACATATTGCATTAGGCAAATCTGCTTCACAAGATCTCTTTAAACGTTCAAGAACAAAGATGTCATTTTGATGATTAAGGTGTACCTTATCTAAGTCATAATATTTTCAATAACCTCATATGCATATGAAAGTAGGGCAGTGAATAAGGAAGACCATAGAATAATTGATGCATTTGAGTTACAGTGTTGGAGAATATTAAAATTATCATGAACTGCCAAATGACCAAACCAATCTGTGTTTGAAGAAGTACAGCCAGAGTGCTCCTTGGAAGCCAGAATGGCCAGACTTCCTTTCTGGTACTTCAGACATATTGGCAGGAGTGACCAGTCCCTGGAGAAGGATGTCAAGTTTGGTAAAGTGGAGGGTCAGAGAAAGAGCAGAAGACTCCCAATGAGTTAGGTTGGTACAGTGGCAGCAGCAATGGACTAAAAAGTAGCAACAATTGTGAGGTTGTACCGAGCACTGTTGCGTGTTGAGCTTTATCCTGACAATATTCCAAAACTGGCCCTCGAGAATCCAAAAAAATAAGCATCAATTTTCCAGCTGATGGTTGACTTTTGAACTTTTTCTTGATCTGTGACTGAGGATGTTTCCATTCTATACTCAGGCTCCTTGTGACGAATCTATGTCCCATCACCAGTTATCATTTTTCTCTCTTTTTCTTTTAAAACAACTTTTACCTTCCTTATATTATTGGTCCAAATTTTGTTTGCAAATGTCCAAACACTTCTGTTTATGTCTTCCATGCGTTGTTTCAGTACCCATCTCGCACAGATTTTTCAAAACACAGGTCTGTTGTGTATTATTTTATGTGCATATGATTTGCAACATAATCCACTGGCACGCATCTATTTGAAGGAATCATTTCACGTGCACACTCGGTTGTCATCACCTTTGGAGGGGGATGGATATTTTAATATAACTTTAGTTCAGATAATTTTTGACTTGCTCTTGTATAATGGTTTCTATTATATATTAGGTTGCGCAGTGGTCATGCTCTCAGTTGCTAACCAAAGGGTCAAAACAATCTGTTTTTGTCAACATTGTTCTTATTTTTAAGTGCCGTCTAATCTGTTTCAACTCATAGCAGAATCTGTATAGTTGTTTGAACTGCTAGCCTTGTGTTTAGTAGTCCAGTGCTTGTCCTACAGCTTCACACTGGGACTCCATTTCCTTAGAAACACTACAGGGCATTTCTACTGTGTCTTTAAGAGAGAGAAATACTGTTAAGTGATGGAGGGGATTATAATCTTTGTAATGAAACAAAGTGTATGATTTGTTGAATGTAAAACTGATGATCTGCCTTGTAAACTTTTACCAATTCATAATAAAAAATTTTTAAACTTTAAAAAAAGTCAGTATGAGTTAAAATTGATCCCACAACAACAAGCATTGTATAATGTTCTATCAGTTAAAAGACATTTGTATATTTTCTTATTTAAGTATTCATTGTCAGCTAGGCCTAAGATAGGAATGTTATAATAAGCAGTTGCAAGTGCTCCGGTGAAATTCTCTTTCTCTTTGCAAATTCCCCACCCCCCATACTTTGATGAATTACAGAATCATTTAACTTTAGGTAATGTATACAGGATTAATTCAGGATGATAGACTATGAAACGTATTTACCATATTGCATTCTGCTTGTTAAATTATTTTTAGAGGCTCATCTCAAATATATTAAGAACTTGCTAATATAACATAATGGGGGCAAGGGGAGAAAAAACTAAAATGATTGTACATTTTCAGATTTATCATTTTTAAGTACACTTAATATTACCAACCAAGACATAAATTTAGGCATTGGATAAAGATAATTCAAAATAGATCTGCATCAGTGAATAAAATGCTATAGACATAAAAATCCTTTTACATAGAATCTAAGTTCAAAACAAAACTTGATAGCGCATTAAAATATTTCTTAATTGAAGACATTTTTGTCATACAGACATGGGCTTGAACTGATACTTTTTCCTATATTACTAAGAATAAAAATAATTCAACTGTGTAGGCTATGCTTCTATTATATTTAAATGTTGGATAACACAAATTATTCCATAGAAATTTGAACAATAATAAATAGTATATCCTAGAGCTCTGGTAGTGTAGTGGTTATGAATCAGGCTGCTAATCTCACGGTCAGCAGGTTGAAACTACCAGCTCTTTCTCAGGAGAAGGATGAGGCATTCTGCTCTTGTAAAGATTTACAGCCTTGGAAACCCTGTACAGGGTCACTGTGAGTCGGAACCAACTCTACCACACAAAACAACAACAACAACACTATCATATTCTTGTATTTAATAAGTATATAAAATGAGTAGCTTTATTTTAATGCCATTGCATTTATCTTGGATTAAAAATGACCAGATTTGGTGCATTGTTCTACCTGTGTTTTTAGACCATGATCACATTTTCTTTTCAAATGTGTACCTACCATATTTGAATTACCACAAAATCCAAATTAGTAGGATCTGAACTTGGGATATTATAACTTTTTTTGAATAATTTATATACCATATAATTATTGCTCTGACAAAAAAACAAACAAACACAGTGACTTTGAAGTTTATTCTGTATCACATTAAAAATGTTTGAGGGTGAATAAAAGATCCTTTGGTTGGTATGTGCAGTGAAACTCTTATCAAATTCAGATAGAGTCTCTATCTCTCCTTAGACTCTTAGTAAAAAGTGGTGAAGAATTATATAAGAACAGAAAACAATTAATATACATCATTGTGAACAATAATTTGACAAGGTAAAACTCCTTCAGCATATTTGTAGCATAAATGTAAAGTGTATCCATACTCTTTTATTGTATAAAAGAACATAATTTAAGTATTTATAAAATATGATTTACATGAAAATGGCACCCTGCTTTTTTTCATTTACTCTGCTGTTCTTGTACCACTCACAGTTACCTTCTTTAACCATACATTTGGAAACACTATGATCCACAATACAAAAAGTAAATACAGTGTGGGATGGGGGAGCTTGCAAGAAGAAGAGTGACTGCAGGCATAGTGAAAAGAAACTAGTTTGTTGAATTTTCACACACTGAACTACTGAGCATGTTTATTTAAATCTATTTTCCTTTATGAATTATACATGGCTATCATCACTGAGGTACACTCCCATAGTAAAAGACATTTCAAATGACAACTTACTGATAAGCTGTCAAATGGGGGAAAATCCACTCATTTCAATCAAATGTGTAGTTGGTATTTTTTATTAATATTTTGAATGAGTTTCTGGCAGTGCATTTTGGGTTACTGTTGACTTTCCAGGAAGAATTTTATGAGGAGGTTTGTTGTCACTCTTCACTTTCAATATACAACACATTCACATAAGTAGTAGTGAAAACAATACCAAAGCATTTGGTTGAGGACCTTTTGCAGAGTACATGTAGGCTTCTCTCCTCTCACGTGCCTGTACCGGCAGGAAGGATTGTGCAGGTGTTTGCCTGCAGGAGAAGCCTGCTAATTAGGGAACAAAATAGACAGTGGAAACCAATCTGCAGGTATTTTCAGGTATAACTGTTGAAGGGACAAGACTATGGAATGATCTGCTGTGTTTCAGTACCTAGGAAGTGATCATTGCATAAATCCACACTGCCCAATTTCTATTATTCTAATATCTATAAGATGTAGAAATCATCAGGCAGGAGTGGTTTTATATAAATGTCTTTGTTTAAAAGGAATACAATGGCAGCATCAAAATGAAACTTAGAATCATAGTAATTAAAACAAGCAAACCAAACACCAGTCACACAGTTTACTTTTGTTCAGAAAAGTCTTTCAGGGATTGCCTTTGTTACTAGTGGGATTGCCAGTATTTTTCCATAAGAGACTCGATGTCAGTCAAGCTTCACCTCTTACATCTTCTAATGGCACAAATTCCTAGCAGTGCAGTCTCATCCATCATCTAAATTATTTGTTTACAAAGTACACCAAATATTTTCTGTACTGGGTTGAAGAGGCCTAATGCCTGCCCTAAAGGGCTTTACCACCTGGTCCAGGAGTACCATCTTTGGAAATGTCAATTCCTACGTTCTTGCTCTGTCTATTGGACCTTCATATAAGCAATTTCCTTGTTTGTCAGCCAGAAAATAAGCTATAAACCCTGGCTCTAAAGAAAAGATAGTCTAGTAGCCTTATTTTTGAAATTCTGTGACAGTGGTATGGAAAACAGCATATCTGTATTGCTCTCCCCCTTCTTTATCTAAAAGAGAAAACATACATTTGGAGTTTCAAATTCATTGAAATGTCTATGGAAGGTTGAACCCAAATCCAAACTAAAACCAAACCCACTACCATTGAGTCGATTCTGACTCATACAGAGTAGGATTTGGTAGTGATGTGGTGGTGGTGGTGGTGGTGGTGTGCCACTGAGTGGGTTCTGACATATAGTGACCTGTATAGAGTTTGTTGTTGCTGTCATTAAGTGCTATAGAGTCAGTCAGCTTCAACTCATAGCAATCCTGTATAGGGTTTCTGAGGACTGGCTGGTGAGTTTAAACCACTGACCTTGCAGTTTAAACTGACCGTGAGGTCCAGTGTTTATCCAATAGCTCCACACCAGGATAAGCACTCGACTGCATTTGATGATGGTGATTATGTGTCACAGAGTTAGTTTGGACTCATAGAGAGCCTGTTTCCAAGAGTTGCCGGTGGGTTTGAACATCAGACTTTTTGGTTAATTGTTCAATGCTTATTATACAGTGCTACACCAGGATGCTATGAAAGATTGTTGTTGTTGTTAAGTGTTGTCAAGTTGGTTCTGACTCAAAGCAAACCTGTGTAGGGTTTCCAAGGAACAGTTGGTGGGTTTGAAGTGCCAACCTTGTGGTTCGCAGTCCAGTGCTGATCCTACATCACCACACCAGGAGTCCCTATAGAAGTTTACTAGAGATTAAAGATAATAATATGTGGAAAGCAAAAAGTGTGAGTTTATAAACCAGAGTACTTAAGGATAAGTATATGTTAGAGTCAAACATACAATACTATTGTTGCTATTGTTATTTGTGGCTCGTGGTTCAGTTCTGACTCACAGTGACCCTGTATGCCACAGGATGACACATTGTCGAGTTCTGTACCTTCCTCACAATCATTACTATGTTAGATATATGTATATAAGAGGACTTCAAAAACAGCATCTTGGTTCATTAAGTGAAAAGCCAATCTTTTGTTTTTAAATTATACTAAAAGTTACTTTATGTGTTCTAAAGAAGCTCATACCATATAAACAAAAATTAAAAAGCATGAGATATGAATGAAAATGCATAGACAACAAAATGCTGGGTTTTGTCTCATTTTTTCAATCAGATGCATTGAAATGATTGAGACCCTCATATTTTTTGTAGTCTGTTTTCATCAAGTCCATTGGTTGTTGCTGTTGTTTTTATGTGCCGTGGAGTTGGTTCCGACTCATAATGACCCTGTACAGGGTTTCCAAGGCTGTAAATCTTTACGGAAGCAGAAAGTCTAATCCTTCTCCCATGAACAGCTGATTGTTTTGAACTGCTGACCATGAGATTAAGCAGCCTGATTCATAACCACTATGCTGCCAGAGCTCCTTAAGTCCACTGTTAAATAACCAGAAATACCAGTCCTAATTTTCAGTGACCCATCTAAATTAGAACCAATAATTTAAAATGTATCTGAATCTTATTGGTATATAAGTTGATTGCATTATTATAGATATATGAGTTCAGAAAAGTCTGTTATTAAATTACTGTTGGGTTCATGAAGAATTTACACACCTATAGTCACATTTTGAGCAAGTTCCTGAGATTACTTGAAGCATTGTGTAGGTTAACAAAATAAGATTTTTCAAGCTTCTGAAAATAACAGAACATCCCATTATTTAAAATAATTCTACTTATACTGATTCAAGGGAAGGTTGTGACTCAAGTCTAAGTGTTGGACTGTGAACCACAGGTCAGTGGTTTGAGCCCACCAGCTGTTCTGCAAGAGAAAGATGAGGCTTTCTGCTCTGGCAAAGATTTACAGTCTCAGAAACCCTACACAGGGTCACTATGAGTCAGAACTGACTTGGAGGCACACAACAAAAACAACATATTGATTCAGAAGAATATAATAAATTAGCACAAATAACAAACGTTTTCCACCTTGTTTTATAGTCATAGGCTCTATGTTCTCTTATGGAGTGTTTGTAAAGTAGAACATTGACCACAAATTTAGAATGACCTGAGAAAAGTGGTTGATGAAGACTAGCTTGAAACTGTGGTAAGAACAAACCTTGGAGTTTGATGGACTGGATTTATAATCCAGTGTCTTGAGATAAATTGACTTCCTTTAGATGTAACCCTGATTTATAAATTGAAAATAATAGCAATAGTAATTGTCTCTTATTATAAACAAGTATTTTGTATCTTTAATGTCACAAGTGCATGAGTGAAGAGGAACTGTGCCCCAGGACCTGAATTTGACAGATTATACCTAGAAGTCCAAGTTGTTCCTTTAATGGAAACCTTGGAGAACATGAATGTAATTGGTATATGAAAGAGATATGAATCATTGTGTCCAGAGGGTGGACTATAGTAGGTAGAATTCTAAAATGACCCCAATGATTCTTTCCCTTAGTGTACATGCCCCGTACAATCTACTTTCCTTGCATTTGGGGGACAAGAGACATGTGAATATGATAAATGCCACTCTATTATTATGATGCACTGTACTGTCAAGGTGAAGCAATTTCAAAGATGTAATTAAGGTCCCAAAGTATTTGATTCTGAGTTAAAAGGAAAATGGAGATCAGCCAAGAGGGTTCTGATTTAATCAGGTGAAAGCCCTTAAAAGGGGCCTTGGTCTTTCCTCAGGAGAGGAAAACCCTCCTTCTGGCCTAGAAGCAGCAAACAGCCACGTTGAGAACTCTTTATGGTGAGGGATGGTCTCGAGTTTATAAAGACATCATATCTACAACTGCAAGAAACTCAATTCTGCCTAAGAACCTGAATTAGCTTGAAAAGAATTCCAGGATAAGAATGCAGCTTGAATGATACCTTAATTATAGTCAAATAAAGTATGCCTAAACCATTGATCCAAATGCACTTGTAAGATATAATGCTGTTATAAGCTACTAAATTCATGTCAATTTATTATGGATTAATAGAAATCAAACACCCACCAGGAAAGTTCACAAGGGATAGGGAATGTAAAGTATACAGAGCACATCATTTCAAAATCAATTGCTGTCATTTTGACTGTAAGGCAATGTGACTCCACGTGTGTCAAATTAGAACAGTGCTTTGTAGCATTTTCAATCATTGCTTTTTGAAGTATACCACCAAAATTTTCTACCAATGTATCTACAATAGGACTAAGACCTCCAACATGTTGATTTGTAGCTGAGAACTTTAACAATTTATACCATCCAGTGACTCCAAGTGGAACATGTTGTCATTGTTATTGATTCTGACTCATGTCAACTTCATGTATGCAAAGTATAATTGCTGCATTGGGTTTTCAAGGCTGTGATCATTTGAAAGCAGATTGTCTGCCTTCTGAGGCACCTCTGGGTAGATATAAATTGCTAGGTTTTTTAGCTAGTAATTGAGTACTTAAACATTTGCATCACCAATCCACCATCCCACTGAATCTAGTTGTCTCTGACTGACTGCGTCACCCAGAAGTGAGAGATACAAGTAGTCATGTTCATCACTACTGGAAAGGTGAAGTCCTATAATGACAGAAACTAGGGATACTGGACAGACAACAGAGGCAGAAGTATTAAATGGCTAAAAAGAAGTATTGAATGTGGAGTAAACAGGGAAGACACAAGACAAATTTACGATTTGTGTAGATGACCTTTGTATCTTTGAAGCCATGTAGCCAACCAAATTTTGATTTCACAAATCATCGTAGGTTCGTGGCAGTGACTTCAACTTTCTCACAGCCCGTATCTCCTGATGGCCTATGTACACCAACTCTACAGCATTTGAAAGACTGGGAAATGAGGGGTAGGGTTTACCAAGTTCATTTCAGAGGCCGTCAAACAACTTGCTTTTTCTGTTTCTAGAGAAGTCAACAGGTACACTGACGTGAGACAGGATGAAAGAAAAAGGAGAGGAATCAGATTGGGTCAATGTGACAAGGAGATGAGAGCAGGCAGTTTATAGCAATTGTCCTAACTTTGTACTGTTTTACAAGCATTTTCATTTATTTCTTAGAAAATGCTGCTAATCTGATTGTGCAGTGTTTGTAGCTGTCCTTATCCTTTTCTTCTGATAAGAGAAGTGCTTATGTTTTCCCTTTCATTTCTGATCCAGAGTTGCTATCTTGAAAGTCTAAAAGTTTCTCCATATAAATGAAAATTATTGCTGGAAAGCAATAGTCATCTTAAGAGATTTATGGTATTATGACTGTGTAGATTTTTCTTTTGTAATAGTAACTTTTACATCTGCAGAACATAGTGGTGCAAATGTACATATCTTATAAAATTAAGTTGTCAATTTCTGCTAGTTTAATATATTTTAAAAATGTAATCGCTATATATATATATATATGCATCTATGTAGCTATATATATTTACTGTGTAATTTATTTCTGGACTCTACAATTGTGGAATCAAAAACAAAAACTGGAAAGTTGGTGTCTCTTTAATTTTCTGCCTTAGATAAATAGTCTGAGAAGAACTGGGGAATGAAATATCTTAACCTAGACTAGATATAGATGTGTTCTTAAATTGGATTAAAAAATCTAAAAAGAGAAACCAACATGATAGATGTTTGTTTTTAATCTTAATAAATCACAGTATGAACTATTGTTAAATGGACACTTTTTTTGTTTTTTAGTGTTTTAATAAAGTGGAATTTGCTTATACTATTATGCCAAATTATAAGAAGTCTACTGTATCATTTATGTATTTATCTGGCCACAGAAATCTCAAGAATCATGATTTAAAGAGACAGAAAATTGTTTTTGATATAAAACAAGAAGTATGAGGACAGTAATCAAAAGCTGGTGTAATGGTTCATAGAAAGCATCAGGCCAAGGCTCTGTAGCTTTCTCCTTGACTTGTTATTATGTAGTGCTGGCCTCACAGGCTTATCACGCCATGGTTGTAAAATGGCTTGTGTGTCTCTTAGACAAAGGTATGCGTGGGTCTTTTGCAGGATAGAAAATGAGATCCAAAGACTAGAGAGATATCCCCTAAGAAGATTTTGCTTTTTTATCTCAGAAAGATGGACACTTCCCATGCACTTCTGCCCACATCTTATTGGCAAGAACTGTGTCATATGTTGTTGTTGCTAAGTGCCCAACCCATAAGGACTCTGTATATGGTTTCTGAGAAGCGCTTGGTGAGCTTGAACCACCAGCCTTGCAGTTCAAGTGGCTTTGCAGTCAGGCACATTAACCCACAGTGCCACAGTAGGACTCCATGGGTACACTTATATTACACAAAATCTGCATATTTTGAACATGTAACTCTTTGCCTTGTCAAACAAAATCAGCATGCTCTCCATGGTGGGCCGCTAGACAATGAGCAGTGTTTTCCACCCTTGTGAACTTGCTTGAACTGTCTTATAGCAGCAGCAGTTCTCTCCTGTTATTGCATATAAAAATGCTGCCAATGCTTAATACATTTGTATTTGCCAAATCTTTCATGTAATATGTATTAGTAAGAATAGATAATTAATATATAAAAATACTAAGCCAAAATATGCACTGTTAAGCATTTTCAGTGCAATTTTATATACTTTTGAATATTTACAGTCATTCATGTATTTTTCCATTCATGCATCACTCATTAAAAAAAAATAAAAGCAATTGAAGATCTACAATGTACTGGAACTGTGTAACATGGATGCAATGATGAGAAAGAACGGTGTAGTACCTAGCAATGTGAATTTTGCCATGTAATAGAAGACAGACCCCAAATAATCATGCAAATACATATAAAATACAACTGTGAAGAGTGGTCTGAAGTGACTCAAGGTGCTATGAAGACCATTGATGGATTGCTTCACTTCCTCACTGAGGTGAGAGATGTAAGATGATTCTGTGTACAACTGTAAGTCTCAAACGAATCATGGTCCCAAGAAGCTTACAGTGGATAATAGTGTTTGAAGCAAAGAGAAGATGAGAAAATTAAAGTAAAAAAATACATTTTCAATATTTAGCATTTCTTTTACTCATTTTTTACAAAAGAAAACATAACCCCTTATATTATTTTGAGTCAAGAAATAAACTAGAATTCTCTGGCAGTATCTTTGCTAAAATCCCTTTGTATATAATAGTATTCATAGATTATGACTGAAATGGACACTTGGTAACCCTGAGGATAGTGTGACAGTTCAGTGAAACCATCGATGAGACATTATGTTCATATTTACTAATCACATGTGGTTACATAATCATCTTTTTACTATTGGCATCTTTATGCTTGCTTCTTTGCTGTTTATTTCACCATTACCTTGCTGAGAGCCCCTCAGTATATATAATTCACTCAGTAAGGAGCTCTGGTAGCATAGTGGTTACTAATCGGTCTGCGAACTGCAAGGTCAGCAGTTCAAAACTACCAGCTGTTCTTTGGGAGAAGGATGAGGCTTTCTGCTCCTGTAAAGATTTACAGCCTTGGAAACCACGTACAGGGTTGCTATGAGTCAGGACCGACTCCGCGGCACATAACCACCACCACAGTAACTCCAATTATAGGAAAAGTATCTCTAGGCCTCTGTGGATTAATGATAATAGACATTTATAACTGTATACAATATCCTGTAGAGAATACCTACAATTCCCCCATGCTGTGACCATAGAAAATATTCTGTGGATGGTTCTAATTCTTATTCATTTAAAATCAGTTACACCTTTTTTCATGAGAATTCATAAGTCAAGCTTCATCCATTGTATTCAAGCCTCCAAATGATGAATCCTGAAATACAAATACTTCCAAAAGTAATTTCTAATTTAGTGTGTTTTAGAGCACCCTTTCTGAAAATCTTTATATCTTGTTTAGTTAAATTGCTAAGCATCATCAAGTCAGTTCTGACTCAGTGATCCTGTATAAGATTTCTGAGGAGTGGGTGGTGGGTTTGAACTACTGCACTTGTGTTTACCAGTCCAGTATTTATCTGACAACACACTATTGCTTTTATTCTCTCAATAGTGAACAAGATAGAGTCTGGCCAGAGTGCTTAGTTAAGGAAGGAGAGCACTAAAATGATGATTTCTTAGGACACCAACTCTATCTAACAGATTTGGGTTTTTTTTATTTTAAGTGCCATCAAGTCCTGACTCCTAGAGACCCTGTATAGGGTTTCCTGGGACCAGTTGGTGGACTTGAACTGCTGACCTTGGGAGTCACAGTCCAGTGCTAATCCTACAGTGCCACACCAAGAGTCCATAGAGCAGACAGGGCTACATCTCTGCTCATCTTCCCATTTACCTGGCAGATAGTGAGTGCTGGAACATTACAAGTGCCGCAGTCCTTGCTCCGAGCATTCTCGTTCTGCCTAATTAACAGTTCTGTCTTCTGCATACATAGAAGATTCATATAGCTACTTGTTCTGATTCCAAGTATCAGGGACAACTTCTTGTTACCTAAGATCCTTTCCTTACCTAATCATTAGTGGCTAAACTTCAGTAAATAAACTTAAAGCCTTTCAACTCATAGTCATGTTTTAAATAAGTAAATGCAAAATTACATGATCAATCTTTGCCAGTTAAAAGTCACTTCCATATATGTGATTTCATTTATTCCTCACAATTCCCCCATGTAGCAAGCAAAGCAAATGCATTTGACTCCAGTGCATGAGCATAGAAGTTGAGGCTATAAAACTTTTACTAGAACAAACATGGGTTTTAGGGTTTTGTGATTCTTTCTAGTTCTTCCTAGTTAATTCATTTTCTGAAAATGAAAAAGTTTTCAGGATACACACAAAATTAAACTGATTTCAGATCCTTTAGCTTTACATTTTATGAATATGGAAAAAGAAATTATCAAGAGCATTAGTCATCAAGGTATTAGGAAGAGTGGCATCATACTTTGGGAAAATAGAAGTAGAAAGAAACTAAAAAAGTGAAGAGAGGGCTTTAAATGTATCCACGTTTGTAACTTTTCTGACATAATGGAAAGAGCACACACTTCTAAATTAGACAAGGTTGGGTAAAAACTAGCTTGAAAGTTTTCTAGCTAAGTTACTTTGGGAGAGTTCTGGAATCCTGCTTTGTCAAATGTACTCTATAGATCCTTAGAATACTAAATCAGTAAAATGAATACAACACTAAGCACAATTCACATCACTAAGCTAATTAATTACAGTAAGGCAGTAGAAGTGCTAGTGGCCATGGTAATAGCAATGTTGTTATTAAGTGCTGTTAAGTTGGTTCTGATTCATAGGGTTTCCAAGGAGGCAGTTGGGTTTGAATTGCTTACCTTTCACTTAACAATCCAGTGCTTATCTTCCAGTGCCACACCAGGACCCCATGGTGACAGCAGTAGGAACAGTATTAATAGAATTCATTGAGATTTACAAATGACTGTAGTATATTCCTTGGACAAAAGATGAGGCCATCGCTTGGCAAACCCTATGGTTCCACTGTGTCCTATAGGATCTCTCTGAGTCCAAAGCAACTCAACTGCAATGGGTTTGGGTTTAGTAAATTGTTCAGCATTGCTATTGTTTGCTAACTTGGTACTGCTACTCTCTACATTTTCTAGTATATTTCCATTGAAAATATGCCATTTAGTATTTGTTATTTAATAACTTTGTGCTGAACTTCTACTTTGTTTTCCTTTTGTACCTCTTATTTTAATCCCTTCTCCTGTTTCTAAAGACTCATATATCTAATTAACCCTAATAAAGATAATTATACCTCCTTAGTCCTTCAGGAGTTTTATGGAAAATCATTCATCAAGAAATAATAATTAAACTTTTGCTTCCATGGAAATAATTACTTGGGTAAAATGTCTCTGAAAGGTTAATACTGCTTTAATAGGGGAAGTAGGGCTATCTGTGTCCCTTTGTAAAGCCAATGGTAGTAAATAAAACCAAGGGAAGATTGTGTTGTATATTGTTTTTAATAAGAAAACCTTGAAACATGGGGCAGTTGTCAGTGTATAAATAGGTCTGCTGATTTACCTTGTAAATACATTAAAGTAGACAATTGTAGAGCTCCAAAGTTCAAGGCTTAAAGAATTCCAGTGCAGCCCAGAGAACTCTAAGTAGATGTCCCTCAACATGGTTCATTTGGTCACCAAAATTCACAAAGCAATTTGTTTGTGTCAGATACACTTTTATAGAGTTTGGAATATAAAGATCTGAAAATATCTTGAACTCTCTAGATAGAGCTCCAATCAGTCTATCACAGGGTAAACCTCAAGTAGCTCTTGGTAAACTTTAAGAAAGCAATCAGTTAAATCAAAAATGAATTTATGCATGAAAGGAGCCAAATAGTCTCATGGATTTGATAAAACAATCTCTTACAAAAAGGTATAGAGTGTAAACTTAAATTGATCACTAAGTGAGATTACAAACTAGTTCTGACTCCAGGGCATTCATGAGAAGCCAGGCACTTGAGGGCAAGTGTCAGGGGCCAGAGTCTGTACCTATCTTCAAACCCTGAAGATAGGCTTTCAGAGATTATATCCTCAGCATTTATCTAAAGAATATCACACCTCTAGATACTCAGTTGGTTCCAGCAATGGTCAAAATGCCAAGGGTGCTAGTGACAAAAGGAGAGAGTAGGAAGAAAATTACTACCTTTCAAGGTAATTGGGGAAAGGAATGCTGGGCAGGATGAAGAAGTAAAGGTGATACAGGTGGGTAGAAATATGGTTAAGGACAGGTAGAGAGAAGAGAGGAAAGAAACTGCCTTGTCACTTCAGATTATTATTGGAGCCATTTAATTAACCCAAGAGTAGCTTAGTCCAGCACTTGTGACATGCCCATTCTAAAGCAGGAGTTTTACTCATCGTACCACTGGTACGGCACTGTAGGATAAGCATTGGACCGTGAACCACAAGGTTGTGCATTCAAACCCATCAACTACTCCTCAGAAACCCTATACAGGGTCACTATGAGTCAGAACCAAACTGACGGGACTGAACAGCAACAACCCCTTAAATAACATACAGTGGGATTTGAATCCTAATCCACTCATCAGTTGTGTATCTTCAGGTTCTTTACAATTGAGTTATAAAGAGTTACATTTTATTAAGCGCCAGTATTCAGAGAATGGTGGTACTAGAGAAATGGTGATTGTGAAATTCAGTAACTTTACTAAATAACTGAGGAATGGGTTTTGCAGATGCATGGTTACTTTGTAGAGCAAATTGGCAAAATTTTCAGTGCCATTAAAACATGTCTATTTAAACAGTTGCTAAGCATTTCTACTGTTGGTTTTCACATTGTCTAGTGGTTATAGTCGGGCTGCTAACCTCAAGGTCAGCAGTTCGAAACTACCAGCCATTCGGCAGGAGGCAGATGAGGCTTTCTGGTCCCATAAAGATTTACAGACTCGAAGATCCTATGCAGGGTGGCTATGAGTCAGAACCAGCTCCCTGGCACATAACCACCACCATAGATAGTCACGATGGAGTTCTGGTGTAATGCTGTAGGACAAGCACTGCAGTGCAATGTCAGTTTGAACTGCAAGATTGGGGGTTCAAACTCATCAGCTGCTCCTCGGAAATCATATACAGGGTGGCTATGGGTAGGAAACAATTCGTGGCACTTAACAGCAACAACAGTCTAATCATGATGGAGTCCTGGTAAAATAAGAACTGGGCTGCTAACCAAAAGGTTGGTGGTTCAACCTACTAGCTGCTCCACGGACACCCTATATACTGTAGCTATGAGTCAGAACTGACTTGATGGTACTTAACAAGAACAACATGACCATGATATCATCCAGTACAAGGAAATGTTCTTCAGAAGATAGAGTACCATATTTTAAAACATAATTTTTAAATAAATCAAGGTTTTCTCATGAAACATTATTTAGACCTAGTAGACAGTCATTTCCCCATCACTTTACCACATTTAGGTCAGCTACAAAACAGTGCTCCACTAAATAGGGTAGAATATTCTCTCTCCTCTCCTCCGGGTATGTGATCACAAAAAACCAAAGTGTCTAGAATTCCCTCTAAGCCTCATTGAAACACCAAAATCTATCCAACCTTAGCACAGGCAAGGTACATAGCAGAACTTTGAAGAGCAATATGTCCCAGTTACAGAGGCAATGGGCTCCACCCAAGCAGGCACCAAGCCTTAGGGGCACGTAGTACAGATGCATGTAGGGAACTCCTGATCAGGGAAGGCAATGGCTGGAACAAGAAGTTTTCTAGGTAGCCCCGTATCTATTTGGATCCATCTGATGTGATCATCCATATTTCTCACACTGTCCATTATCACACAGGTTTATATGGGAATAGCTCCTTGTTCATGTTATTTGACATTATCACCTCAGTGATCTCCTCATAAATTACAATAATAACCACAACAGCAGTTGTTGTTGTTAAGTGCCGTTGAGTCGGTTCCGACCCATAGCGACCCTGTACAGGGTTTCCGAGGGTGTAAATCTTTACGGGAGTAGAAAGCCTCTTCTTTCTCCCGCGGAGCGGCTGGTAGTTTTGAAGCGCTGACATTAAGGTTCGCAGCCCGATTCGTAACCACTACGCTACCAGAGCTCCCAACAGCAGTGGATGTACTCATAATCATAGTTGAGAAATTCAGACAGAAATTCCGAGAGTTGACAAGTAGTATTCCAATATCCTATTGAGGAATAGTTTTCTATAGCCATGAGAGATATAATAAAAGAAACTGATTTAGCTAGTAAAAATAAAGTTCATTTAATTTTTCTTAGTTATCAATAGTATCTTGAGTTCTAGTCCCTTTCTGGCACCAACTTTTTGTATGATGGAATAATGATTCCACAAATATCATTACTTCTTTTGTTTTAGAAACACTGTGTGTGAGAGAAACAGAGAGAGATAAAGCTCAGATAACAGAACCCATCTCCTTTAGTAAATCATGAGAAATAACTAATATCAAGATCAGATTTCTAACTTATTTGGAGAAGTTTAAAGCAAATTTTTTTGAGATTTGGCAAAGCCAAGTTCTTCTGTCATAGAACCACCCACTCTCTTCCCTCTGGGGCTATTGTGACTCATTCCCAAAGTATTTGTCCTTGGGAATATTGTTTTTCTTTATTCCTTTTATTTTACTGTCTTTGATCTGTTTTAATCAATTTAATGCACTTAATTGTTTTTTATCTGGAGACATTCAACGCATCTATGTCTCTGATATGGCCTATTCCCTGTCTGCCAGTTTAATTTCCTCACAAAATCTGGACAAAAATAAAAGGATGTTGTATGTGAGCTAAAAGGGGAATTATTGTGAATCTGAGAAATTAAAATGTTTTATGCACCAAGTTCTAATGCAATAATTTTAGATTTTGATGTTTTCTTGATTTTCAAAAATTGACTTTTCCATAACTGTGTTCTTTTAAAATTATTAGTGAAGTAATCTGTCATACATTAAACTACCACTAAACTGATCTGTTATATATCTATATTGAAATGAAACTTCCGTTTTAGTTGACAAAGTTAAAAAAGAATTTCTAGAAAGGTTGTGTCCAAAAGATACAGTAACTGATATCCAAGTACAGTAGAAGTAGAGTTTTACTTACAAATTAATTTGTTATTATTTAAAGACAAAATTAAAACCTAACAACAGGTATCTATCTGATGTGGGACTCCATATTTTCATACATCTGTAACAACTAAGATTTTATCTGTTGTTGTTAAATGCTGTTGAGTAAGTCCCAACTCATAGTGACCCTGTATAGGGTTTCCTAGAAGCAGCTGGTGGGTTTGAACTCCTGAACTTGTGGTCCGTAATCTAGTGCTGAATCTAAGCACAGCTCCAGTAGCCTAAGATTTTATCTACAAGCAAATAATCAACTAATGGAGGTGAAGCACAGACAGGAGAAAAGCAATAAAGGATGAAGCTGATTCAATCACCCACCCCTGAAATGAAATTGATGCAACTACAGTAGCTGTATAGGATAAGCATTATACTGTGAACCACAAGGTCAGCAGTTCAAGCCCACCAACTTGAGGGAGGGAGAAAAAGGAAGGTTTTCTGCAGTAGGAAGAGTTAAAGCCTTGGAAACCCCACACAAGGCTGTTGCGATTTGCAAACAAATCATTGGCACTTAGCAGCAATAGCAACAAAATAATCCTGAGAAATCTGCTTTTAGGAGTTCCAAAATTTAACAGATTTTTTTCACCAAGACATAGGATGACCAGTTACAAAAGCTATGGGCTTTTCAGGAGCAGCTGGTCTGAAGAAAGCTTCGCTTGCCTTGAGTCTAGAGATTTCCAGCTTTGTTTCTTGTACTGACCTTCATACTCTCCAAGAGAAGTCACTGAAAACTACAAATGATCATTGAAGAGAGGTATTTTTCATGGAGTTTCTTAGACATCTGGCAGGAATAAGTGTCAAACCACAAATAAAATTGTCTTGACTCATGGGGAGAATGGTAGTGATTTCCATTTGACCTCATCAACTAAAAATACAAATTTTGCTGTTTCTTTGTCAGTCACTGTTCCTCGGAGTACGTTTACCCATAAGCACTCTACCTTTTATTTTAAGGAACTCTGGTAGCGTAGTGCTTATGCATTGGGCTGCTAACCTCAAGGCCATCGGTTGGTTGGAAACTACCAGCTGTTCCGTGGGAGAAAGATGAGGCGTTCGTCTTCCGTAAAGATTTACAGCCTCAAAAACTTTGTACAGGGTCACTGAGTCAGAATCGACTCCACGGCATATAACCACCATCACCTTTTATATTTGTTTAATGTTTGTCTGCATATTTGACATAATCTTTTCAGGGTCATGCTTTAATTATGAGGAAATAATAAATTGTTGTTGTTAAAGTGCCATCGAGTGGGTTCCAACCCATGGCAACCCTCTATGAGGTTTCAGAGAAGCGACTGGTGAGCTTGAACTGCCTTCTTTATGATCAAAAATGACCTTGCAGTCCAGTGCATTAACCCACAGTGCCATACCAGGACTCCAAATAATAAATAGGGGCCATAAATTCATAATTCACTCTGCACAGGAACAACACAAGAACAGTAATAGATGGGGAAGACCTGATGCAGATATTGAAACTGATATTAATAACTATTAGCCTTATTTCCTTGCTTACTGAAAACACAAATAACCCCTATACCAAACAATTTATGTTATCTTTAACTTTATAGTTTACTTTGACAGCAGAAATATCAGTTGTAGTGCTAAATAGTAAGTAAAAGAAGACATAACTTAACATTTGTCTCGCAGTTTTAAATCAGTTCATAGAAACAGAGAGCTACAAACTCGTTTATTTGATTGGAAATTGTTGTTTTATTTGTATACTTAACTCCCTGGGTGTAAGTGGGAAGGACTGTCTCTTTTCCATTCCTTTCTCCACAAGCACTAATAATTTTTAGCAAACCAAAGAGTTTGTGAGTATACAGAGCAGGCTTTCCCTATCTTTAGAATCCAGTAATGTCCCTTTCAATACTTCATCACAAATTAAGCAGAGTCTCCTTCCTTGTTTGCTGATGCTCATATTGAATTAGGAAACAATCCTTTCCCAGATCCTAACACACACCAGTCTCTTCATCTTAATGCATTCCAGTCAGTACCAAGATAATTAACAACACTCATTGCTCCAACTTAGCTCCTTACTTTTTTTTTTTTTTTTTCCCCTCTCCATGAAAATATTCTTATAGCTCCTGGTTCTTTATTGGTTAATTCATTTACACATGGATTATTCCATCAAGTATTTGTGGAGTGCCTACTTTGGACATAATACTAAACTAAGTCCTCAGGAATAAATAATAATCATAACAAGATTCTCGGGACAGACAGTATTATAAGGGATAGAAGGTGCACAGTATTTGATATACATAAAGGAAGAGTCAAACAAGTGTGAGATCATATTATAAAAGAAATTTGCATCAATGCTAAAGGAATGCAAAATGAGAAAAAGTTTTCTGTGAGTTATGTGTGAGAAAAGTTACTCAGAGTAGTTGGGTCTTATGTTGAATTCCAGGGAAAAGTTAATGAAGAAGAAGAAAATAAATACAAACACTGAGGTGAATCATGAGCATGAAACAAATGGATGAAAACAAGTGTAGAATGACTGGTATTAAGGAAGAAGGTCATGCAGGTGGTCAGAGGATAACCTCCCTTTTTATGCAGTTAGCTGCATTTTACAATGCCTGAAGGCCCATCATATTTTACTATAATACCAACTAAACTGTGTATGTCCTGTTTCCCAAAAACAGTGTCATATTCAAATATTCATAAGATAATTTTCCTTAGCTTAACTTTTAAAGCTTTATTTCTTTTTCTTCTTTTTCTTTTTGTCAAGAAAACTATTCTAAACATTGTCTATAATTGTAAATACAGCTTCATTTTCTTCTCTTCAAATCTGAGTACACTCCTATTCCTACAGTTAAGATTATAGGAGAAATGAGATTGAATTCTGTTATTACAAGTTCTGTTTAGTGACTAAATTTAATTAAAGCTCTTAAGGATCACATTTATTTTAAGATGACCATCTAGTAAACTTACAATGCACACTAGTAACATATATTGCAAGTTAAGTACACACTATTTGCAAAGCATAGAAGTTACAAAATAGATGGCATCACCCTTGAATTGAACATATGTATTGTCTGCACAACGTAAGTATATAACAAGAATTAAAAGTGTTGTCAAAAGTTATCTTCTCAATGATGATCACATGAGTAGTATTGTGAGTTACAACAGTCTGGTAAAGAAGAAATCTCCAAAGCCAAAAGTAGAGAAAGAGAAGAAGGGCTGGTCAAGGAGACAACTTACAAATGTTTGTGTTGAGACCTGCTGAAAAAGCACTACTTTAGGGTCAGAATATCTTGAGTAGATTAGTTAACTTTCTCATCTTCAGTTGTCTACCTGAAAAATGGGAATTCTTTCATCACCACTCCTTACTTTACAAGGATTTTATGAAACTTCAATAATGAGATGGCTGTGAAAATGTCACCTCCTCAAATGCTTTAGAATGTTTCACATATGTTCAAAGGCTTTGTTGTTGTTAAGTGCCATTGAGTCAGTTCCGACCCATAGCGAACCTGTATAAAGTTTAGAGGGCAAGAAAAAAATAAGTCATCAAGCTCTGGGAGAAAATTTATGATGACTTTAACAGTGTGGTTTTTAATTCTGCTAACAGCTGATTGCTCTGGTAGCGTAGTGGTTACAAATTGGGCTGTGAACCGCAAAGTCAGCAGTTTGAAACTACCAGCGGTTCCACAGGAGAAAGATGAGGTGTTCTGCTCCCATAAAGATATACAGCCTCGGAAACCCTGTACAGGACTCGCTATGAGTCGGAACCGACTCCACGGCACTTAACAACAACAACAACAGCAGCTGATTGCAGTATATATATAAACACATGATGAGTCCAAATTTTCTAGAATCAGAAAGGTTAGAAACTTGACAGGAAATACATAAAGGGAAGAGTTTGTGTGATGACTGACTCTTCCACCACTGTTTCACCCTCAACCTTCAAAATTCCCTCCAGCCCTGTGATGTCCTATTCAAAATTCAGGTAAAATGCATAAGTAGATGCTCAACTATGTTCTTTCTTGACCTATCTGGAGATCAGAGACTGACCATTCAACTGAAATACAACATACACGTCCCACCGTGATTTCTTCTTTAACTTTATCCAGTCTCCATCATTTCATAAACAGAATGGAAACAACAGTTTCCCATCATTACCGCAAAGTGGTAACATTATTTTTTTTTCTGACCAAGATAATGGTATATTATGAAATAAGCAAGGAGATATAGCCACCATAATACTAAGTAAAGGGAGTGGAATACCAGGTAAGATAGTTGAGGATAGCCTTGTCCCTTCCACTATTCCATCCTGACAACTCTGCCATTTCTGCCTGTGCTGTAGTGACATTGTCCTGTTGTTTTTGTTTGTTTTAATCTGCTTTTTCATCTTATAAGTTTCACCCACAAGAATTTATTTTATCAGTGAACTTAAATTTCAACCTCTAACATGTTACAGGATCAAATTAAACTACAGATAATTTTGTTCTGAAAACTGAGTGTCATCTGTAATTGCAATACCGATAGGGGGAAGAACACCCTAATTTTAAGTCTTTTGTTATGAATCCATATCTTCTCTGTGAAATCAGAGTGTCAGTCTTGCATCCTGTAGAACCAAATAAAAAAATGTATCATGCGGTTACACAGGATATGACACCAACTCAATAAGGCATTGGGGTGTGTCAGGAAAAAAATCACTGGTATAGAGAAAAAGGATGAAAGTAATATTGGCTGACATTTTCTTTTTATTAGTGTTCTTTTTAATATCTAACATTTTATGCCCCTTTATATTGGTTCAGAATTATATGATCAATGACATTTAAACAAACCTTGCATTAGGCCTTCATACTCAGTGTTTTAAAAGTTTGATTTTTAAATTATTTGTATACTTTTCTCTTCTTTTACTTGTTTGTCAAAGTATATATCAGGCTTTTCCAAATATGCTATGTTAAATATAGTTGCATGTTTTAATGGGTTGTTGCTGTTGTTAAGTACTGTGGAGTCGATTCATGACCCTGCATAGGGTTTCCGAGGCTGTTAATGTTTACAGGAGCAGAAAGCCTCATCTTTCTCCCAGAGAATTTCTGGTAGTTTCGAACTGCTGACATTGGGGTTAGCAGCCTGATTCATAACCACTATGTTACCAGAGCTCCCTGTTATAGTGGGTACCTAGTTACAAAATCCTAGTTACAAAAACTAGGTACCCATTAAAACAGGGAGCTCTGGTAGCATAGTGGTTACAAGTTGGTCTGCAAGGTCGGCGGTTCAAGCTCACCAGCTGCTCCCCGGAAACCCTATACAGGGTCGCTATGGGTCAGAACCGACTCGATGGCACTTTACAACAACAGTTACAAAAACATGGGATTAGCTTTTCATTCGCTCTCTTTTTTATATCTTTATATAAAATCCAGTGTCTTAAAATTTGCCTCATCTTCTTTCACATTTATGGTTTAAAGGGGGGAAATGATAAAAATTGTTTTATTAGACAATGCATTACATTTAAGCACCATACAAATTTATTTTAGTATTTTGATATGAAAGCAATTTGACACTTTCTTGTTATATTGTTTTCAACTTAAAATATTTTTCCTTAGAAATACTTAACTTGGAATTTTAATATTCTCAGTTGTCAAGAAAGTTAAACATTTAAAGACACATGTATGCAGGTAAATCCAAAGCTTTAGAAAGAGTTTATCAAAATTGTTGAATTTTGTTAGAATATTTGTTATAAAAAATGATCCATAATTTTGAAGGTAAAACAGTGGCTGTTTTCCAAAAATATTCTTAAAGTAGTCGTTTTTGTTTAAAAATTTTTTTTAAAAAGCTTTTTATAACGTCCCCTTAAAAACGTAATACTTATACAGTATGTTTAGTAATACATAAATATTCTTTAGTCTAAATAATAGGACAAACCCTTGTAACATATCTTATTATGTTTGGCTCTATATTTAGCACTGAAAGTATATTTGAAATACTCTCAAAATTTCTTATTATAAATTATAGTCACTAATGCTATAAGGTAAGGAGCTCTGGTAGCGTAGTGGTTACGAATCTCCGGCTGCAAACCTTAAGGTCAGCAGTTCGAAACTACCAGCCGCTCCTCGGGAGAAAGATGAGGCTTTCTACTCCTGTAAGGATTTACACCCTCGGAAACCCTGTACAGGGTCGCTATGGGTCGGAACCGACTTGACGGCACTTAACAACAACAACAAATGCTATAAGATAAATTTACAATCTTTTCTTTTTTGTCCAAATTTTGTGTTTTTCACAACTAATAAGCAAACTTTGATTTTATGAGGTATTAAGTTGTATCATTCATCAATGCATAATTTAATTTTCACGAAATTTTGTTGAATAAAGATGCATAATCCAAGACATCTAAATGTGAATGTGAGACACAAATGAGATCTTGAGGAGGGGTTGATAGATTCCAAACACAGGTACAACCCTAGTCAAACAAGCAAAGAGAATGATTATTTTTCATTTAAGAATTGACAAGAATTTTCTTGAATTCAAACCCAACTTGTCAGTTTCATCCAGCAAAAAAGCATTTTCTGTTAAGACTCATCAGTCATGTGTGCAACAAAACAAATAACAAAGAAAATGAAACCCTACTAAAGACAGGGTTCAGACGAAAAAGGTACTGTGCAGTTAAGTTTGCGTGCAACTAGAGAGAAAAGGCAAATTTTCTCATACTGTTTAACAAAAAGTGACTAAACCATGCCTGTACTTAAAAAATAAATAAAAAATGATTAACAGTATTTCCCCAAAGTGATCCCCTACCAAATGTAAAAATAAAATAAGATTGGAAACATCTCCTCATCCATTATGATTGTTATTGGATTTAGAAAGCTAAATACCTTAATTTTAGATACTGACTTGGTTTTAATCATAGAAACTTTGATTCTGAAAACATGACTGGGATTTTTAGGCTGTAAGAAGTTTAGTTCTTGGTAAAAGATTTTCGTAGCAAAGCTATAAAGTGTCTTCTATTTTTTTCTCCTCTATAAATGTATATCACAAAAGAAAACAAATCATTTCTTACAGAAAAAATGTTTATTTAAAATGACAGTGTGTATTTTCTTTCTGTGAGAAATGATAAAATGGTTTATAAATGAAGGAGTTGAAGTGTATTTATACTTCTATGTCCATATATATGTATCTATCTATATATATACTTGACAAATTCATGAAAAAATCCATTATCTTTTAGTTCCATTTTTCCATGAACTTTTTGAATTGCCTTTGTCTCTCTCTCTTCCTCTTACACATACACACATATAATGTAATACATTTTTCTCCTGTTTTATTAATCTATAGATGGAATATTTTAACTAACACATGCCATACAAGTAAAACTAAATGTAGAAAATAGGTGAAAACTACAAAGAATAAAGTTATAAAACTTCTTTTTATTTAGCTTGCTAAAAGGAAGCTAGGATATAAACTCAATCCTAAATTGAGTATAGAGTAATATTTTTTAAAACTGCATGCAAATAATAGTCTATAGTATTAACATACAATAAATGATCAAAATATATTAATATCAATAAAGAACTGCAGGATTTTAAACAAAGTGTTTATTGTGATTAGTAAATTAGTTATGTTGAATGCTTAAAAGAAACACCACCAGTGACCTTGAAAATTAAACTCATAGATCAAACCAATTTCCCAAATCTGAAACAAAATCCAAAGAGTCAAGATAAGAGGGAAACACCACCCCCCAGCCTAGGTTTTATGTATGGATTAATTCACCCAAGGGAAGCAAAACAGGGTATAACACAGACATCCAGATTCATTTCCACAGGATAAGAGCAGAGAGGAATGCAGTTCTTCTTAATTTAATGACTAAACACCCAATTGCTAATATTCCCATAGGTCGAATAAAGTGCTTTGCACAATTATAGTCTGCAAAAATGCTCCTGTACTAAAAAACATACAAGTACTGATTCACTGGTGTCAGTACTCTTTTGTTCAGCACATGAAAGCCCTGAATAAATATGAATCTAAATCTAAAATATATTGAATTGATAGAATGTGTAGACAGTATAAACAAGTTCTACCCAAATTTTGTTTGTTTAGATTACTTTGGCCGGTTTTGTTTTTAAATAAAACACATAAAAGATGGGTATTTATGCAACTTATCCCACAGATGATTTTAGAGACATACTAACACTTAAGATAATGTAGAATATCTTTATTATAACTAAAAGTTATATGTCTTTAGTGTTAGGATCATTGATTTGGGCTACAGAGAAAGCAAGAATAGGGAGCATATATCGATTTTCCGACAAGAAAGATGCTGAAATTATTGTATTCAATGATCTAGTGTCCATTCCCATTTTCAAACAGATGCTGAAACATAACAAAGGTCCATGTAGGTATGTTTGGCTTGTAAAACCTCCATTCCTTTACAATTTTATTAAAAAGGGGGAGGAAACATGAGTTCTATTCCCCCCTCTAGGACAAGTTAGCTGTGTCTCCCTGGAGAAAACACTTAATTTCCCTGAGTTTCAGTGAAGTCAAATTTTAAATGAAGGAGTTAAACTATTCAATAAATATGTAAAATACTAATTAATAATTTGTGAATTCAGATTCTCCATGAATAAGTGGGATCTTGATGTTATCACTGTAAGATACACACTGCACTGCTAACTGCAAGGTCAGTGGTTCAAACCCATCAGCCTTTCCTCAGAAACCCTGTACAGCAGGGGTGGGGTTCTTCTTTCTGCCAAAATTAATAGCATCATTCATAGGGCATACAAAATTATCAACTTAAAAATTAGTCTGCTATATTTGGTTCAGCATTTAATTAATTCACCACTAAAGTGATGGCTGGAACTGCAGTTGCATTAGGAAGGCCAAACCAAATGATTTCAAAGACCTTATGTGGCCAGTGAAGAGTCCTGGTATAGTGCTGTGGGATAAAGCACTAGACAACAAGGTCAGTTTGAATCATAACGTCAGTGGCTCAAACTCACCAGCTGCTCCTTGGAAACCCTATACAGGGTCGCTAGGAGTCAGAATTGACTCAAATGCACTTAGCAACAATATGGCCCATGGAATCTTGGTGTGGTACTGTAGGATAATGCGCTGGACCTCACAGTCAGTTTGAACTGCAAGGTCAACTTTTCAAACTCACCAGCCATCTCTCAAAAATGCTATACAGGGTTGCTATGAATTGGAACTGACTCGATGGCACTTAATAACATATGGCTTGCAGACCAGATGTTCCTCACCACTGATGTATAAGGTCACTCACTGTACAATGACTTAATGGCACTCAACAACAACAATGCAAAAGTAACAGCAATGTCTTTTCTCTAAGAATAAACTCTGTTAATCATTTTAATTCCACTTTCCTCAATTTTATTTTAATTTTTATAGATGAAGTAAGCAGATAGCTGTTAAAAAGTTCTAAAAGACCGTTTTCTCCTTATCCCTCTGTTCACACATGATTGTTCTTATGGTCCTCAGCAATATTAATATGTTTTTGTTTGTTGAAATACTTTTTCTGTACTAGCAAAATTAAGGAACTTGATATAGACTTAATACTTGAATACTGTATTCCAAAATTTTCATGCCTGCGTATTGAACCATTTGATCTACATGTTTTAGATGTTGAATTTGGATTGAGCAGTTGAATTATTTCTAGGAGACAAATCAAAGAAGCAGAAATATTAAAAGGCTAGGAATATGTATTCTGGTTCTTTTACAGGTGTAAGAATGGAGAACTGGAAGTTTTTACTTAATAATTTCAGCAAAATAATTATATAAAGGTTGGAAAGGTCACTGGGCCATAAGACAGGGGTTTCAGTCCTGGAATTGTCTCTAATAGACTAAATTAGATTTTTAGCCTCATTGTGACTCAAATTCCTCTTAAATAGTTATTAGAATGTCTTAATGTCTGCCTCAACTCTTGTGTTATTATCGATATGTATAAATAAATATGTTTATTTAAATGAACTGTAAGTCAAAGTTCTATTATTTTTGTTGAACAAAACTTCTGCTTTCTGAAAATGGATTTATGATGAAGAGTGTCTCACAATTCAAGGGCAACTATTTCCCCCCTTACAGTTTACTCTATTTTCTGTTTTAGTTATGTTTTAAATATCCAATGTACTTTTCTTATCACTTATTACTGAAAATTTTGAGCAAAAGTGATTTTCAAGATAAAAATTAACTAAGTTATAGGCGATGGTAATTTCGGTGACAAAAGAGTAGAAAGACTACCTTAGAAAGCCAACCATTTTAATAACCAATTAAAATTTTTGAATAAAGCAAATATTGTGTAATGTGTTGATCTAGACTGTGCAGTCTATTATGATACTGAATTCTTCATTTTAGCAACATCATTTGGTAAATCTGGCCAAATGGGCACTTTTCTCATTAATTTATTGAAAATGGTCACAGAAAATGGAATTCATTGAAATATGAAAATTATTATGAATGCAATCACCAGGAAAGGAGAAAACACTGGTGTGATGCTGTAGGATGAGCACTGGACTGTGAACCACAAAGTAAGCAGTTCAAACCCAACAGTTCCACAGAAACCCTATAGTGGGTGCTATGACTGGGAACTGACTCCATGGCACTTAACAACAATGGGTTAATCAAAACTTTAAAACAAGCCAGTTATTTTAAAAAGGACTTTTGGTGATGCAGCAGTTAAGAACCCTGGCTAATAACGCAAAGGTGGGAGTTCTGAACCCACTCCCTAAAGATTGCTGTTTTAAGTGCTGGAGAGTCTGGACTCATAGCAGTCCAGTGCTTATCCTACAGTGCCACACCAAGACACCAATGATTACAGCCTTGGAAATCCTTTGGGGCAGTTCTGCTTTGTCCTGTGATTCAGAATCCACTCCATGGCAAATAGTTTAAAAATCTTCTAAATTAAACTGGTTATTTGACTGCTAAATCAAAACAAGAAAATTACAATTGAACTACTTTGAAGACTCCCATACTATTATACAGTTTGTGCTTTAGTTTCATTTATAGTAGCTGTTAGGGGTTGCCTTTTTTCAGAAACTGTGTTTCAAGTTAAGCTGAGCTCCCTTTCCCATGTCTCTTCTTACTATTATAAAAACGTAGATAAAATAATCAGGATGGTTTTCTTTTAAGCCTTGGCAAAAATGCATACAATGCACCCAGGAAGCAGTAAAAATGTAGTGTACCTTGCATTTGATTTGATAGAGTACAAATATAAAAGTGAGAATCTTGGCCAAAAAGTATGGGAGGAGAGGGCATGGGCAAAGTGTGTGCTAAAAACCAAACGGAGCAGGCTGGCGCCAAACTAATGGGGCCTTTGTGGGACAACCTGTACGGCGGGCACTTTATGTGGCTAGTTTGTGAATCATACAACGTGTCCCCACTTCACTGAAACCTTCAAGGAGTGTTTGTCAAGGAAGGGGTGGAGGAGTGGGGGGAAGGACTTGGTATGGCTGGGTGGTAGTCACGCACATCTTACCTCTCACCGGGCAGTGACCTTCGTAAGTTTTCATGTTTATCTAAAAAAGATAAAAGGTATGATTGCTCAGGAATGAAAACATGGGCAACATTCAAACAGAGGAAAGCAGAAACAGCAGTTTAAGACTATGGGGGAAATGTAAACCAGTCCTGAAAAACATTTGACATTGCCTCTCTCTCTGCAAGAGGTCATGGTTGTATTCTATTGAAACAAATAGGAATGACCAAGCAGACGGTTTTGATAATGGGGAACAGAGCTTTCTGAGGTGCATGTCTTACTGTCAGAATTTGTAAGATCCTAAAACTAACATGATGCTAGCCAGGACAATTGGTTTCAAATTTTCTGAACTGCAAAGAGTTATTAGTTTCAGGGATTTAGGCAGCAAATGAGTAAAAACACCAAGATTAGATTAGTTCAGATGTATGTAATATTGTGTTATGCCACAAAGGGATTATGTACGGCTCCAGAAAAATGTAGTAATGAGGGAAAAAGAAGTCTTCTTGGTACAAAGTTTAAAAAGGTAGGGAGCTAAGGAAACATGTCTTTTGCCTAAGAGAAACTAAAGGTCAAATTGCTTTTGAACTCAGAGATTGCGTGTCACTTGGGGTCTTAAGTTATACACACTTTTAGTACTCAGTCAAAGTTGAATTCTGCTCTTAGAAAATTTCCTTAAAAATAGTGTTAAAAAATATTAAGCTCAAGTTGCTAAAAAGTAGCTCATAGGAGTATTTCAATATCACGGGAATACATTTGGTTTATGCAAAGGTTCTTCAATCACAGGTCTCCTACTGAAGAACAACAACAAAAAGTAGTTGAATTTAAAAAAAAAAAATCAATTTTTCATTTGACACAAAGTAAATCATTACTTTCTTCTGGGATGCAGTACCTTTTCCCACTGTTGGTTCCATTTCCCATCATGCCCTTGACCTTGGAGGTCAGCTGTCATTGGAAGATGAAGCTCTGAATAAACAGAGAAGACCCTGTGGTGTCTCTTATCTCTGTATTTTGCCTCAAATCTCCGGGCGGAGCTTTAAATTATTCATCCACTAGTGCTCTCTCCGAGTTACACATCTCCATCACCCACTCCCCCTTCCACCTCCCCATTTGTGAGTGAAGGCGGTATCCTTGGGAACCTTATCAGAGATCACAGATTCAGGCTCCAGAAGTGAAATAAAAGAGGAAATTGGCTGTATTAGCATAAGAGGAGTCAGCCTGGAGTTGAATACACACATCACCCAGGAGCACACTGGCTTCCCTTATCAGTAGCGTTTGATCACTACTTTCTTTTTTTTTATATACATTCTTTAATTCCATCCAGCCCACTCCTTTGTTCCAACTCATATGAGGGAACATATGAAATAAGGGCAGATGGCATAAGGTCCTGAATAGTTTTCAACACTTCCAACCTTTTCTAGGTTCAATAAAAACAGCATAAATAAAATGCTCTTTTTAAGATAGCTTTTATAGCATAACCCCTCTCTCCTACCCCCCAGAAAAAGAGTTGTTATTGCGATTTCAAGAGGGAAAAACTGTAAATAGTTAAAGTTTGATTTGAAGGATGTTACAGCAAAAAGCTTCAGTATCGTTCAAGAACATAATCTAAAATATAGCTTAAATACAGTAGTGCATTTTCCTTTTTGTGGAAAACATAGGTAGCAGACTGGTTTTTTTTTTCTATTTTATCTTCAGAATTAGTCTTCAAGAAAAGGCCCTTACAGCATATGCTGATTAAGGAGGTTGCAACAATCAATTTTTTAAATCTATAAAAATGTAGATGAAATTTCATTTTATAAAGTTGCATTTCATCAATGTGCTCTGTATACATGTGTGTTATAACTATAAAATACATTATATGTTAAGTTACTATTTACAAGCTTTATAACACAAGAGATCAGTAATGCTGGGTCAATATTCTTTTATTTCATGCTTAATATTTTCTCCCCAAAATCAACAAATATCAATTCTAGTTTTCTTCAAAAGAATGAATTGCAGGCAACCAAAATATAAAGGACTGAGTCCTTAGCCAAGTTTACTAAAACTAAATTTTCAATCTCATTACTCATTGCTATAGATCGAATGATAGATGGAGTATTCTACCTTAAATATTTCATGATGAATAGTATTTATCTTTTTATTAAACATTTGCAAATCTATACCTCTTTAAACAGAATCATAGTTAGTACTGCTTCTCTCAAGTCTTGGCTAATTGTTAAAGTTGATGTAGCATTTGAAAGCATGTAAAAATTCATTTGCTCATACTTATTTCATTTAAAGCCCATAATAATTCTTTAGAGTAAATGTAGTCACACTTTCCTACATACATCTCCTATTAAACTGAAAAAAACAAGTTTTTTATTGTTCAGGTGACTTACAGAAGATTACTCAGTAAAAGATAAAGACAGAATTCCAGCTCAGTTCTTGTCTCTTACTGTCCTTTGTCCCTCTTTACAGGAGACTTTCACAATATTCCAGTAGAATAGACAATCAAAAGGGAGATCTTCATTCCAAATCATGTGAAGCACATTGGCAACATAATTTTGTCAGAATTAAGGTTGATGGCCAAACTTTCAGTCATGCAATGTAATTCTTTCTTAGAAAGATTCTTGAAGAGTTATAGAAAAAAGGGTTGTTAATTTCAATTCTGGAGGAAAAAACAATATTGGCTAAAATGAACTGATAATATTTGTATTACCTCCAAACATTTTGACTATTGAAGTAAACAGGTATAATTAAGTTACTGTTTCAGTTTAAAGATTCCCTACTCCAGGTTCTCACAATACAGCAGAAATGTATTTGCAAAGCTAGTGGTGAGAGTGAAATAGATAATTAAGATTTTATAGATTATTTCCTCATTATCGACTCATCCACAAATGTTTACTCAATGCCTATTATGCACAGTCCTAAGAGATACAAAATAAACAAATGCTTACAGTGGAAGCAATTTTTCAAGGAAGTAATTTCACCTATACATGAATTTGATTAAAATTAAAAAGTACAAAAAATACTTAAATTAAAAACTGTAGACACCCTGACCTCCACTGATCCTGTCCTGCTTTTCATAGTCAATCAGTTTTCACAGATTCTATTTTCAGTTTGTCTCCAAATTTTAACGATCTGTGTTTTAGCACACATACACACCCTTCACCATCCTCTGGAAGCATGGTTATTGTTGT
>NW_006408568.1:18983099-18991811 GCF_000296735.1 Chrysochloris asiatica
AAAGATTTACACCCTCGGAAACCCTGTACAGGGTCGCTATGGGTCGGAACCGACTCGACGGCACTTAACAACAACAACAATAAATGTTACGGCATTTTTAATAGTATGCATATGTTTACTATCCTCTTATATTGCTCTGAAAATGCCATTTAAGATTGTTTCTAGTTATTTTCTATACCCACTTTATTCCTTTACTATCGATATGAGAGCTCAGGAGTGAGTCAAGATGAACAAGTGTGCCTGATCTTTAAGAAGAAAACTAATAACTTTTGTAGATTTGTGGCACTGTAGGATAAGCACGGGACTGCTAACTGCAAGGTCAGCAGTTCAAAACCAGCAGCTGCTCTCAGAAACCCTATACAGAGTTGCTATGAGTTGGAACCAACTCGAGGGCACACAATAATAATAACAATAATGAACTAATAAGATGAAGTTGATTAGTTAATCCTAGCTGACAACCTATGAATAAGCTGCAATTCACCTCAGGCAATGTTTTCAGCATTCTTTTTGTATTACTGTTTATAAAAATATTTCTAATTTTTTCATTGTTGCCAATATTGGTATGTGATATTCTTAAATACACGCAGAAAGATCAAAACTTTGAAATTGCAAAATTAGTGGTAAAAATTATTGTGCAAATATTACTATTCATAGTAATAGTATTAAACCAAGAAATGAACAAGACTTAAGTATCTTACAAAAGGAACTAGTTCCAATCTGGTACATGTGAGTCTGTGGGTATGAAATTTGGGCATAATTAAATACAACTAAAAAATAGAGTCATGAATAGATGACAATTTAATTTTATTGAAGTGGGGCCACCTAACATAATACCAATGTTATTTTGTTTCCTGATATTTTTTTAAATAATTGGGTAAGACTTAATTTTATGAAAAATTACTTCCAAAGGAACAACTTCAGTTTCTTTAGCAAATCAATTGTGGTTTTCCTGAAAAATCACAGCTATTTCCATTACAAAATACTGCTTACCTGATTGTAAAAGTCAAAGATGAAAACTATAGAGAACAGTTGAAAGTTACATTTTAAAAAAATAAAAAATGTGACATTTATTATTCCCAATTATCTTGAAAAAGCTCCATGTAAACTACTGCTTTTGACTTTTTTAAAAGGTAAACTAAGCAATTAATTAAATTATTGGATTAAATAACACTGTAGGCTGATTTTCTTCAGTAAGAAAGTCGCTCTCATTTGTACACACAGTTGCCATTTTGCCATATGAATGGATGTAACCACTAATGGGCAAGGAAAAATCATCTCAGCATGCATATGGCGCATATACAACTAAAAAATGCTAGAAGTTTTCTTTTAGTTGTTGTGTATTTTGAACATGTATCCTTCAGGAGAAGAAATCATCTTCTAGTTACTGACATTATGATAGTGAGTGGTGATATAGTTTAGAAAATGAACTTTGAAGTCAATATTTACAGATGAGCAGAAATCTCTGCATCAAGTAAAGGTCTTGCTAGGAGATTAATATCAGTAGTTATTGAATTCAGACAGTACTTTATTTGTATAGACTAGTTGAATGTCTATAATTTACTATCAAATTATAATTCAGGACAAAATAAGTATACCAAAAATTGTATGGTAAAATTACAATGTGTATATTCTTTTACCATATTGTGTGAAGACATGAACCATTGATAGAAAGCTGTGCTTTCCAAACTTTGAAACAAAAAGCACAGTTGGGGAAAAGATGTTTGTATTTGATTTTTATATGAGGAATAAAGTAAAACTTGAAACAAATAATACAAATTCAAGCAGATCTCACCAAGTAGATTACTCAGATTGACAATGTTGTTGATCTTGAACAACCTGAAATGTGCTTAAAATAACACCATTATTAAACACAAATAAAAGATATTATGATTTATTGAAATGACTGAAATATAACATTTTATTCTTAGATCAGTAGGGCTAAGCAACCATCAGAATAACCCAGAATTTGAAAATAAGAAAGGATTATATTTTATCATGACATTCCCTTGTTTTTGATCAACATGACGTATATAGGCAAGTTAGCATATTTTCGTGCATTAGAAAGCAATGAGCAAATATTAGGAGTTTTTGTATATTTAACGTAGTACCATGTCAGTAAAACTGCAATGATACTTGCAGTACTGTTATTATTATTCCTCAAAAACATGCGAAATCCATTATTGCTCAGTTTTGTTGCACTACAATCAATGAACTTTAAAACTGATATGTTACCGAAAGTTCTACTGGTAATTTTAAGACCAGGAATATATTCTAACTGCTATTATTGGCCACCAGGCCTTGATTCTGTACTCCTTAAACCAAGAATAGGATAAATTTCAAAAGCAGATACATTGATTGAGTCCTTGTCACACTCTCTCTAACAGGTTCCCAAAATGGAGAACTCCTTTCATAGTCTTACAATGAAATTTCAGAGCAAATATCCAAAAAGTTGACTCATCCTTTTATTCTTCTGTGTTTTTGACTTCCCTCTTTTTCTACTCACTCTGAATTCACACATCCAAAAGGGAAGAACAAGAGTAAAGTACCTAATGCATTTATTACTATTACTATACTAATTGTCACTGGAGCTACAAATGGTTAAATAGCTGTTAGACAAGAGGTTGGTGGTTTGATTCCATTCTGAGTTGCCTTGGAAGAAAGACCTGGTGATCTCCTTTAGAAAATGTAGTCATTGAAATCTCTGTAGAGCATAACACACATGAGCTTACCATAAGTTGGAATCCACTTGACAGCAACTTATTTTTTTAAGATGTTATAATTATAATTCTTTCTTGGAAAGTATTTCATACTGAACTTTCTGAAACTCAAATTATTAAAGTTTTAAATCTTCTATACTGCTTTTGCTTGAGGGAGTCTTCCTTTCCTTTTCAGTTTTGAGAAACTAGTATAACCTTCTTCCTAATTTTTCTCCTTGCATGAATCACCTGGCTTGTCCTCAAATCAAATCAAGTTCCTTCCTTTTACTTCAGAACATTCATTGAACATGCTGGTTCAGAATGAACTATGAAATCACCTAAGATTTTATTTGGCCTTTTCCCAAGTTGGATTCATGTTGAACTCCTATTAAAAGTGCAGACACCATGGGAAAGTGGACAAAAAGCTCACCTACCAATGACCTTCTGCCTCTGTGGTGAGGAAGGGGACACATGGCTATAAAACACTTTATCTGGTTTAAGGCGGATGTGGCAGAAACAAATGAAGAGAAAGGGCAAGAATTAGGCTGAGCTTTCCCATCATTACAGCCTGATTTATAGGCTAATGATAGTGAAAGGTTGTCAAAGGCTGCTTATTTGTGACTTCTTGGAACTTCCTTCTCCCTGACCCCAACATCCTAAGGAACTCTTAATGATGATTTCAGGCAAAAGTCATTACCCTAATAATAGATAACTTCTAGAAAGAATGGACAAATATGTTGGACTGTAACTACCAATCCAGTATTATAAAGAGAACACACAGGATGGCAGCTTAGGAGAGGTGTGGAGGTATCCTGAATGCATGACACAGGTGTCCTGTCCTCATGGAGCAAGCTGTTTGATTCAGGAAACAACACACCATTACCAGGAAAGAGCTGGAGATGAGGGCGGGCCAGGGTGGTGGTGGATGGCAAGTCAGTTGTGTACTAAATTGTGTTATAGGCATTCAAAAAAGGGAACTCAATGATGTTGGCATGATCACGGAAATAAATGGATGCCCTGTGAGAGGATTTCCAGGACCCTGGAATGGTGCAGAGCAGCTGGTCATCCTGGGTTATACATTTCCCTAATACTGCTAAACTTTGGCACAGGAAATTTAAACTGTCCACTTCCCCCGGGCTATCCGGCTCAGTGGTGTGAGAGCAGCGATGCTTCCTTTTCACATGACATGCTAGCAGATACAAAATCCTTGCCAAATCTTGCAATGGTAAGTGTATGCATATGTGTGTGTGCTTGTGTGTGTGTGTGTGTTTCTCCTTCATGCTGCCTGCATGAATCAAAAGTACCATCATAAAACCCCTCAAATTTGCATGATTTGTGAGAGGCTCACATGTGTTGGCAAGGCGGATGGCAGTTTAAACAAAAAGAGCAGCTGTCCTAATTCCCAACTCTCTGGCTCTGGTCTCCCAGCAGCCCCTCCTTCGTGTTACCCGAGTGCCAACCAGGGCAACTGTACTGCCTCTATTTAAAGTAGCAGTATCCAAATACTGCTAATAAAAATGTTTTTCTGTTTCACACATTTATCTTCATATTTGTATAATCAGACGCTTTTTCTAAATTTTGAATTTACAGTCGTTAAAATAGATATAAGCCAGTGTACAATGTTTTTAAACTTATACTACCTAAAGAATAAAATTCTCCTAAGACAAAAAACTGGAATCCTGGTGTTGCACTGTAGGGTAAAAAAAGAGTGCAAGGTCAGTTTGAACCCAAGGTCGACAGTTCAAACCTCACCAGCCTCCTTAGAAAACTTATACAGGGTCACTAAGTGTCAGAACTGATTCAACAGCACTTAACAACAACAACAATAAGACAATAATTGGAGTGTGGTGGCTCTGTTGGGTAAGCACTGGACTTCGAACTACAAGGTCAGCATTTCAAGCCCACTACTCACTCCAATAGAAAGATGACACTTTTTGTTCCTACAAAGATTTCAGCCTCAGAAACATATATAGTCCCAGTGAGTCAGAAGTTACTTGAGGCCACTCAACAACAATCACAGCAACAACAAAGACAATAATTAGTAAATGTATACACAATTCCTTTCATCAGAGGTTTCTTAACATGTGATACATAAACAGTTTTAAAAGTGCTCTCATATTGGAATGAAAGAATGGGAAGACATTTACTTCCAACCAATATGAAGTAATGAAGATCGAATTAACTCTTCCTCCAGAAACAACAATGCTACTAGGGCTCCAGTTCATACACATGGATTTATTCCAAACAAAATGTCATTAACCAAGTCTATGTGCCCATGGATGGTTACAGGCAAGTTTTCTCAGTAATGCACTGGCCTTAATCTCTATGTTGTTGTTGTTGTTGTTGTTAGGAGCCATCGAGTCTGTTCCAACTCATAGCAACCCTACACACCACAGAAGGAAACATTACTTGGTCCTGCATTATCCTCAGAATTGTTGCTTCCCTGAGTTCTCTCCTTTTAAAAAAAAGTCTAATTAAAGCAGTGGCTTCAGAGGGGTTCTGCTTGTCATTGTTGTTGATTGTGTTATGTGCAGTCAACTTGGTTCCAACCCATTGCATCACTGTATAGGGTTTCCAAGGAATGACTGGTGAGCTTGAACTGTCAATTTGGCGGTTCAAACTGACTTTGCAGCCCAGTGCATTAATCCACAGCAGAGAGGTCACCTCAGAAGTTTTGGTGAATGGTTTTTGGAATCCCAAAGGGGTAACCTTGATAAATTTTCTTGAAGGACACAGAACAATCGCAGGGACTTATTCACACTGAATTGATGAGAAAAAGGCCAGGGAAGTTGTTTTGAGGCATTTTTTTTTTTTTTTTCATTACAACAGTGTACCTCTTCATTCTTTGAGGCTAGTAAGGGCTGTCCTACCAGAATTTGCTAAGAAAACCTGACCTCATCTACCCTACAGCCCTGGTCTTGCACCTTTAGACTTCTTTTAGTTACCCAAATTCAAAGAACATTTAAAAGGTACTTGTTTTGAGCCCTTTCGATATGCCAAAACTGACATTTTGACTTGATATAAGACCAAGAACACAAAATTCTTCGGCAAAGGGTTAGAGAGATGGGAATACCACTTTCAGAAATGTATAAACCTAGATGGAGCATATGTCAAAAAACAATAGCTTTACATTTTGGTATTTTTGTTTACTAAAGGAGCTCTGATAGCGTAGTGGTTACAAATCGGGCTGTGAACCTTAAGGTCAGCAGTTCAAAACTACCAGTGGCTCTGCGGGAGAAAGATTAGGCTTTCTGCTCCCGTAAAGATTTACAGCCCCGGAAACCCTGTACAGGGTCACTATGGGTTGGAACCGACTCAACGGCACTTAACAACAACAACAAAGGTGTCTTAAGCTGTGTTTTCTAGAGAAGCAAAACCAGTGAAGTGCATTTTTGTATATATATAGACAGCTTTAGATGAAGAAAAGGCTCATACAGTTGTAGATGTGGGCAAGTCCCAAATCTGTTGGTCAGATGTCATACTGAAGGTTTCTGACTTATGTAACTGCAGGGCTGATGAACCAAGATTGGCAGGTCAGATGACAGGCAGACAGGTCAGGCAAGTAATATGAATGACTGTTGATGACTTCCAGGATAAGTAAGTAACATCTCATAATGTGGATCAACCTGGTGGACATTATGCTGAGTGAAGTAAGTCAATCACACAAAGACATATATTGTAAGAAAAAGTCAAGAAAAGGTTTGCACACAGAAGAGACATTTTTTTATGATTACATAATGGGAGGGAAAGGGAATTAAAATCACTTACTGGATAGACAATAAGTATTAATTTGGGTGAAGTAAAAGCAATATGAAATCCTGATATAGTGGCCGTAGAATAAGCATTGTATCCACGAAACATAAGATCAGCAGTTCAAATCCACAAAGTGCTCCTCAGAAACCCTATGCATGGTTGCTACAAGTCAGAACCAACTCAATGGCACTTAACAACAAAACAACAAAGACAGCATAGAATATGTGAGAAATTAACACAATATCACTAAAGAAAGACAGTGAGAGGTGCACAGACAAAGAGTAACAGATAAAATAGGTAAATACCATTTCATATACAATTCTATAATATCAATAATAACAGAAATAATTTACTAGTGGATACATACACAGACATGCAAGCTGAACAGAAAAATGAGACAATATCCATGAAAATATATAGGTTTGGCAGAGACTATTTCTACATACAGTTTTGTATGTGTTGTAAATATGCTCATATACATAATAGAGAAAGCAGAGGGCAAAGTTATGAACACTTCTTAGCCATAATCAAACACCTTGAGGGCTTGGAGGCTAAAGACCAGAGTCTTAGATAACAACTAAGACAAGTAGAATAACAGTTCACAAGATAATGGTCTACATCTTCCTATGGTGAGTAGTGACTGGGTCTTAGAAGTTATCAAGTGGCATCTAAGATGCAATGACAGATCTCTCCCTATTCAGAGGAAAAAAGAGTGAAGAAAATCAAAGACCCAAGGAAATAATTAGTCCAAAGAACTAATGGACCATGTCAACTGTAGCCTCCACTACCCTGAGACCAGAGAGTTAGCTTGTATCCAGCTACCACTGTCAATGGCTTTGATTGGGACCACAAAAAATCCTGGACAGAATGGAAGAAAAATGTAGAAAAAAATCAGAATCATAAAAATGACTAATTTACTAGTCTGATGGAAACTACACAGATGATGAAACTGAGGTCAGAGAGCGGCAGTAGTTTGTCTAAGGCCAAATGGATAATAGATGCTGGAGTTCAGAGAAGACTTAATTAAGCTCTTAACAACAGACTCTGTTATTTTCAAACCTCTGGAGACTGAAGGATTGAGTGAAGGGAAAGAGTATTCATAAATGTCACCTTATCTGTATATGAGTGTTTACTTCTATAAGAGCAATCAGTGTATGAAAGCCTACAAATTTACAACTGTCTCAACAAAAGCAAGTTTCACAGTAATGTATATCCCATTGAGTTTCATACACATGCACACACACACACACATGCATACACACAGCCACATATATGTACATGGTTAAGAGTATGTTCTGTAAACTTCTTAATTGATTTATTCTTAGATTATGTCATTTGTTGTAACAACAAATCTGTTAAAAATTCTTAAAATGTTTGGACTGTTTCCAAGTTTTGTCCAAGTACAAGAAAAAATTTTATGTTTTACAAGAATGAAAAACAAACCGCATTTCATCAGAAAAAGTAAAAGTCACAATTTCTGGTATCCAACCAAATTACTTACCATTAAAGAGGTTTATAACACATAACTGGACAAAACTCAATCAATAGAAGCAAAACTAGACATCACACATATGATAGATAGTAAATGAGGGCATTAAAACGGATACAGAAAACATTCTAACCCACCTTTAGAGATGACATAACAGCGATTGAATTGAAAAGTATTTTGAATGGTGTGGCAAGCAAAATAATAACTCCACAGAGATGCTCACATTCCAATCCTTGGAACTTATGAATTTGTGAAATTGCATGGTAAAAAAGAATATTACAGATGTAAATAAACATGAGATCTTGATATCTGGAGGTCCTCCTGAGTTATGTGGGTGGGCCCAGTATAAGCGTTGTTGTTGTTAGGTGTCATCAAGTCAGAACGAATTCATAGCGACCCCATGCACAGCAGAACAAAATAATGTCCAATCTTGGGCCAACCTCACTACCGCTGCCACACTTGAGTCCATCAATGCTGCCCCCTGGCCAATCCATCTCGTTGGGGGGTCTTCCTCTTTTTCTCTGACCCTCCATCTTACAAAACATGATGTCTTTCTCCAACTACTGTTCCCTCCTGGCAATATGTCCAAAGCATGAGAGACGAAGTTTGGCCATCTTGGCCTCTAAGGAGGACTCTGTCTGCAATTCTTCCAAAACAGATCTATTGTTTTTTTTCGGCAGCCCATGGCACTTTTAGTATTCTCCTCCAACGCCATAATTCAAAGGTATCAATTCTTCTACGATCTTCCTTATTCACTGTCCAGCTTTCGCATCC
>NW_006408568.1:18994358-19052563 GCF_000296735.1 Chrysochloris asiatica
CTCATTTTCTGGCCCTGTATCTGACAGTGTTTCTCTGCTATTCATAAGGTTTTCAGTGACTAACAGTTCAGAAGTAGTTCATCACTCTTTCTTCCTAGTCTGTCTTTGTCTGGAAGCTCATCTGAAACCTGTCCACCATGGGTGACCCTGCTGGTTATTTAAAATACTGGTGGCACAGCCCTCAGAATCACAGCAACTCAAGCCACCACATCACGGCAGACAGACGAGTGGTGACCATTTGGTTTTATATTGAAATATCAATCCTGATAAAATCAAGATGTTTTCTCTCCAGATCGCAGCTCCAGGAATAGCTGAGTGTCTTGAATTAGAAAACAATGGCTTTCTTGATTTCCTACAAATTCCCCTAGCTGTAAGCTCTCCAACCCTCCAAATACTCTTTTATATGTGTTTCAGAGTTCCAGCACCATCCCCTGAGCCTGCTTAGCCTGGTATTCCGTGTTGTTATTGATGGAGCTCTTCACTGCACGTCTACTTGATCCACTATCTTGATTGTATCTCTTATAAGCATAAGAGTTATTAAAAGTGTAAACATGACATAGAATAAGAGAAAGGGAAAAGCTCAGGACTCTAGATTCATAGAAAGAGAGCTGGCGGCCAGGAGGCAGGTTTAGAGAATGCACCCTTTGGTCATTTAAATTATTATATATGCCTGAGTGCTTTAAAAACAAAAGGGGGAGGGGAGGAGAACAAACAAGATGACAGATTGGGTAGAAGTGCAGTGAGGAGCTCCATCAACAACAACACAGAATTCCGGACCAAGCAGGCTCAGGGGATGGTCCCAGAACTCTGAACCACATATAAAGGAATATTTAGGAGGTTGGAAGGCATACAGCTAGGGGAATTTGTAGCAGAAGCAAGAAATCCATTGCTTTCTAATTGAAGATGCTCAGTTGCTCCCAGAACCATCATCTTGGGAGAGACCAAGTTGGGGATGAATCAGAGCACCACAGACACCTGACAGAACTGCAGAGAGAAAGGTGTGGACATAACTTTTTTTTGTATCTGTTTATTGGTCTTTCACTGTCTGTGCACCTCCAGGTGACTAGAGGGGGTGTCTGAGCAAGTGGACACCACTGTACACATTTTCCACTTAAAATCAAATGGCAGTGAAAAACAGCCACAGCTGGCCCTGGACTGTTTATCATTAGGAAAAAGGCCTGAACAGGGATTGTGGAGCAGAACAGGTAGACTAAATAGGAAATAGGCCAAAAATTAAATCCTGAGTTATGTCATAACAACCAACAGTGGCATCTTGAAATTTCTTAGGAAGAAGAGTGAAAAGGGAAGCCAATCTCCTGGTCACATCTACCTGGAGGCAATCAGAAAGCATTAAAAAATATCAAAATACACACCCATCTAAGTATTAAGGCCAGAGATAATGCCTGAATATGCCCAAAAAACAGAAACAGATGACCATATCAGCACATGTGCTGAAATGAAATAAAGTGACTGAGACAAATGAGCTGGAAGTAGACCTACACTCCATACTGGAAGATGGGCAGGCTTTGGAAATGCCTGAGAAGGAATTCAGAAAAATGATTATAATATGTATCAAAACACTATACAATGAAGTTGAAAAAATAAGGAAGAAGTCAGGAAAGTGCTACAGGAACAATCAAATAAGATAGGCACAACATTGGAAAGAATTCAAAACCTACAGAAAGATGTCCAAATGATTAATAATAGAGTATCAGAAATAGACAATACACTGAAAGGGCAAAGAAGTAGAATTGAAGAGATAGAAGCCAGAACTAGTGAGCTAGAAGATAAATCTTTCAATACTACTAAGATAGAATTGCAAGCACAAAAAGGATAAAAATATCTGAAGAAGGCCTAAGATTCACGTTGGACAACATGAAGAGGAATAACTTAAGAATTATGGGCATTCTGAAACAGGAAGAATCACGCAAGTCCACAGAGGAGACAGTTGAAGAGCTGCTGAAAGAAAATGTCCCTAACATCCTAAAAAGTGAAAAGATAAGCATTCAAGAAGCTCAATGACCCCCAAGAAGGATAGACCCTAAAAGACAATCACCAAGACATATAATAATCAAGATCTCCAAAATCAAAGATAAGGACAGAATCCTGAAAGCAGCTAGGGAAAAGAGAAGTGTAACATACAACGACAAGGAAATCAGATTAAGCTCGTATATCTCAACAGAAACCGTACAGGCAAGAAGGCAATGGGGAGACATATATAAAACCCCGAAACAAAAACAAAAACAAAAACAAAAAAACTGCCAAACAAGTATCCTTTACCCAGCAAAGCTGTCAATCAAATATGATGATGTAATCAAAACATTCCAGGATAAACAGAAGCTGAGGGATTTTTCCAAAGCCAACCCTGCTATGAAAAACATCCTAAAGGGAGTTCTGTGGACTGACAACCAACAAGAGCAGATAATAACCAGAGAATGAAGTACATGGCAGCATCACACTGAACTCAATCAACAAATGGAAGAGTCAAGAACAGAATAAAATTAAAAGATCAGAGTTTCTGGGAGGTCAGTCTATGATCAAAACAACTACAATGTGAAAGAAGGTAAATACAGAGGAACAGAGATCCAGGTGATAAGAAAGCCAGGTAGATTCCAAGATAAAATAGACTGTCTTAAATGGAGGGAAGAGTTAATGGAATATAAGGTAACCACAACAGTGGGATTGGGGTGGGGAATTTAGTTCGGGTGTCGGGGAGGGCAATACAAGAAGGGGGAGGAGGTGGAAGAACAACATAGATAGGGGAACCCTGAGATAGGTTTGCATGGCCTACGAGGGGTAGAGGTAAATAGTGATGCATACTCAACCTTGGAACAACAGGGCGCTGTGATACAGGGATCTAGGCATAGTTTGAAGAGGGGAAATAATACTAAGATGCTTGGCTGTCTTATGAATATTAGTTTCCCTTGCCTACTATTGTAAAATAGACACTTGAGTGGGATAGAAAGGAATGTTGGGAAATATGATTACAGTAAACTTGTAACCCTGTCTTCAGCCTATAACTTATTGGAATACCTAAAAGAGGTTCTAGAACCTGCCCAGTGAAATAGACCTCTTACAAAGCCTTTGCAGAGTATAGGACCTTAGGTGGAACCTTCTGAGGTGAGACATTCCCACTTTCAAGGACAAGCAGACCAGCGTGGAACAGCTAGAGCAACAGAAGAAACATCTTCAAAGAAAAATCATTAGGAAAAACCCAAAACAAAAATGTCAGCATGACTGGCTACTACAAGAATAAGCAAGCTGTTCACCAGGCCATCAAGGCATGCAATCAAGTTCCTTCAGGTCAAACTCCCCTTTAAGACTGAAACTCAAATGCTACACACGTACAGGCATGTAAGCTTGCTGGCGACCACATTGACCTACTGGTGAGTAGAGGAGGGGAAAGGCAGCAATGAAGAAATGGACTGAGTTCAACCACAGTCCATTGACTCCCATTGACCTGGAGATGAGAGAGAGAAGAGGAAGGGCTGGTTGGTCCAAAGTGTGGTGAGACCTGAGGACACTTAAGCCCAGGGACTAAGGACATAGCCACAGAGGGCTAGAGCTGAGAGTGAAGCATCCAGCTTATATGAAGTGAGGGGAGATGCACAAGAACACCCAAACTTGCAGACAGTAACCATTTGGTCTAACCTTGATGGGTTGATAATCAGAACTTGACTAGAAGAAGGTTGAAAAAAAAAAAGAAATTTTTTTTTTTTTTAATAAAGGAAACAAGAGTAAATTGCTACAATTTGATTAATCTGGCCTATACTTATGGAGGTAGTAACTCTAAATACCAACAGAGAGTCTTCACATCAAGTATCAAAGCAATCCCCTCTGTACATAGGGTAGATAGGGATGGGCAACTTAGACATTGGCTTCCTAAAATGAGGGGGTAATAAAGGCATGAAGTGACTGGCTTGCAGGGTTTCAAGAGGGAGTTTAAGAGTATGGTGGTGAAGAAAGTGTCCCCACTGAATAGTTTTCATCTTGTCTAGATGTGTCTGGTGAAAAGAGATGGGGATAAGATTCGTATGATTCAATAGTGAATAACTGTTATCATGACTAATTGTGACTGTCACAGTTGTAAAGGTAGAAGTTTTGCAACAAAAACAGGGAAGTGGTTAATCTTACAGTCCAGAAACAGAGGACCCTAGGACCATCAAGGGAGAAGAGCACAAGCAGAATGCAGGGCCTTATCCAGAGAAGCAGTAATGCCAGAGACAGAGACAGAGATGGGGTCATGGAGATGGGGAGTGGCTGAGGATTCTAGATTCATAGAAAGAGAGGGACTAAGAGTTGGTGGCTAGGAGGCAAACTTGCAGAATGTGCCCTTTGGAGGTGTAAATTATTATATATGTCTGAATGGTGTTTTTGTTTTTTGTTTTGGTTTTTTTAAGATAAGCTAAAGTGAATAGAGAGAAATACTGTTAACTGATGGTACATGGAGGGGATTCTAATCATTGTAATAAAACAAGGTGTATGATTTGGTGAATGTAAAACTGATCATCTGCCCTGTAAACTTTCACTCAATCCACAATAAAAACCTTAAAAGAAAACAACAAACAAACAAAAAAACCCAGAGGCAATAGAAACAAATACTGTTGAATGATGATGCACAGAGGAGACTGTAATCATTGAATCATTGCAATGAAACAATGAGTGTATGTTCCCCCATGTAAACTAGCACTCATTTCATAATAAAAACTTAATAAATAAATAACAGTAGAAGGGGCTCTGGTAGCATAATGGTTATGAATCGGGCTGCTAACCTCAAGGTCGGCAATTTGAAACTACCAGCTGTTCCACGGCAAAAAGATGAGGCTTTTTACTCCCATAAAGATTTGTAGCCTTGGAAACCCTGTGCAGGGTCACTATGAGTCGGAACCAACTCCAAAGTACTTAACAATAACAACAACAAAGTGAATAGAGAAAAATACTGTTAACTGATGGTACATAGAGGGGATTATAGTCAATTGTAATGAAACAGGTGTATAATTTGTTGAATGTAAAACTGATGATCTGCCCTGTAAACTTTCACTCAATTCACAATAAAACTTTAAAAGAGAGAGAGAGAGAGAGAGAGAGAGAGAGATAAGAGAAAAGGATATTATGATGGAAGCAGAGTCAGAGGATTGCTATGTTACCTACTGTGAAGAAGAAAGAAGGGTTTCACAAACCAAAGAATTGAGATGGGAAATGCTAAGAAACATATGTGGCCCTGCCAAAAGTTTTGAGTTTAGGCCGGAAGACTCCTCTTAAATTTCTAAACTATACAACTACAAGATAATAAATTGTGTTATTTTAAGTCATTAAATACATAGCAATATGTTAAAAAAAAAAAAAAAAAAAGTGATGGTATACTAATACAGATGGGATTAATAGCAGATCAGACATCGCTGAACATTTTTGTGAACTTAAATATATGGAAATTAAAGACAGTAACTATATAAAATGAACAACAACAAAAAGGTTAAAAGTAAATTAACATAACTTCTGTATGCTATGTGAGAAATTCACCTGACTTGAAAAATATGACTTGGATTCTCTGTAGGAGACGAGAAGGAATGGGAACAGAAACATATTTGAAGAAATCATAACCCAATTTTTTTTTTTTCAGGATAGAGAAACAAATGGAAGGATGGCATTTAATTTCTCAATGTAAACAGTGTAGATGAGAAGAAATGGAACTACATATCTGAAGTATTTTAAGAAGAAAACAATGTAAAGTTATGTAATTCCATACCTATGTAAAATTAAATTAAATGGAAGACATAAACTTCAATATCCTAGGCATTAGTGAGCTGAAATGGATTGTTATTGATCATTTAAAATCTGACAGTTACATGGCTTACTATGCCGGAAATAATAAATCGAAGAGGAATGGCATCATAGTCATCATCAAAAAGAACACTTCAATATTTGTCTTAAGTATAATGTTGTCATTGACAGCAGAGTATCCACATGCCTACAATGAAGACCTGTTAATACCACAACTATTCAAATTTATGCAACAACCACTAAAGCCACTGATTAAATTGAAGAATTTGACCAACTTCTTCACTGTGAAATTGATCAAATAAGCAATCAAAATGCATTGATAATTATTGGTGGTTGAAATGCAAAGTTTGGAAGCAAAGAAGGATCAGTAGGTGGCAAATATGGCCTTTTGCTAGAAATTGTGCTGGAGGTCACATGAAAGAATTTTGTAAGAACAATGACTTCTTCATTTCATATATGATTTTCAAACAACATAAAAGAGGATTATACACATGGACTTCATCAGATGGATTAAACAGAAAGTAAATTGAGCACATCTGTGGAAAGAGACTGTGGAAAAAGCTTATCAGCTAAAACAAGGCCAGGGACAGATTGTGGAATAGATCATCAATGGCTCATATGCAAGTTCAGGCTGAAGTGGAATGAAATGAAAACAGTCCAAACATGACCTGGAACATATTCCGTCTGAATTTAATGATCATCTCAAGAGCAGATATGATGCATTAGATACTAATGATTGAAAAACAGAAAAGTTGTAGAATGACATCAAGAAGACCCTCATAGAGGAAGACAGCAAAAGGTCATTAAGAAAACAAGGAAAAAAGAAAAGACCAAAATGGATGTCAGAAGAAACTCAAAAATTTTTATCTCCAGTATAGAGATGCTAAAACAAATGGAAAAAATGAGGCGTTAAAAGAGATGAACAGATAATTTTAAAGGACAGCTCTAGATGACAAAGTCAAATATTATAAAGAAATATACAAAGATCTGGAGTTAGAAAATCAAAAATGAAGAATACATTCAGCATTTCTCAAGCTGAATGAACTGAGGAAAAAAAGTCAAGGCTTGATGTGGGCTAAATATTGAATGATGCATAAAGTATCAAAAAAAGATGGAAAGAATATACATATTCACAGTACCAAAAAGAAATGGTCGATATTCAAACATTTCAAGAGGTAGCATATGATCAATAGTCAATGGTACTGAAAGAAGAAGTCCAAGGTGCACTGAAGGCATTGGCAAAGAACTAGGCCATGGAAATTGGTGGAATATAAATTGAAATTTTATATTCTGAAGGCACTTACTCATCTAAGCCAAAATAATTGGAAGACAGACACCTGGCCAACTCATTGGAAGAGATCCATATTTGCGTCCATTCCAAAGACAGGTGACCCAACAGAATGTGGAAATAATTCTACAAAATAATTAACATCACATGCAAGTACAATTTTGCTAAAGACAATGTAAAAACAGCTACAACTGTACACTGATAGGGAACTTGCAGAGATTCAAACCAGATTCAGACGAGAACGTGAAACAAGGGATATCATTGCTAATGTCAGATGAATCATGGCTGAGAACAGAAAATAACAGAAAGATGTTTACCTGTGCTTTATTGGCTATGAACTGGCTTTCAACTATGTGAATCATGACAAGCTATAGACAACATAGTGAGAAATGAGTATATTCTAGAATACTTAATTGTGATCATGAGAAACCTGTGCATAGACCAAGAGATAATCATTTGCACAGAACAAAGGGACTATGAATGATTTAAATTTGGGAAAGGTGTGCACCATGGTTTGCATTATTCCACCATACTTATTAATAATACCCTGAGCTAATAATCTGAGGAGCTAGATTGTATAAAGAAGAGCTTTTCATCAGGCTTGGAGGAAGATGCATTCACAACCTGTGATATTCAAATGGTACAGCTTTGCTTGCTGAAGAGGACTATAAATACTGATGAATATCAAAAGCCACAGCCTTCAATATGGGTTGCACTTCAATGTTAAAAAACAGTCCTCACCATTGGACCAGTAAATAACATCAAGATAAATGGAGAAAAGATTGAAGTTGTCAACACTAATGAAAGCAGCAGTCAAGAAATCAAGGGAAGTATTGCAATCTGCTGCATGAGAGTTCTTTAAAGTGTTGAAGAGCAATGACATCAGTTTGAGGACTAAAGTGTATCTGACACAAGCCATGGTATTTTCAATAGCCATATATGCATGTGAAATTTGGACCGTGAATAAGGAAGACCTGTAAAAGAATTGATGCATTTGAGTTAAGTTATTGGAGAAGAATTTTACAGGTGCCATGAACTGACATATGAACAAACAAATATATATGGGAAGAAGTACATCCATAATGCTTCTTAGAAGCCAAGATGACCAAACTTTGTCGCCCATACTTCATACATATTATCAGGAGAGATCAGTCCCTGGAGAAGGACATCATGCTATGCAAAGTGGAGGGTTAGTGAAAAAGGGGTCTCCAGTGAGATGGATTGACAAAGTGGCAGTAGTAATGGGATTAAGCATAGCAACAATTGTGAGGATGGTGTCGGACTGGATAGTGTTTCATTCTGTTTTACACAGGGTTGCTATGGGTCAGAGATGACTCGGCTGCTAACAACAAATGTACTTCAGAAACAGAGTTTAATGTTTTCTCAGACATATAAGTACAAAAGCCAAAAGAATTCATCACTAGTAGACCTGCACTGTAGATGAAAGGCATTATATCAAAAACAAATCTGGGTTTACACAAAAGCAGGATGTTATGATGTGGACAATTGTGAGAATTTTCATTCCTTTCCAAACAAAAATAATAACAGTGAAATGTCAGGTATATAACATATGTATTAATCAAATCCACTACTAATCTGTCAGTTTGTCATATTTGCATTTACTGTTATGCTGGAAGCTATACCACTGGTATTTGAAATACCAGCAGGATCACCATGGTGGACAGTTTTCAGCAGAGCTTCCATTCTAAGATAGACTAGAAAGAAGGAGAGGTGAACTGCTTTTGAAAATGTAGCCACTGAAAAGCTTATGAACAACAGTAGAACACTGTCAAACATAGTGCTGAAAGAAGAGCTCTTTAGGTTGGAAGGCACTCAAAATACAACTGAGGAAGAGCTGCCTCCTCAAAGTATTGTTACCAAGTGCCATCAAGTCAGTTCCAACTCATAGCAGCCCTGTGTAGGGTTTCCAAGGAATGGTTGGTGATTTTGAACTGCCAACCTTGTGGTTCAAACTACTGTTGAGGTCTAGTGCTTTATACCACAGAGCCACGCCAGGACTCCTCAAGGTATAGTTGACCATAATAATGGGAATGGAGCAAAGCTTTCCAGACTTTCATTTGCTGATGGCACAAACTCAAAATGAGAAGAAACAACTGAAAACATCTATTAATACTCATATTCAGAACATGGAATACACAAACTCTGAATCTAGGAAAATTGGTATTTGTCAAAAATGAAATGCAGTGGGTAAAGACTGACATCCCAGGCATTAGTGAAATAAAATGGACTGGTTTTGGTGATTCTGAATCAGACAATCATATGGTTTAATATTCCAGGAATATCAAATTGAAGAGAAATGGCATCACATTCATTATCAAAAAGAACATGTAATGATCTATCTTGAAGCACAATGCTCTCTATGGAATGACATCAAGAACAGGAAGGAAGGAAAAAAATCATTAAAAAGATGGGAAAGAAAGAAAAGACCCAAACGCATGTTAGAAGGAACACTGAAACTTGTTTTCTAGCATAACAATGCAAAATGAACAGAAGAAATGAGGAAATAAAAGACCTGAACAGAATTTCAAAAGGTATCTCGAGAAGCCAAAGTCAAGTATTAAAATGAGCTATGCAAAGATGGGGTGTTAGAAACCCAAAAGGCAAGAACACGCTCAGCATTTATCAAGCAGGAAAAATTCACGCTCCAAGCAGCAATATTGAAGGTTTCCATGGACAAAATATTGAATGCTGCAGAAAGTATCAAAAGAAAATGGAAGGTATATACAGTCACTATGCCAAAAAGAGTGAAGTCCTGGTGTGGCACTGTTTTAATGCGGCAGACTGCAAAGTCGTTTGAACTTCAAGGTCGGCAGTTCAAGTTCACCAGCTGTTCCTCTTGAAACCCTATCCAGGTCCCTATGGGTTGGAACCGACTCAATATAAACAGCAAGTTTATATTTGAAGTGCAGAATTCTCTTCTAAATTTCAGGCTTACATATCAAATTGTGTAATTACAATCTAAATGATATGATATATGGAGAGGTAATATAATTGAAATATTTAACCACTTCTTCACGATGTGAGGTTGTTGTTGTTAGGTGCCATCGATCAGTTCTGACCCATAGCAACCCTGTGTAAAACAGAATGACACATTGCCTAGGATTGAGCCCACTGCTGCTTCCACTATGTTAATTTGTCTCGTTGGGGATGTTCCTCTTTTTCACTGACCTTCCATTTTACTAAGCATGCTTTCCTTCTCCAGGGATCAGTCTCTTCTTCCAAGTCAGGTGTTGATGTTTTTCTGGTATCCCACAGTACTTTTAATATTCTTCTCCAACATCATAACTCAAATGCAACAATTCTTCTCAGAACTTTCATATTCATTGTCCAACTTTCACTTTCATATGTTATTGTTGTTATTGTTGTGAAGTGTCATTGAGTCTATTTTGACCCAAAGTGACCCTGTATAGGGTTTCGGAGGAGTGACTGGTGAATTTGAACTGCTGACCTTACTATTCAAAGCAACTTTGCAGTCTGGCACATTAACCCACAACACCATACGAGGACTCCATATGAGGCAAGTCAAAATACCATGACTTGAGTCAGGCACAGCTTACTAATCAAAAGGATATCTTTGCTCATTAACACTTTGTTGTTGTTGTTGTTAAGTGCCGTTGAGTCGGCTCCCACACATAGTGACTCAGACTCATAGCGACCCTGAATAGGATTTCCAAGCAGTAGTGGTGAGCTTGAACCGTGAACCTTGAAGTTCAAAGGGCTTTACAGTGTGGTGCATTAACCCACAGCACCACACCAGGACTCCCCATTAACACTTTAAAGAGGTCTTTTTTAGCAGACTTGCCTAATGCAATGTGTCCTTTAATTTTTTGACTGTTGCTTCAATGAAAATGGGTTGTGGATCCAAGTGACATGAAGTCTATGACAACTTCAACCTTTTCTCTATTTATCATAATATTATTTATTTGTCCTGATGTGGTGTTGTGGGTTAATGCACCAGACTGCAAAGCCATTTGAACTGCAAAGTCGGCAGTTCAAGCTCACCAGCTGCTCCTAGGAAACCCTATACAGGGTTGCTGTGGGTCGGAACCGACTTGACAGCACTTCACAACAACAGCAAATTTATTTGTCCATCTGTAAAGATTTTTGTTTTCTTCACACTGAGGTGCAATCCATATTTAATACTGTGGTCTTTGATCATCAGAAAGCATTTTAAGTCCTTTTCACTTCCAGCAAGGAGGCTATATCTTACGCATATCAGAGGGTGTTAATAGATCTTCCTCTGATCCTGATGCCATGTTCTTCATATTATGCAGCCTCTCAGATTATTTGCTCCCCATATATAAATAATAAGTATGGTGAAAGGATACAACTCTGATGCATACTTGATTTTAAACCATATAGTTATCCCCTTGTTCTGTTTTAATGACTGCCTCTTAGTCTATCTATGTACAGCTTCCTATGAGCACAATTATGTGTTCTGGAATATCCAGTTTTCACAAAGTTATCCATTGTTTGTCATGATGCACATAGTTGAGAACCTTTATGAACTCCACAAAGCACAAGTAAACACTTATATGGTATTGTCTGATTTCACTCAAGAAGCCTATGATGTCAGCAATAATATCCTTAGCTCCATCTCCTCTTCTGAATCCAGCTTGAATTTCTGGAAGCAAACTGCCCATGTACTGTTGAAATAGTTTTTGAATTATCTTCAGCAAAATTATACTTGCATGTGATATTAATGCTATTGCTTGATGATTTCGTATTCTACTGGGTCACCATGCTTTGGAATGGGTAAAAATATAAATCTCTTCCAATCAGTTGGCCAGGTCACTGTCTTTCAAATTTCTTGGCATAGATCAATGAGTGTATCCAGTGAAGCATCAGTTTGTTGAAAGATTTCAATTTGTTTCCATCAATTCCTAGAATCTTATTTTTTTCCAGTGACTTCATTGTACCTTGGATTTCTTCAATATCATTAGCTCTTGATCATATGCTATCTCTTGAAATGGTTGAACATTGACCATTTCTTTTTTATATAGTGCCTCTGCATATTTTTCCATCTTCTTTGGGTGTTTTCTGTATCATTCAATATATTACCCATGGAATCCTTCAATATTTCAAGTCAAGGCTTGATTTTTTTTCTTCAGTTCTTTCAGTTCGAGAAATGCTGAGCATGTTCTTTCCATTTGATTTTATAACTACAGGTCTTTGCACATTTCATCTTAATAATTTGTCTTCTTGAGCTACACTTTAAATTTTTCAGTTCAGATATTTTACCTCCTCACATCCTCCTTTTTCTTTAGCATCTCTATGCTTGGATGCAAGTTTCAGGTATTCTTCTGACAACACTTTTGGTCTTCTCTTTCTTTCTTATTTTTATATGACCTTTTGCCTTTTTCCTGTATGCTGTTTTTGATATCATCCCACAACTCTTCTGCTGTTTGGTCATTAACGTTAAATGCATCAAATGGGTTCTTGAGATGGTCTGTAAATGCATGTGAAATATATTCAAAGTCAAATTTTGACTCTAGTGGACTTGTTTCCATTTTCCACATCTTCAGTCTGAACTTGCATTTGAGCAATTGAAGCTCTGTTCTGCAGTCTGTCCTTGGTCTTGTTTTGGCTGATTATATTGAACTTCTCCACCATCTCTTCCCACAGATGTGGTCAAATTGATTCCTGCATATTCCATCTGGTGAGGCTCATGTGTAATGTCATCTTTTTTGTTGCTTACAATGAGTATTTGTAATGAATAAATCACAGGTATTATAAAATTCTATCATGAGCTCTCTTGCACAACTTCTAGCATATATTTTCTAATTTGGGCATTACAACCACCAGCAATTATCAGTGCATCTTGGTTGCATGTTTGATCAACTTTAGACTGAAGAAGTCAGTATAGTTCCTTATCATCATCACTGATGATAAGGTTGGCACATAAATTTCAATAAGAGTGGTATTAACTAGTTTTCTTTGCGGATGTATGGACATTTTCCAATCACAGACAGCATTGTACTTCTAGATGGATCTTGAAATGTTCTTTTCAATGATGAATGCAATACCATTCCTCTTCAATTTGATGTTTCTGGCATACTAAACCACAAGATTATCTAATTCAAAATAGCCAATACCAGTCCATTTTTGCTCACTAATGCCTAGGATATCAATCTTTAGGCATTCTATTTAATTTTTGACAATTTCCAATTTTCCTAGATTCATACCTTGTACATTTCATGTCCCAATTATTAATGGATATTTACAGTGTTTCTTCTCATTTTGAGATGTGCTCCTTTGGTAAATGAAAATCTTGAAAGTTTTGCTCTATTCACATCTTTATGGTCATCTCTAATTTGAGGAGTAAGCTCTTCCCAATTTGTATTTTGGGTGCATTCCAATCTGAGGGGCTCATCTTCTGGCATTATATCTGAGTGTTCCATTACTATTCATATTGCTTTATCTTCCAGCATTCTGACAATGTTTCTTGCTATTTAGAAGACTAACAATTCAGAAGTAGCCCACCTCTCTTTCCTAGTCTGTCTTAATCCGGATGCTCCACTGAAACTTGTCTATCTTGGTTGATCCTGCTGGCATTTAAAATACCAGTGACATAGCTTCCAACATCACAACAACAAACAAGCTACCACATTATGACAAACGGCCAGACAAGTGATGATATGTGATATTAGATGCTTTTATTTAAATTGTCTAGCCCAAATTTTCTTATCTATAAAACAGGGACAGTAACAGTAATAAAGTTATTATAAAAACAAATGTGTTATTTCAAGATGTTCAAAATTCTAATTTGTATATAGTTAATCACATAATGTTAGTTATTCTTCTTTGATTATTATCCACTGGCCTATTCATTTGATATATGCCAAATTTATTTCCTTATTTTCAGTTGTCATGTCTATGTAACCACTCTGTTTCTCTGTTACTTCCAAACATGCTGTTCCTAGCTACCCAGAATTCAGGCCAGAATCTAGGATTTACACTTGTGTTTTTTAGTTCCCTCGTTCTCTACATCCAAGTCAATGGTCATTCCAGTGTTTTTGGCTTCATATTTCTTTTGTTCCCTGCCACACCCTCGTCTAGTCTGCTCAAACAACACAGATTCATAGCTTGATGTGTGTCTCCAAAACCTGTCCCATTCCAATGAATGCTCCATGCTGCAACAAAATTAATTTTCTTAAAATGCAAACTGGATCATGCTACTTTGCAAATTCCCCTACTCACTCTTTAAATCCTAGAGTGAGTTCTAATTGCACTTCGTACACATTCCAAATTCTTAACAATAGCCTGTAATATCAGGCATGAATCTGCTCTGTAACTTAAGCTACCCCATGCTAAGTTTGTTCTTCTTATCTATACTCTAGTCATTTTATTCTAGGTTGGCTGCTCTCTAGTCCTGGAAGATTGAAAATACCAGTGGTCCAGGAGGTAACAACAGAAACACTTCCCCTGGTATACATACTCCTGGTGACCTTGTGTCAGGAAAATCCTTGTGAATACTTCAGTCAGAGCATTTTCTTAAAAGGGTTGTGACCTGAGATATCTGTCACTGAAGTATGCCAATGATGCCCCCTTGGGATTTTCAAATATTTTAATATGACTTTTGAATTCTGTAGAATTCAATAAGTATTTTGCCATGAATACTTTAGGCTTAAGACTTTAAATTTGTTTTTCTGTGACCTCTTAACCTGAGCCATATGTTTCACATTTATTTTTACTTCAATGGAAATGGCATTGTCTAAATTAAGATAAAGCTTTTTGAATGATCACTTGTTTTTCCAATATTGCATCGTTCCTTATCTTTCCTCCATGCCTCATCAAAAATAAATTATAACAATGAAAAATTGATTTTTACTTACTTCCATTAGAGAAGATAGAATGCAAATGCCTATTAAATTTCCCTTTGGTACAATTGACACAATGTGTTCTGAAAATATACTAGATGCTACTAACAATCCCCCCTCTATGACATACACACTCTCTTCTCCTAATGCCTTATGACTTGAGATGTATTTAAAGCCAGAACTTGATATCAACTTGATAGCAGTAGATTTGGAGTTGGTTTTTCCCTGACTGGTTTTACATTTTTTCCTCAGTATTCTTGTGGGAATAGTAGTTTTTGAAAACCATATCTTCTACCTCTAGTGAAGATGAAATTAGCATGGAATACATGTTATATAACATTCTTGTCATTAAAGAAAGGAACTGAACACAAGAATAAATATTCAAGGATATTGATTTGGATTTTTGCTTTGCTTATCCCACATCTTCCCTAACTTTCCCTGATAGGATGTTGTTTCTCCTGTAGGTCCTTAAAAGCTTTAAACATAGCTGCATATTTTTTTTTTTTTTTTTAGGTTTTTATTGTGGATTGAGTGAAAGTTTTCAGGGCACATCATCGGTTTCACATTCAAACCTTCATATACCTTGTTTCATTACATTGATTATAATCCCCTCCACATACCATCAGTTAACAGAGTTTCTCTATATCCTCTTTACCTTTTTTTTGGGTGGGGGGGAAACTTTGCCTTTTTGGAATTTACAGTCTCAGCTTTTAGGGAAGGTTTTTACATTTATCTGTGGGTATCCAGGGCTCATGTATGGAATTACTAACCAGCATAACTGAATAATCAGAAAAGGGACATTTTGCTATGTCTGCTAGGTGGCTAAAGTCTGATCCTCAGAGCCTATGGTTTGGACGGTCAGCAACGCTTGGGCCCACGGGGACTTGAACGCCTGACCGGGTCTGCACGGTCTGCATCAGATTCCCCCTTATTTATTATTTGTTTAAGGGACGCTGCCTGTCTTAGGCGGTCAGTGTGAATTCCTCAGTCTTACCCGTCATCGAAACTCATTGCAGCATGGCAATGGCTCTGTCTTAGGTTGCCGAGGTTCCACGTGATCCTTGCCCGTCTCTGGCCACACGTCCACCATAAACAGACACCATCCGAAGAAGGCAGGGAGGAAGGAGACCAGCTGGGGAACCCACACACAAGATGTTGCCAGACCTCCACCTGCTCTAAGACGACCAAGCAGGATCACTATGCTGGGATTCAACCAAGTTCACAGGGGAATTTAATCTCTGGCCGAGTTCATAGCTGCATATTTGAAAGAGAAGTCACCAAGACTAGAAAGTAGGAAGGCTCTGCATACAGATGAATTCGTATGTTAAACAAAGATACTTGGAAATAATAATATTATATTGTATATCAATGGCTAAGCACATAACGACAAATAAATATTCCAGTCAGATATTTTAGCTGCTTTGGCATTGCATCTTGGGTGTTTAAATATAGTATTCCAGATACATACATTGAAGAAATAGTATTTACTGGTGGCTACCTCTTGGATAACCAAACCCACTGCCGTAGAGTCAATTCCCACTCATAGCTACTCTCTGTATTATTTTAAAAATATCTTTACGGCTCTGTATTATTTTTAAAATACCTTTACGGAACAGACAGCCTCGTCTTAGTACAATAACCAGCTGGTGGGTTTGAATCACTGACCTTTCAGGTAGCAGCCCAATGCCTGACTCACAGCACCTGGGATTATTTCATTCAGGTAACACATAACAGGGAAGAAATCATGTCTCAATAGAATTTCAGTGCATATACAACAGAAAATGTCCCCTTTACCTTAGTCCTCATTTCAATGATAAAGATCCATGTCAAAACATAGCTTGTTTTAAATAAAGGATATATATTCAAAGATCCAATATGTTAAGTAGATTGACTGGATTCGGTATGTAGGTGTTCACACTACTTGATAGCTGCACAGAAAACACAGCACGTATCTGAAAGCTGTCAATTTCAAAAGAGCAAGTGGTATAATGCTTCCATCTGTATCAAAGATACCTTTCCCTTAGCACATATAATGATTTCATGATTTAATCAAAGAACAATGTTATATTCATATATGAATATGACCATGCTAATTATATCCTATCAAGTGAGAAACTGTAGTCTCTTCCCCGTCCTCCTCCACTGGAAGAATTTAGGTTGGACTGGAGAATACAGTTCCACAGATGAAGTTCTGCCTTCGGTTAACCAACCCACTTGGAACATCTCATTGGAATTGTATAAAATGTTGCATGCTTAAAAGACCTTTCCTCTACTTTCATTCAAGCCTTAACTCTTAAATAGGGAAGAAACAAGAATTAAAAGAAATCGCTTTAGAGAACAGAGCAGAGGGCAGGCTCCCTGAAAATGGCACATCAGAAGACTCTCTGGATGGCAGCAAATCCCTTACTAAACAGTAGTTCCCAAATGACTTGTCTGTGGTGGCAAAGCAGAAAGGTGTAACCACAGAATATGAGAAGATAATAAACTGCCCCTGAAGTGACCTTGACTTCTGGGACAAAGAGTTAACTAAAACTTTTCTCAAAACTAAAAGGAGATGGGCTAAAAAAGATCATTATGCTAACAGAGGGGAAGACCCTACCTAGGAGTGATTTTCTATTATTGAAGAGAATGCTTTCTCGGCTTTTCACTCCCAGTCCCCTAATTTGTTATTCAAGATCCAGTATCTTGTTGATATGTGGGTTTGAGGTAAGGTTCCCAGAGTCTTGATCACACAGCAGAATTATATTACCACAAGAGAGATAAGGATCATTCCAAGTCTATGTGTCAGCTTCTATAGTTCTGTTATCTTTTTAACTGTGGAAAGGTGTGTTAGACCCACACAAATATACTCAATGAGAATGAAAAATCATATTAAGAATTTGCCAGCTCAAAGGACCACTCTGGTGGAACTAGCAAAAGATTTTGGTCCCATTAAAATTCTCCCAATGGTTAAATTAAAAATTTTAAATAACTTGTGTATAGGGAAAACATTCGGTGGGGGGATGTTTTCAGAGAAAAATTTTGTAGAGTTATTGTTTCACTGTTGAACATGGAAAGTCAGATCTTCAATTCTATTTTTCTAAAAGTCACCTTTTGACCAAGGGCAAATCATTTAAATTCTCATTGTTTTGAGATTTCCATCTCTAAAGTAGGCTTCATAAAGACTCAAAAGTTTCAAATAAGGAACTACTTTAAATTTTCAACAAATGCATGGCAACAGTTGCATGCACTAGTTTGTGCTCTAGCTAGAGACAGACTCTCAGAATTCATAATATAGGCTGTTAATAAACCGCGACTTTTCTTGTCTGATTCATATGTCCATAATCATTTAGTCCTCAAAGGCAACAGACCACACACTGACAAAGAGGAAGAGTTGAAAATTGGGCATAGCAAACACAGGCTTTCCTTTTGAATTTATATTTAACTTTATAATTCAATAAAAAGGGCTTTGAGTCAGCATAGTTATAAACCACATCACTGCTGCCCTATTACTGCAGAGATATTGAGTATATATGAATGGATGAATGACCTGCTTTATCTTGATTAATATCATTCTTACCAAAGTTATTAAGTGGACATTCAGTAGTAATACCAGATTTATGCATAGAGAGGTAGGAACTCACATGCTTTAGACTTTCAGCAGGCATTTCACATCTCTGTTGTAGCATTTATTATCATTTATTTTAATTTTGTCATTGCTTGTACTCTTCACCAGCCCTGAGCTCCTTGGTGTCAGGAACATATTCTTTAAGTATCCTTAATCATCTTGTATAGTATTTAAAGAATTCTAAAAATATGATTCCTTCTGCTGTCCTCTGATGGGTGGGAATGGTCCCTGGTTGTACAGTGATTAAGCAGCTCACTGCAAAGTCAGTGGTTCAAACCCACCATCTGCTCCATGGAAGAAAGCTAGGTCTGTCTGAGCCTATAAAGATTTACAGACTCAGAAACCCTAAGGAGCAGTTCTACCCTGTCGTACAGGGTCACCATGAGTTGTAATGGACTCGATGGCCGTGGTGGATAGTATTTAATATATTAAATTTTGATTTAGTAAATAGTAGGTGATCAGTTAACATTAAATAAATGAAGAGATGAAACAAAAATGAAGAACAAGGTTACTGATTTTGAAGTAAACAATGTCTAGTCCTTCCTTTTGAGTATGGAAAAAAAAAATTCTTTTCCTACATGTCATGACTTCCTGGTTTCATGATTTGATATACCAAATACTAGATGAAAGGCTATTCTCAGAACAAATTCTGCTCTGTTCAAGTGAAAGGAAATTACAACCTTCTGGGAACCCTGTTCCATCAAGATAGCCATGCTAACTTGTAGGGCAAAGTGGCTGGCTATATTTAGATAAAATTGTGGAATGCACACCAACTACTGGAGATTTGACCCTGACAATTGTTACTCCAGATTGTCTGCCAACATTAGGCTTGAAATCACTAAGACCCCATAATAATAACCAAATCAGAAGAGAAAGATCAGTTACTGGACCCCACATACATGAGTATTTTTTTTTAATGCTTTATTGTGAATTATATGGTCGTTTACATGAGTGAACATTACCTTTACATTCATCCTATCATATATCATTTCATTGCCATGGTTACAATCCCCTCCATGCATTATTGAAAATATAAACTTTTACTTCCACTCTCAAAAAGCAGATAGCTTAAAAGAGTCAGCAGAGATTCAAATTAGTAAGAGTTGACTATACTGCTGACTTTGATATAAAGCCTAAATTTCTTATCCTGGTGTGTCACTGTAGGATAAGCACCGGACTGCCCAAGAGGTTGGTGACTCAAATCTACCACCCTCTGCTCAGAAACCCTATACAGCATGGCTGTGAGTCGGAACTCACTCTATGAAGCTTGACAACAACAACAACAAACTCTCTAAAATCTCACGACATTTTCACTTGCCTCATTACTCTTCACTTAACTAAGAACCATACTCTCAAACCAAATCATTTGCTTTTCCTTATACCTTAATTCCCAAGCCTAAGGTTGTTCCAGCTTTATTTGCTTAGTACTTCATGCTTTCGTATTTCTACATAGCAAAATTGTTCTTATTCTCCAATAATACCTAAATCGTTATTGTGTTAAATACCATTAAGTCAGTTCTGATTCATGGTGACCCTGTATAGGATTTCTGAGTGTGGTTAGCACTTCAGTGCTTATCCTACAGAGCCACAATAGGACTCATGTCTCCTGATTGTCACAATACAAAAACTCTTGTCTTCATTTGAATTATAAAATATTTCATAAGTTCCTCTCTAATTAGCATTACCATCTTTTGGGCTGCATTATTTCTATAGAAATTTATAGATTATCCTCCTTACCAGGCAGCAACTGTTTTTTTTTGTTGTTGTTGTTTGTTTGTTTTTTTAATGTTTTATTGTAAATTATGTGATAGTTTACTGGGACAACATTACCTTTACATTCATCTTATCGTATATTGTTTCATTGCCATGGTTACAATCCCCTCCATGTTTCATCAACCAACCAAAGGGTATACCCTACAAACCTGCCCCCTATTCGTCAGCACACAGCCCCTCTCCCTCTCTGGGTCTAGAGTCCCCGGCTGCTCCATCTCTCCACATCGTCATGTCGTCATCTCTGCCTCCATCTCTGGCATCACTGCTTATCTGGATAGGGTCTCACACTCCGCTCTTCAGTCTTGATGGTCCCAGGAAACTGTTTCGAAGCAGGTAGTAGTTATTTTTTAATCATCTCATTGCCACCTAAATGGGGCGCTATATGTAAATCATTGATATAAAGAAAAAATATACATGGGTGACCCAAAAATTATCTGCACTCTGGCTGTAGCATTTATTTTAACCAACATTTTAGAAAAAACAAATACCTTATTTTTCTACATAATGTATTTATGTAGAAAATATAAGCTCCTTGTTTTTCAATACAATTTGTCCATCTATCAACAAGCTTTCATATTTCCTTATTAAATTTTTTGGCTTAGCTTTAAGCCATGAATACACCCCTTTCTTCACTTGTTCATCAGAGTGAATCTTCATTCTTGAAAGGCTGCTTCCAGGGGATGAAATAGGTGAAAGTCTGATGGAGCAAGATCAGGATTTTAGGAAGGATGGTTTAACACCTCACAAGAAAGTTTTGATAGAGTTTCAATAGTGTGGGTAGAGTTGTGTGGATGTGCATTGTTATGCAAGATCACAAAGACTTTGGATAGCAGTCCTCTGCATATAATCCAAAATTTAGGCTTCAGCTCCTCAGTCAGGATCACTCTGTAAGGGGCTCTGTTGATTGTTGAGCTTTTTTTCATGATGCTATTCCAATACTGGCTTTTGAGAATCCCAGAAAACTGTGAGCATCAATTTTCCAGCTGATGATGTCTTTTGAACTTTTACTTGGTTGGCAATTGAGGATGTTTCTAGTCCATACTCTGCAATTTACTTTCAGTCCAGTAATGATGAATCCGTGTCTAATCACCAGTAATGATTTTTTAAAAGAAACTTTTACCTTCTTGCAAATATCGTCCAAATTTTGTTTGTAGATGTGGAACACTTCTGTCTGTGCTCTTCCATGCATTGTTTTGGTACCCATCTCACACAAACTTTTCAAAACCCAAGTCTGTTGTGGATTATTTCATAGGCAGAGTCTTGGATGATTTGCAAATAATATGCCACATAATCCATAATTCTGTCACTTGTCTATTCTACAAAATGATTTCACGTGCATTTTCAATGTTGTCATCAGCCACAGACATGGATGGGCATTTGAATATTACCAGAGTGATAATTTTGACTCATCCTCATACATATGTAAATATGTGATATTTTTTGTCGTTGCTGTTAGGTGCCATCGAGTAGGTTCTGACCCATAGCAACCCTGTCTAGGGTATCTGAGGAGTGGCTGATGAGCTTGAACCACCAATCTTGAGGTTCAAACTGACTTTGCAGTCCAGCACATTAACCCACAGTGCCACACCAGGACTCATATATGATTTTAGAAGTATTTAAATGGACAAACACACATTTAAAAACTAAAACATGAGAAAATCATAAGACATATATTTGTATGGAACATAAAAGCTAGGATCCCAAATATAAATAATTATAGCAATAACAAAATTAAGTATGAATTGCATAATAAATATGGAAATGAGCAAAGATCAGGGAAATACTGCATTTTATACATTAATAAGGATGTCCATAAAGGGTCATGAAAGAGAAAAGTCTTCAGGTGACTTTTAAAAAAGAAATGAATTATAAATCTTCAATCAATTCACAATAAAAAGATAAAACAGGACAATAATTTCTTATAATTCTTACATAATTTTCCACAAATAGAGCTTATACAAACTTCTAGAAATCATTTAATTCAGTAGGTATTTTATTACTGACAATTTTACTGTATAAAGGACTAGAGCTGTTCAAAATTTAATATATATTTGCTTCTTATAAAGACAGAATTTCTACTTTACTTCTATGTTTCTATTTTATTCTCAATTCATTGTGAAAAGCATCTGCTAATATTTGTTTATTAATATACGCATTTTCCACTGCTCTTCATAAGATTTTCGGTGACTAAACCTTCAGAAGTCTATTTTTCCTTCCTAGTATACATTTTTATGATAGTTAATGTCTTGGCTACATATGCTCAATATATGCAGTCTAAAATTAACAAAACAAGTTCCTAGAGAAACAATTCAGAACTGTGAAATAGTTTGTAGTCTTTTTATAGCTATGTTTTCTGTCAATCAGTAAGATTTATTAAATTTTTAATGGCAGATAAGATTATAAGATACTGAACAAAATATTCAACAACTTAAAAATGATTTTTTTAAAACTCAAATCACTTTAACAAACATTATATGGGTTATGGAAAAAATTCCAGTTATGTTCTAAGGTTTACATATTTTCTAATGTGGATGTAGAGATTAATGCTATTAATAAGTATACTTTATCTTGTACCATCAAAAAGAACATAAATGTCTTATCATAGAAATTATGTTACAAAAACTCTTTAAAAATGCTGTTTTTTACATTACCCAACTAGATAAACTTTAAAAAGTAAATAAATAAAAATTTAGACTGGACATTCAAAATGATGAAGATCATTTTGCTTGAAAAACGTAATTTGTAGTTTTCCAGAAAAGTATATCTGATATTTTCCTTATGTTGTTAGACAACTTCAAATCTATAAGTCTTATGCTATGCAAATACCTCTGTCTTTAAACAAAAATAAATGAATACTCAGGAAAACAGATATGTTAGGATTGACCATTATGCGGCAAATACAACTAGAAAAATAAACAGTGAGAATATTTCGTATGTACAAATATGTAAACATTCATATCACCTAAAAGTTATTGAACTTGTTTATCCCACTACTTAAACACTTATTAAACAGTTGATTTTGTATAATGCTTTCTAATAATGGTCTTAAATATCTAATATGCATTCAGACTAAGAAGGAAATATAAGAATTGGATTCGCTTACTATGTCCTTGTTCATTCCTGCTATAGTACTCATTTATACAATAAACCAAATTAATCATTTAAGGAAGCTGAACTCTAGCAATAGGATTTTTTTTTTCTTTCTTATAGACTGTTAAGGTGTCCATATAGATTGAACCACGATCAAACTTTACACATCACTAATTGTAGTTGAGGAATAACACTTGGCATTTCCTACCATGCCTTTGTTCTAATAAAATCTGCAATCTCTGAGTAAAGATGCCAATTTCTTTGAATTATGAAAAGTAGCAAAATGCTCACACAGAACAGGGGAGAAATGTGGAATAGCAAGCCCTGAAGTTGACATGTAATGTTTAATTCTCAGCCCTGAGATCATGAGACTACCACAGAACTTTTGAGTGTCTGAATAACGATGGTGGTTCAAACCCACCTATGTACAGGGTCACTAGGAGTTAGAACCAACTCAACAGCACTCAGCAACAACAACACACAGTTGACAAGAATCCATAGTAGCACTGTAGGATAAGCATTGGACTACAAACTCATCAGCAGCTCCATGAGAAAAAATTGAAGCTGTCTTCTTCGGTAAAGATTTATAGTCTCGGAAACCCTATATGTGGTCCCTATGAGTTGAAATCTACTAGATGTCAGCGGGTTATATATTTTAAAGATTAAAAGGCATCTATGGGTGTAATATATCTGGCATCAACAAACACAGGGCAGGAGGTAAAACTGAAGAGTCAAATTACAGTGAAGAAATTTCCATATTGGTTTATGTTATTGTATTTTCTATTCCTTGGAGCCCTATCATCACTTCTGATCTCATAATTCCATTTTTTCTTAGAGTCATTACTATATGAGACTACTTAATTCTTAATTGATATATTTAAAGACAAATTGATATTGATTAAAGACTCCTGGTGTGGTTCTATTAGATCAGCACTGGACTGCAAACTACAAGGTCAGCAGTTCAAACCCACCAACTGCTCCTTGGAAACCCTATATAGGGTCACAGTAAGTCAGAAAATACTCAATGGAACATAGCAACTATAACGTTTATTAAATATCTAACAAATTTCAACCTCTATCATCGTTGTTGTTAACTGCTCTTCAGTTCATTCCGACTCATAGCAACTATGTATAGGATTTCTGAGAAATAATTGGTGAGTTTGAACCTTCTGCTTAGAAGTCCAATGCTTGTCTTACAGTACCACAGCAGGACTTCAACCTATGGAACCTCAAAAATGAATGACTGAGGCATTTTCCAATTGACAGAGTAGAAGCTTATTCTTTAAATGTAGGGAGCCTGGGGAGGTTGAGGGCAGGAGTAAATAAGGGCAAACAATGTCAAGAGACAAGTTCCTGGTGCTGTATTAAAGTTCACATGTATTCAGATAAGTATATAGACCAAGAGGTAGTTGTTAGAACAGAACAAGAGGATACTGAATGGTTTAAATCAGGAAAGGTGTGTGCCAGGGCTGTATTCTTTTACCATATTCATTAAGTCTGTATGCTTAGCAAGAAATGGGATTATATGAAGAAGAACATGGTATCAGGATTGTAATAAGACTCATTAATAGCCTGTGGTATGCATATGATGCAGCCTTGCTTGCTAGAAGTAAAGAGGGCTTAAAATGCTTACTGGTGAAAAGCACAGACTACAGCCCTCAGCACCTGAATGTACAGAAAACAAAAATCCTCACAAATGAACCAATAAATAACACCATGATGAATAGAGAAAAAATTGAAATCATCAAAGGCTTCATTTTGCTTGAAGCAACATTCACAGAAGAAGCATCCAAGAAATCAAACAACGTTTTGCAATAGGCAAATCTGCTGCACAAGACCTCTTTAAAGTGTTCAAGAACAAAGTTGTCAGTTTAAAGACTAAGGTGCACCTGACCCAAGACAATGATATTTTCAATAGCCTCATATGCATGCGGAAGTTGGGCAATGAATAAGGAAGTGCATAGAAAAATGGGTGCATTTGAGTTATGGTGTTAGAGAAGAATATTAAAGGTACCACGGACTGCCTGAAGAAACAAAGAAATCTGTGTTGAAAGACGTATGGCCAGAATGTACCTTAGAAGCAAATATGGTGAGACTTCGTCTCTCGTATTCAGACATGTTATCAGGAGGGACCAGTCCCTGAAGAAGGACATCATGTTTGGTAAAGTGGAGGTTCATTTAAAAAGAGTAAGACCCCCCAATTACTTGGATTGGTACAGTGGTAGCAGCAATGGACTCAAACGTCAACAATTGTGAGATGGTGCAGGACCCGGCAATGTTTCGTTCTGTTGTTCATAAGGTTGATATGAGCTGGAACTGACTTGATGGCACCTAACAACAAAAACACTATTCAGATAAGGTCGCTATGGGTCAGAATTGACTCTACAGCACTTAGCAACGACAACAATATTGATTGCCACACAAAAAATAAAAATCTGTTTATAAGCCATGTATTCTTTTTGCTACATGTGCTCCCTTGTTGTATACAGCAGTTTCTTCACAAGAATTGGTGGTAGTTTTGGGTTTGTGTTTTTATAGCTCTCAGTAGAGAAAGATCTCTAATGCCTTAATCATTAAGCTTTGCCTGTACATTAAAAAATAAAATGATAAATAAGTGAATTATCTAACTCCAACATTAAAGCTTTTAAGGCTTTAATTATCTGGTGATGATAGCAGTTGCTATTTTGGAGGCCAAAACTGATTGTGCATATATGCTACATAATATAAAGAGGGGCTCAAAAAACTCATCAAAAAATTACATTATCTTTACATTCCATTTGTCCACTAACTTCCCCTTATATATGTGTGCTTGTGTATAATTATATATATGAGATCAGGAACTGACAAAATACTTTCAAATCTCTAATCAAGGAGAACAACACAGTCCATGGGGTTCACTTATAAAGCTCATGAAAGATAGAGATGTAAGTGATTTCACTTGATCTTGACCTTGAGTGTAATTGCTTCCTAGGATATGTGAACATGTGAGTGCAATTTATTTTTTAGATTGAGCTAGAGGAGAAAGGAATGAGTTATGGACTAACTTGAAAAAATATATGGTGTATAGATAGAGTTGGAAAAATATGAGCACATCAATTGACAAGGGAAATGCCAAGGTTGATGGGGATTGATTAGAATGAAGCTTGTCACAGAATCTGAGCCGCTAATCAAGGACAGAGTCCCGACAGACTTGCTTTTCTTCCCTGTCTAATTTCTGCAAGAGGAGGAAGATTCAGCAACTCAAATCTACACATCTCATCACTATTTCCTTTGCTTTCAGACACATAATTTGGAAGAAAAAATCCTTAAACACTGCCCATCTGGATTCTTTCAGAGATTTGCCACTCAATAATTTGGGCGCGACATGGAGCAATTTAATGGGCAGATTTCCATACACCTGCTTCAGTTTCTCTTTCTTTTCCATGGGAGTGTAATCAAGAGCTTTGTTTTTGTTTGTTTTTAAATTACCTTAAATGTATGGCAAGAAAAATATTTTTTCTCAGCTTGACATAGCACATACTATCATAGTTTAAATTAGAACCCTGGGGGCACTGTAGGATAAGCATTTGGGTAGTATGACAAGATCATGAGTTCAATCCCACCAGCTGTTCTATGGGAGAAAAATGAGGTTTTCTCCTTTTCTGCTGCCATAAAGATGACTCGATGGTAAATGGTTTGTTATTTGGTTTTGGTTGCTGTATTACAGGTTTCTCTTCCCATACTCTAAATTCAAATTTATTCTTAGCATTTGTGACATATAGTTTAAAAATTAATTACTCTTTCATTACATCATAAACATCCAAATAGATTATAAGTAATTTGAAACTTAGACTCACAACTTATATTCATGTTTCTACAATTCATTTTGGCAACTGATTGCTCGAAATTCACAACATGTCAGTAATATAGTTGGTACTACAGCTGAGACTACAAAGATAAATAAGACACTGCAGTGTTCCCCATAATTCCTGTCCATATTGATTGTCTTGTTACTGCTCCTGTGCAGTGCTGTTGAGTCCGTTTTGACTCATAGCAGCCCTATATAGGATTTCTGTGCCTGTAAATCTTTTTGTGAGATGAAATTCTCATCTTTCTTCAGTGGAGCAACTGGTGTGCTCAAACCACTGATCCTGTGGTTAGCAGCCCAGTGCTTTATCAATTGTCTATTGTTTGTTATTTTATAAACAGATTTAAAAGATCATTTGGCTAATGGGTACAATACCATTGAAGTGATGACTTAATTGATCACAATAAAATATACTCTAAAGGTGTTTCATCAGATACCATGACCTCCCAAAACAAAACAAAACTTGTCATGAAGTTGATTTCAACTGTGTGAATCTGTAAGACAGAGTAGAATGGCCTCCTTGGAGCCTCTCTAAGAGAAAAAACCAGTGAAAGGGATATCTAGGAAGAGACTCCTGGTATATATAGAGAGATAGATAGATAGAGAGGGGGTGGTGGTGGAATTCCAGGTGTGATGCCGTAGGATCATGGTGTGATGCTGTAGGATCAGCTTTTTGAGACTATATGTGTGTGTGTGTGTGTGTGTGTGTGTGTATAGTAGTTCTGGCATTGTGCTGTGGGTTAATGCACTAGAGTGCAAAGTTGGACTGTGAATCACAAAGACAGCAGTTCAAACCCACCAGCAGCTCCTCAGAAACTTTATACAGAGTCTCCATAAGGGAAAACTGACCCCACTGCACTTAACAACAACAATATATATGTATAAGATTTCAGTTTAGTGCTTTGCTTTTCCTATAATGCCACACCAGGACTCTTTATCTCTTTCTATACACACACACACCAATCTCTTTGATTTCCCATGCAAGTAAAGTTTTACTGAAGGTAATACAGAAACAGCTGCAAGCATACATTGACAGAGACCATCCAGAGGTTCAAGCCGGATTCAGAAGAGGCCGTGGAACAAGAGATATGATTGCTGATGTCTGATTGATCTTGGCTGAAAGCAGAGAATATAAGAAAGATGTTTATCTGTGCTTTATTGACTACACAAAGGCTTTTGATTGTGTGGATCATGACAAGCTATGGACAACGTTGTGAAGTATGAGTATTCTGGAACACTTAATTGTGGTCATGAGGAATCTGTACCTGGACCAAGAGACAGTTGTTCAAACAGATTTTGGGAACACTGAATAGTTTAAAATTAAGAAAGGTGTGTTACAAGGGTGTATTCTTTTACCATACTTATTCAACCTGTATGTTGAGCAAAGAATCGAGGAGCTGGGTTATATAAAGAAAAACACGGCATCAGGATTGGAGGAAAACTCATTAAAAACCTGCGATATGCAGATGACACAACCTTGCTTGCTGAAAGTGAAGAGGTCTTAAAATATATACTGTTGAAGATCGAAGAGCACAGCCTTCAGTATGGATTACATCTCAACATAAAGAAAACAAAAATCCTCACCACTGGACCAATAAACAACATTCTTATCAATGGAGAGAAGATTGAAGTTGCCAAGGACTTCATTCTTCTTGAATCAACTGTCAACACTCATGGAAGCAGCAGTCAGGAAATCAAACGACATATTGCATTAGGCAAATCTGCTGTACAAAACCTTTTTGAAGTGTAGAAGAGCAAAGATGTCAACTTGAGTACTAAGGTGCACCTGACCCAAGCCATGGTATTTTCTATAACCTCATATGCATGTGAAAGCTGGACAGTGAATAAGGAAGATGGTGGAAGAATTAATGCTTTTGAGTATGGTGTTGGAGGAGAATGTTGAAAGTGCTATGGGCTGCCAAATGAACCAATAGATCTGTTTTGGAAGAAGTAAAGCCAGAGTGCTCCTTGAAGGCCAAGATGGCCAAACTTCGTCTCTCATACTTTAGATGTATTGTCAGTAGGGACTAGTCGCTGGAGAAGGATATCATGTTTGGTAAGGTGGAGGGTCAGAGAATCAGAGGAAGACCCCCAAACAAAATGGATTGGCCAGGTGGCAGCATCGATGAACTTAAGTGTGGCAACAGTAGTGAGGTTGGCCCAGGATTGGGCAGTGTTTCTTTCTGCTCTGCATAAGGTTGCTATGAGTTGGTACCAACTTGATGGCATCTAACAACAACAACACACATACACACATATGTATATATATATATATATATTTGTTTTTGCTAAGTGCTGTTGAGTAGGTTCCGATTCAGTGCAACTCTATAGGGTTTCCCAGGAGTTGCTGGTGAGTTTGAAACACTGACCTTGTAGTTCAAACTGACTTTGTGGTCCACTGCTTTATCCCACAGTGTCACACCAGGACTCTCTCCATATGTATACATCTGACTCATTGCCATCTAATCCTTGTTTTTTAGGATATGAGTCATCAACCTGATGTCTAACTTGTATATTTTGAGTTCATCAGCTCCTACAACCCCTTAGCTTCTAGCCTGGCACTGGACTCAGGATTTGGGTCTTGTCAGTCTCCACAACCATATAAGCTGTATTCATGAATTAAATCTCTCTGTCTCTGTCTCTACACACATAGGAGTTCTGGTATGGAGCTGTATGAAAAGCACTGGACTGCTAATGTCAAGTTAGCAGTTCAAACCAACAAGCTGCTCCTTGGAAACCCTATACAGAGTTATAATGAGTTGGAACCGTCTCGACAGCACTTGAGAACAATATATATTTAATTTATACATACACACAAGAGGGCTTTGAAAAGTTTATGGAAAAATTCCATTGTCTTTTAATTCCCTTTTTCCATGAACTTTTTGAGGCTATATATATATATATGTGTGTGTGTGTGTGTGTGTGTATATATATATATATATAGTAGTTCTGGCATTGTGCTGTGGGTTAATGCACTAGAGTGCAAAGTTGGTTTGAACCACAGGTCAGCAGTTCAAGCTCATCAGCTGCCCCTCGGACACCCTATACAGGGTCACTGTGGGTTGGAACCAACTCAATGGTACTTAACAACAACAACAGGATTTCTTGATTTATTTCTATACCAGCTAATATTGGGTGATTTTTAAGCAAATGAATAATTATTTGTATTTCCTATCAATTATTTCTCTCTTTAGAGCAGTCTTTTCTGCATAAATTCAACTATGATTTTTCTAAGTATTAGTTTTATTCTTCCAGTATGAATCTAGTTTCTGATAACATATGTATGGTTATCAGAAACAAAACATTCATCTTTAAGTGAACCATCAAGTAACCAAGTCCATTTCTATACTGAAGATTATCCTTTCATTGAGTTGCGAGATGAAAACCCATTCTATGTTAGTGGAGCTTTTCTTTTAAAGCAGTTAAACTTTGCTACCTAAAAAATTGGATGTTCTTGATCTTAAATCTCTCCCTTGCCCCATATTGTCCTCACATATGTCCTTTTTTGAGTTCAGAATCAAGTGGCATTTTTAGGACACATTGCATGGAATATCCCTCCTCAGTCTACTCAGCTTTCCCCAAGCCTTTGAAGCTTATTGATTTGATAAGTATCTTTGTATTTATAAAATTCAGCTAATGCTTAGAATTTTAATGTAAAACCCAGAAATCAGTATTTTCTTTTAAACTTTAAGCCACAGCTCATCTTAATATTTTCAATTCGATTCTTTAAATTTTAAGCCCAAACTTATTTTGAAATTCCAGTGCATGCACATTTAATTTTATTCAACTCCACTCTGAAAGGTAAACCTTTGATTTCTCACCCGTTTTTATCAGAAGTCATTCACATGAAATATTTCATAGATTTTGTACTTTTACTGAAGATCTGAGTGTTGTAGGGAGCTTTACATAACACACTCACTCCTAGCCATTTGTCATTATTCATTGTCTTCCCTACTCAAATATCAAAGAAATGTTTGCTTATCTCATAACCAAAATTTTTATGCTCTTCTCTAAAACAATGGTACTAAAGGTGAAGAAAATAGTTAAACACTTGAGTATTTGCCACAACATGATGTTTCAAAGTCATCCAGAGGTGCCTAAAACGGTCATTCTGTTTCTGAAAGGACATAGCCTTAAAATCCTAATCTGCATACATGGAGTCGCTATGTTGGAATCACCCTGATGACAATTAATAACAACGAATAAAAATGTCATGTTTGTAACTGCCCCTATCTTTTGTCTATAACATTAAGAAATCCAGGTTAACAGCAGAGCTTAATCATTCCACAACTTAAACAAATCATGTTGTTGTTGTTAATTGCTGTCGAGTCAGTTCTGACTCATTGCAATCCTGTATACGGTTTCCAAGAAGTGCCTGGTGGGTTAGAACCACCCACCTTGTGGTTCAAACTATCCTACAGCACCACACCAGGGCTCCAAGTCATAAAGCAAATCATAAAGCATTGAATTTTATTTTACTTACTGAACAATAGTATTAGAGTACATAGTCCAAAACCAAACTAAATCCACTGCCATTAAGTCGATTCCAACTCTAGGGGCATTACAGGAGAGAGTAGGGAAAGCTGCCCCTTTACAGTTTTCTGAGACTGTAAAGATAATCTCAACAGAAGCAGACTGCTTCATCTTTCTCTCACAGAGCTGCTGATGGGTTTGAATCACCAACCTGTCAGATTGCAGCCCAACACTTACCCCACTGCACCACCAGGCCTCCTTTAGAGTAGATGACATGGATATAATTTGGAATAGCTTTATATAGGATTATTTTTATTTTATTTATTTTTATCAAATTAATCATACTTGACCATTATAAATACACTATTTATCCAACAAAGACCTATGTACAAATGATGTTTATCATAGCATTGTGAGAGGGGGACAAAATTAAACAGCATCTTAAAAGAATGAAGTAGACCTATTCTTGTATTTAAGTACCATCAAGTTGGTTCCAGCTCATCGCAACCTTGTGTAGGGTTTCCAAGGAGCAGCTGGTATGCACAGTATTTTATAATTTTTAAAAAAGCATATAAATATTTATTTGTGTATATATATGTGTGTGTGTGCTTAGTAATCCTGATGCGGTGCTGTGGGATAACTACTGGGTTGCTAATCAAAAGGTCAATGGTTCAAACCCACCAATCACTTCTTGGAAACCCTATACAGGTTTGCTCTGAGGTGGAACCGACTCAACAGCACTGTAGCATACGCCCTGTAGGACAAGCACTGGACCACAAGGTCCAGTGTGAAATATAGGTCAGCAGTTCAAATTCACCAGCAGCTCCTTGAAACCCCTATGCAGGGTGGCTGAGTCAGAACCAATTCAATTACACTTAAGAACAACAACAATCCAGGACTAAAACAGCTGGTAAAAGAGAAAAGGAGATTTTAAAAAGTCAATTTTTGATTGACATATTTCATATTGCTTCAGTTTTCATAAAGAAGCATTCATTGACATTATAACTTGAAAACTAAAAACTCAACCACACACTTGAAAATTTTTAATGCAATGAATAAAATGTGATTTGTAAGACTGAAATTGACCCTTTGTATTTGGGTATCTGGCACCATATGAATAAGCACTGAAAATAGACATCTCTGACCAGGATAAGGTCATCTCTAGGCTAAACCTTGCATTCTCAAGAAACAAACATGGCATTACTACATATAACAAAATGTTAAGTTACATCACTTTGTAGGTAATACCAAATTTTACCAGGCACAGCCAACCAAACCCAAGCTTATTCCAATCTCAGAATTTCTTCTACATTTGTGTGAGCTTTTAAATTAAATAATGAACTGACTGTGTGAACAGAATGCATGCATTTCTTTTATACTTTTGAAATAGTAATACAGTCTGGTGAAACCTTGGTGGAGGAGCAGGGGGGCCAGATGACAGCAGGGGAATGGGTGTTGTGTGAGATAGGAACTTAATGAGATAAGGGAATATGTATTTTTGTGAAGGGGAAAAAAAAAAAACTTCATAACATTTTTCATATGAAACATACACAAGAATAATGGAATAGATTATATCTTATGAAATGTGGTCTGCAGTAAGTTACTGTTGCATGTCTTCCTTCCATAGAAAAGGAATGAATTGGAGACATTCACTTACAATGAAAATGGTCTGTATTTTTCTCAATTGAGAGAGTTCATTGAGACTTCATAGAATAGTTTTATTACATATTACATGGGAGGAAAAAAACACATTATTTTTTTGTTCCAATACCAACCTTTTATCAGGCAGCAGAATGCAGTTCCACGGCAGTTGTATGGCAAAAGAAACTACTGAAGATGGAAACAGTCAATGTAGTTTCTTTTGGGAATGTCCTTCAACAGTAGTTTCAGCACATGAAGCCAAACCCTAGCCTTTGAAAAACCTGAAGCACTCCCTTCGACTACCTTGGTGCAGCTTCTCTTGTGTTTTTAAGTCTCCTGCTCACCTCCCAACTGTTTATTAGAAAGACAGAAAAGAAAGAGAGAGAAGAAATGTGAATATCATGCAATTTTGTGGTCATGCTCTGAAGATTTTGAAAAAACAGCAGTCAGCAGATGCATACAGATATAGCAGGCCTCGTAAACTATTTTTCTGTTGTAAAAAGAATTCCAGACTTCTAACATTTTATTGCAACCTGTCATCTCACCCACATTTTCAATGAAGGCTCAGGTCTTGTAAGTTCTCCTTCTCAAACAGTTCTCATGTTTCTCCTTTTGAGCTGTTCTAAAAAAAACTCTCAGTGTAGCTAAAATAAGTTGTTTATTCATAAAACCTGTCCTGACAATCTTTTCCCATGACACTCCTCTTCCAGCCATCCAAACTAAAAGGATTGCTAATAAACCACCAATTTAACTGATGCCTAAACTTAGTTTTCATTGATTCCCCTTTAGTGAAATTGACATATAATAGATTTTAGTTTATATATCTCTGTTTGTGGCCAAGGATAGTATGACATGTCTTCTTTAGGATTTGCCTTAGTCCAACTGCAAAGTGGGCGGTTAAAGCTCACCAGGTGCTCCTCAGAAACCCTATACAGGTTCACTATGGGTCAGAACCAACTCGAAGGCACTTAACAACAACAACAACAAGGATCCTGTATGATAATTTTTTCTTTTGTCAAACAGTAAGAAATTCATTATTTTTATTATTTTTTTATATTTAGTTTACATTAGTTGTTGTTCTTAGGTGCCATCCAGTTGGTGGTGATTCATAGTAGCCCTATGCACAACAGAACAAAACATGGCACGGTCTTGGGCTAACCTCACAATTGTTGCCATGCTTGAGCCCATTTATGTTGCCACTTTGTCAATCCATCTCGCTGGGGTTCTTCCTTTTTCTCTGACCCTCCACCTTTCCAATCATGATTTCCTTCTCCAGTGACTGGTCACTCATGAAAATATGTCCGAAGTAACTGTTTTCAGCAAGTCAGTAGAGTAAAAGTTCATCTCTAGATGATGAAATTTAATATGGTAATGATTAACTTGTTGTTGTTGTCAATAAGTGCCATTGAGTTGGTTCCTTCTCATAGTGATCCTGTATAGAGTTTCCAAAGAGGGCTGATGACCTTGAACCACTGACCTCGCAGTCCTGACCTCGCAGTCCAGTACATCAACCAGCAGTGCCATATCACAACTAACTTATAGTAGTAATATTTCTTAAAAATGAAAGATCTAATAGAAATTAATTACAAAAAGCTAAATGAAGTACATTTTAAAACCAAGAAAAGCGTTAAACAAAATATCTCCAATCATAATAATTAACTTTATTTCCAAAGACCTTCAATTATAAAACTTCATAATATTGAGCTATGATACCATATAATGAGGATATATGAAAAATATACTAAGATTACTAAGTCACTATATATTTGAAGGAGTCTTGGTGTGTGGTGCTGTGTGCTAATTGGCTGGACTGCAAAGTCAGTTTGAATCACAAAGTCAGTGGGTCAAGCTTCACCAGCCACTCATCAGAAACCCTATTGGAATCGACTCAAAAGCACTTAATAACAACAGCATATATTTGAATAGTAAGACAAATCTATGGGTAAATGATGGAATTCACCAGTTAAAACTTTTGGGTTTGAAGGTGCTAGATTCAAAAGAAATAAAGTTGCAACCCAGTTAGGAATTTAAAATATGATAAAATGATGGCATAATAGTATTGCTTGTTGTCTAATATCAGGGAAAAAGACATAAAAGGAAACACTAATACATAAAATTTTAGTCCAAATAAAGCCAAGCACTTCTCTTGATCTGATGATGTGTTTCATGTGACTCATAATACATTAAATAAAAATTTCATGAAAAGCCATATTCCATGGCTTTTCATGAAAATTTTAAGTTGTCAGGAATTTATTATAGCTAACTGGTAAATAATAATTAAGTTATTTAACTAAAGATCTTACAGGTGAAAACTTTAGCTTTTATCAAGTCACGTGTCCTGGTTTGGGACTTAGGAATTTATTCTAATGAGATACTGACCCTTTGTCTTTGAGGTGGATTTTATAAGGAATAAATTAACTCTTCAGCTCAGTAATTAAAGACAATTTTGATAACTGTGAGAAGCATGATATCCTTCTCCAGGAATTGGTCCAAAGTATGAGTCACAAAGTCTCAATATCCTGGTTTCCAAAGAGGATTCTGTCTGTAATTCTTACAACACAGATTTGTTTTTTCTTGTGGAAGCCCATAGTACTTTCAATTTTCTTCTCCAACACCACTCATAACTCAAATGCATCAATTCTTCTATGCTGTTCATTATTCATTGGCCAATTTCCTCATGGTTTTGAGGCAGTTGAAATTGCCATGGTTTGGCTGGTGCACCTTAGAAATCAAACTGATATCTTGCTCTTCAACACTTAAAAGAAGTCTTATGCAGCACATTTGCTAATGCAATATGATGTCTGATTTCTTGACTGCTGCTTCCGTGAGTGGAGTCCTGGTGTGGTGCTGTGGGGTAAAAACTGGATGGCAATGTTGATTTGAACTGCATGATCTTTAGTTCAAACTCAGCAGTGGCTCCTTGGAAACCCTATATAAAGGTCACTATGAGTCAGACCCAACTCTCTGGTACTTAACAACAATAACTTCCATTAGTGTTGATAGTGGAAGTCTTTGACAATGTCAAACTTTTCTCCATTTATCATGATATTGTTTATTGGTCCAGTGGTGAGGATTTTTGCTTTCTTTACATTGAGGTGCAAATCATACTGAAGGCTAAGGTCTTTGATTTTCATCAGTAGGTGTTTTAAGTCCTTTTCACTTTCAGCAAGCAGGACTGTATCATCTGCATATCACAGGTTGTTAATGAGTCTTCCTCCAATCTTAATGCCATGTTCCTATTCATATAATTGAGCTTGTCGCCTTATTTGCTCAGCATACAGACTGAGTAAGTATGGTGAAAGAATATAATCCTGGCACACACATTTTCTAATATTAAACCATTCAGTGTCCCCTGGTTCTGTTTGAATGACTGCCTCTTGGTTTATACACAGATTCCTCATGAACACAATTAAGTGTTCTGAAACACTCATTCTCTGCAATGTTGTCCATAGTTTGCACTGAAACCCTTTAAATAGTCAATAAAGCAGAGGCAAACATCATTTTGGTATTCTTTGCTTCCAGCCAAGATCCATCTGATATTAGCAATATCTCTCATTCCAAGTCCTCATCTGACTCCAACTTGAATCTGTTGCAGTTCCCTTTCAATATACAGCTGCAGCTATTTTCAACAAATTTTATTTGCATGTGATATTAATGACTATTTTTAATATAATATCAGTAAGTTACTAAAGATCTGTGAAATTATTTTATGTTTATATACCACAAAATATAATTACTGTTGCAATAAAGTTTGTTGAAACAGTGTATATTTTCATTCAAACCATTATTATTTCATTTCAGCTGTGTCTCCTTGTGATGGTGAAGTCTATGTTCTAGCTTCTTAGAATGTCTCTATAACAAAGGGAACTTGTTTATAGTATGGCTCTGTGGGTTAATGCTCTGGATTGGAAGGTCGGTTTGAACCACAAGGTTAGTGGTTCAAGCTCACCAGCCACTTTTCAGAAACAATATACAGGGTTGCTATGAGTCAGAACCAACTCAATGACACTTGCCAACAGCAACAACATACACTCAACAGCATTTTCCTATTTCTTTTGTCTTTAAAAGGCCTTCACTTAGTTGGGATGGGTCCTTTAAAGTATTCCAGGAGCCTCACATCCTCAGAGGCACGGTACCAAAGAGGCAGATGCTGCTCTGCCTTCCCTATTTTTAATTAAGCATCAAAAATAAGAATTAGTCTCATCTACTCTGTACTAGCATAGTGGTTGCGAATTGGGCTGTGAACCTCAAGGTCAGCAGTTCAAAACTACCAGATGCTCCATGGGAGAAAGATGAGGCTTTTTGTTCCCGTAAAGATTTACAGCTTTGGAAACCCTGTTCAGGGTCGCTATGGGTCAGAACCGACTCAATGGCACTTAACAACAACTCTGTATAAAAAGTTGATAGGGATGGGCAGCTTAGACATTGGCTACCTAAAGTGGGGGTGGGGAGCTGTAAAGGCATTAAGTGACTTGCTTATAAGTTTTCAAGATGGAAATTAGATTCAGAGTGTTCAGGGGATTGTAGAATCCCCACTGATAAGTTTTCATCCTGTCTACTCTATACAGGGTCGCTACGGGTTGGAATCGACTTGACAGCACTAACAACAACAGACAGGTCTGGTGAAATGAGACGGGGACAAAACTCTCATGATTCAATAGTGAGTAATTGTTATCATAACTAACTGTGATTGTCACAACTGTAAAGGTAGAAATTTATTGTAAAAAGGGATGAGTGGTCAATCTTACAGTCCCAGAGCAGAGGACCCTGGAGCCATCAAGAGAGAAGAGGGGGAAGAGAGTGTGGGACCCTACCCAGAGAAGCAGTGATGCCAGAGATGGAGGCAGAGATGGTGACATCGAGAGATGGAGCAGCTGAGGATTCTAGACTCATGGAGGGTGAGGGAATGTGTGCTGGCAGCTGGGGGGCAGTATGTGCCCTTTGACTGTTTGAATGATTGTATATTTCTGAGTGTTTTGATGCACACCCAAAAAAAATGGAAGAGGGAATAGAAGCAAATACTGTTGAATGTTGAAGGATGAAGCATACAAGGGATTGCAATCATTGCAATGAAATGAACTGATGTTTCCCTATGTAAACTATCACTCAATTCACAACAAAAGCTTTAAAAAATAATAATAAGAAGAATTGATTGCTTCAACTCATTCACAAATATTTTAGTTGACCTAGGTATTATGAAAGTAAAACAAAATAAGCAAATTATTTGCCTTATACAATTATCTTGGTAACAAATACTCTGTACCCATTTTTTACAACCTTTTATCTGCCCAGTAAATGCTAAAGTTCTTTAGCAATTTTTCAAATGAAAGTATCAGTTCTCTGCTAGTCATTTTTTTCCTTCAGGCTTGTCCTGTGAGCCCTATCCCCTTACTATTCTGGAAGTATTACGTCTACTTTAATATAAAAATTACTCTTTTTCTTTTAAAAAAAGCATAGTTCATGTAATATCTAGCTTAATTTACTTAAAAATATCTTAGAAATTGTATTGCTGTTGTTAAGTGCCACGGAGTCAATTCTGACTTAATGGAGAGCCTGTATAGGGTTTCCAAAGAGCAGCTGGTGGAACGGATAAGAGCCGAGAACGGGACCCCACCCAGAGAACCAGGGATGCCTGAGATAGAGACAGAGATGATGACATGGAGGGATGAAGCGGCTGGGGACTTTGGATCCAGAGAGGGAGAGGAACTATGGGCCGAAGACTGAGGGGGGAGGGGGAGTGTAGAGCACTGGCTTCTAGGATATACCCTTTGATCAGAAGACGATGCATGGAGGGGATTGGAACCATGGCAATGTAATGATATACGATGGAATGAATATGGAACTGAGGTCCTCTCATGTAAACTATCATATAATTCACAATAAAACATTAAAAAAAAAAAAAGCCTATATTGTGTAGAATGGGGTTTCCAGAGACAAACTGACAACAATTGTCTTTTTCTGTTTTTATTGATTTTTGGTTTATAAAAATTATAAAAAAGAATGCTCAATAAAAAAACAAACAACAAAAAAAAAAAAAAACAGAGCAGCTTGTGGGTTTGAACCACCAACCAGATCTTTTAGTTAGCAGATCAGAGCTTATCCTACAGCACCACACCAAGACTTCATTAAAATTTTATGTTTGAAAATATGTTAGAGTGAATTTGTTTTCATTAATTCCTAGGAATATTAGGCTTCTTGTTGTAGGATAAGCACTGGACTGCTAATCACGAGGATAGTGGTTGAAACCCACCAATCATTTCTTGGAAACCCTATACAGGATCTATATGAATTAGAACTGACTTGAAGATACTTAATAACAAACAACAGCAATTTACAAAAGTGATTATTTATTATTAAAATAATTAGAGTGAGTTCTTTGAAGGGACATTATTATTTAACTTAATAATATCTTCCAGAGTTAGGATATTACTGCATTTCCATTACCCTGGTGTAGGATATAAGATATGCACTGGATTGCTAATCCCAAAGCTGGCAGTTCAAATCCATCAGCTGCTCTCAGAAACACTCTATAGCATTGCTATGAGTTGGAACCAACATGAAGGCATACAACAAAAACAATACCATTTGTTGCATGCTCTATAGAATTCTTTTAAATGCAATTTAGAGGAATTTGTCTCTTTTTTTCTTTAAGCCATTGTTATACAATCAAAATAAACAGTTTATAGACATACAAGCTCTCAAAACAAATTGAAGTGGAAAAAAAAACCCAAAACCTGTATGTACTTATTGATCTGGTGGTTAAAACTCACCAGTCGTTCCTCAGAAACCCTATGGAGGGTCACTGTAAGTCAGAACCAACTTTATGGCACTTAACAACAACAAGACCAGCTTCAAAACCAAGCATATACACTATTGCACAAAATAAGCAGTCCTGTTTTTCAAAATGTAAACAGAATCTTTGGTAAGAGCTATCAAATTCATAAAAAAGACAACTGCTTATTGACAAATCTTATTAATTTGCTATTGTCTTAAATGAAGGGATTTTATTTAGACTTTTTATTAAAAATGAGCATTGAACAAATTTTGCACAAATATCTGTAAACATGAACTTACTTTCTTATAGTGACAAGAAAAATACAGAGGAGATGAAAATATATTTTCTCAAAGTAATCATTGAAATTCCCAATTGCTTCATGTATATTCAGGCTATAGTGTCTTTGAACATGAACCCCAAACCAGTATCCTCTTTAGGGTTGGGGAGAATCCATGCTAATAAGTTTCAACTTACAAACAAACAGAAAAAGAAATTAATCAATATAGAAATACTTGCAAGAATTATTAACCAGTACATATTACCAAAAAGACACAGAAATGAGCAAAAGTAGAAAGCTTAAAAGATTCACAAATTGGCCATTCACATAAGTTGTTTCTAGTCAGAGAAAGCCAAAGTATAAGACGGCCATGAACTTCCACATCTCCCTTACTTTGGACATGCGATTTGAAGGGACCATTTCCTAAAGGAGCACATTATGCTTCATGTGAGAAATAACTCTTGTGGGCGTGGTCCATCTTCTGTGAAGGAATCAGCTGAGTCTTGGGGGTAACAAGCTAGGATAATAAAAAGGACCAGTGAGGAAATTTAAATATGAATAGAGTCATTAAGACCACGGGCAAGCCATTTTGGCTTCTCTGGAGAGAGAGAAAATGGGAGGTGCTGGTAGAATTGTAAATGGGGGACTGGAACTGGAGGAGGGGCTTTTTCAGGACATGGGGGAAAAAAACTGTTTGCAGGCTAGCCATGCAGTACGTCTGCCCGTGTCTACAGTGTTGGGGGTCTGATTTTTGCAAAAGCGAATAAAGAAAACCTTACTCTCAATAAAATGAGTATAGATTGGATGACTTGAGCATTTGTCGGTATGGACAACGTTTCTCATACTTTGTAAAGTAGACGTTGTTGTTAAGTACCGTTGAGTTAGTTCCGACCCATAGCGACCCTGTACAGGGCTTCCGAGGGTGTAAATCTTTACGGGAGTAGAAAGCCTCATCTTTCTCCCGCGGAGCAGCTGGTAGTTTCGAACCACTGACCTTAAGGTTTGCAACCCGATTCATAACCATTATGCTACCAGAGCTCCTATAAATATCAAACAGAAAGGTATGTACCATACTATTAACTACAAGGAGTCTCAAAAAAATCCTTATACAGGGTCGCTGTGAGTCAGACTAAGGTCTCATACTTTGTAAAGTAGATGGTTAACAAAAAGAGGAAGACCCTCAATGAGATACATTGACACAGTGGCAGTAAGAGAGAGCTCAAAAATAACGAATGTGAGGATCGTGCCGGACAAGGCAGTGTTTTGTTCAGAATCATCTCAAGACAGCACCTAACAACAACATCATTTTCTCCTTAGATTCCTGAGAATTGAGTTAAAGCAAATATCTACTTTTTTTGTTGTTATTAAGTGCCAACAAGTCAGTTCTGACTCATAGTGACCCTGTATAGGGTTTCCAAGGAGCAGCTGATGGTTTTGAACCTCCAAGCTTGTGATTAGTTCTTCAAATGTGCACTTGTAAAGAAAGAATAAGTCCAAACTTTAATAGGCTGAAATGTCTAATTTTTCTAGGAGCGGATTGAGTCAGGTATTTGCCACTAAATGGAAACCATGCCAAACAACGAACTCCTTCAAATATTCAGAGTTTATTGAAAATTATAGTATTAAGAGAAAGAAACTTGAACAATAAAATTCCTAGCAGCTTCACACAAGACTGTGGCGGCTCAATTTCCAGAGAGATTGTCTGAGGCAATGCCCAGGAATGCAGGGAGGGTAAGCCCCATGGCTCCATTGGTCATCAAGAAGCCTGAATTCTGCATTTCCTGGGGCAGTCAAAAGCAATACATTTTGAAATGCACTGTTGACACTATTTAAATACTAAAGAAGAGTGACTTCTTACTTTGGTAAGCTAAAAACAAGGAGATTTATTGGAGGTTTGAAGGAAGTCTAGATCACGGAAAATGTCTAAACTCACAGTGAAGCAAACTCCCTCATAAAGGTGAAATTGCAGGAAGTTTGTAAAGAGTGAGAACAAAGAATTAAAGTGCACTATTTTAAGTGTAGTGGTTATGAATTGGGCTGCGAACCTTAGGGTCAGCTGTTCAACACTACCAGCCATTCCATGGGAGAAAGATGAGGCTTTCTGCTTCCGTAAAGATTTACAGCCTGGGAAACCCTGTTCAGGGTCTCTATGGGTTGGAACCAACTCAAGGGCATTTAACAACAATATTTTAATTGGACATTACAAACTTAGATTGCATATATGAGCTTAGAGTTTTGGACACTGGATGTAATAATATGCCAACAGAAAGGTTAATGATTACTTGTAGACTGGATTAGTTTCAGTTTAATGTTTTTTGAAATGTGAACATTGGTCATCTGGTTAGGAAAGAATGATTTAAAGTTAAATTTTTTGAAAGTGAGTTGATCAGATCATGACTCCTCAGTTAGTTTGTCCTACTGTGGTGGCTTGCATGTTGTTGTGTTAGGGTCCGAGACCACCACCCAATAAGGAGACCAAGAGACAAAGATAATGCAAAAGCAGGCAGGCTTTATTCAAGCTAGCATGCTAGGGTCGAGTGGCGGCTGGCAGTGTAGTGTTTGGCAGTGTAGTGTTCAGCAGTGTTACAGCAGTGTTACAGCATCAGCTCACCAAAGCTCGACCCCAAGCAGTTCACAAACCGCACCTTATATAGGGTTTTGGGACACACCATGGGAGGGGGATATGCAAACTAGGATTACAACTTTTACCCAATGGAGCATTCAGAAACCGCAGGATCCAGTAGATTTAAACATAACATCACATAAGTGACCTATAGTACTAAGACTTTTTCTAGTCCTACCGGCCTCATCTTATCTGTTACCTGTTCCGGCCGGCCACCTGGCCTGTGAGTCTTCAACTGTGACAGTTTTATGAGTGTGCTCTTTACCCTGCATTTGTGTCTCTTGAGACATTCTGTTGGGGACTTGCCTAGCCATGCCTGGTTGTCCTTATGGCCCCGGCCTGAAGCAGGTCTCAGAGCAAGCTCTTATGCCTGAAGCGGCGATTCTTGCTCTGAGCCCTACTCTCAGCCATCCACTTTCATTCTCACAGTTGTGATTCTGGAAGCTATGCGGATGGTTTTTTAAATATTAGCAGGATCACACAAAGTGGACAGGTTTCAGCTGTGATTTCAGACAAAGACAGATTAGGAAGAAGGAGAGACTAACTAATTCCAAATATTTAGTCACAGAAAATCTTATGAATAACAGTGGGACACAACCAGCACCAAAATTTTGAATGTTGGAACATGATGAAAAGCACAAGAGTATTGTTAGACATAGTGCCAGGAGATGAGCCCCTCAGGTTGCAAGGCATTCAAAATACAACAGGGGAAGAGCTGCCTCCTCAAAGTAGAACCAACTATAATGAAGAGAATGGAGTACAGCCTTCAGGACCTTCATTTGCTGATGGGGCACAACTCAAAATGAAGAGAATCAGCTGTCAGCCTCCATTAATAGTCAGAATCTGGGATGTATAAAGTACGAATCTAGGAAAATTGGAAATTTTAAAAAATGAAATGGAACTCAAAAATATTGATGTCCTAAGCACTAGTGAGCTGAAATGGACTGGTATTGGCCATTTTGAATCTGAAAATCATGTGGTTTACTAGGCCTAGGCCAAGAATGACAAATTGAAGAAGAATGTATTTCATTCATCATCAAAAAGAATATATCAAGATGTGTCTTGAAGAATAATGCTGTCTGAGATAGGATAATATCCATACCCCTACAAGGAAGACCAGTTAATACCACTATTCTAATTTACACACCAACCACTTAAGCCAGTGATGACAAAATTGAAGAATTCTATCAACTTCTTCAGTCTGAAATTGATAAAAAATGCAGTCAAGGTATATTGATGATTACTGGCAATTGGAATGTAAAGGTTGGAAATAAAGAGGAAGGATCAGTACTTAGAAAATATGGCCTTGGTTGTAGAAATAATGTTGGAGATCTCATGATAGAATTTTGCAAGATCAATGACGTCTTCATTGCAAATACCTGTTTTAAACAACCTTAAATACAACTATACAAATGAACCTCGCCAGATGGAATACACAGATATCAAATTGATTACATCTGTGGAAAGAGATGGTGGAAGAGATGGTAAGCACTGGACTGTAGCCACTATTTATCATGTCTGCATCATTCTAGAGTGAGGGAAAATAAAAACAAAATCATCATTAAGAAAGGGAGTACTGTGAACTTTTAAATGCTACACACTTGTTAGGTATCATCATTCAATCGTTCTAATTGAAACTATCTTGTCAAATAGTGTTCATTCTCCATTCATATTCTTATCTCTCCTGAAGTCAACACTCTGAGCATCTTTTCCCACTTTGAAATTTGCTGACTTTGCTCCTGTGTGGCAATGTGTGGATACACTCGGACTCTCAGACTAAAAGTTGCCACTGAACAGCTAACTTTTGTTAGAAATAAATGTAAAAAATAGTGGAATTCCCAGAATTTATGATACAAATTTTGAATGGTAGTTTTGTAGATAAGTTCAAAACTAGTATTAAAGGAAGTATTAAAGAAAAGTATTAAAGTGTTAAAGGAAGTTAAAGAAAAAACCATTTCCTGCCTCATTTAATCTGAAATGTTTATTAATTGCAAGTTATTCTGCCTTCCTGGAATTCTGGTGTGCCGTTTTAGAATAAGCACTGGACTCCAAGGTCAGTTGAACTGAGAAGTCAGCAGTTCAAACCCACCAGCCACTCCTGAGGACTTAACAACAAACAAAAATTACCCTCTGCTATTCTAGCACTTGAACAATAAAACCATACTGTTGGTGTACAAAAAATTCTAAGAAACAAACCCATTGCACATGTTTATTCATTTTATCCACATTTTTCCATAAAATTTATTTATACGTAGATAATACCCATTTTTCAGTTTGTTTCAATGAAAGATCTTTAAGTAGTGGGCAGTCCTAGTTGTGTTACATTTATAGGAATCCTTGAATGTTCTAAAGAGGAGAATCTACAGTTTACCTAAGAAATCTGCTCCACTTAACACAGATTTTATATCTCCTTTTAAATCCCAGACTGGATTCTTTATTTTCAGAATTCAAGAAGCATTTATTTTTAACAAATCTATGAATGTGGCACATATTTATATCATTAAAGGCAAGCAGCATCTTTCTGATATCATGGGAATATGAGTCATCATCCTTAAATCTGATCTGGTCCTAATTCAATTGCATCATTATATTCTTGCTTTCACTGATTCTCTTCCCTACAGAAAGCCATGCACTGAATGTGTTAAATGGCCATTTTAGAATAATTTGTGCATTCAAAGAGAGGGGGGAAAAAAACACCATTTAATGCTAAAAAGGGGAATACATGGCTGATTTTTTTCCCCCTTAACAAATGGCTGGGAGGGTTATAATGTACTAGATTTTTTTTTTTTTTCCAGAGGTAATCTTAGATGTGGAGTGAATGAAGTGAAGTCTGTTATCAATCCATAACATCTGCCGCAGTGTCAAGTGATGAAATGGGTGACTACAGAGCCCAAGACAGCTGGGACGGCTTTCTTAATGCAGGAGGGTATTGTGCAAACAAACAGGCACTGATACCGTCTATGGTTGTCACAATTATTCAGGCTGGTGATACATCTTCCTGTATTAGCTGCTTGAGCAGTTCTATTTCTTTTAAAAGTAAACTACTGTATAACAATCCCCATACTGGCCTGTAAGACAGTGAGTACAAGTAGAATAAATACCCTGGAAATAAAAATAAATAGAAATTAAAACCGATCTCCAAAGCAATAAACTTCAAAACAGATGCAAGGAGAAAACAAAACAAAACAAAACAAACTTAGACCAAGGGAAGGAGACAAAAGAAGGAAGCTAAAATGCCAAGCACTACTTAACAAACAAACATACCACAAAAATGATGAATTTGTAATAACTGTTTTTACACTTCATAATGGTAGGTATTTGAGTGTGTATTTCATACTAAAGCTTTAAAAAGTGCTGCTGAGCTGTTGAATTCATGCTTCCACTGAGGTTTCAGATCAACATAATAGGAATGAGACTGAAACATAATGGAGGCAACATTTCCAGCATTGTTTTAATCTATAAAATTAAGGAAAGTACTTCATCAATTTATTTTTAAACAGATCTGAATCTAAAAAAGCTGCTGTCTAAACTAAAGCTTGGTTTCATCTAGAGAAATCATCTGGTGGATATGGAAATGATCCAAATACAATTGGAAATTTTGTCAGACATCAGTTATCAGGAGCTTTATTGTCAAATTCAAATATGATAAAATTTCTCTTCAGATATATAATCTAGCCTTTGGCTAGACAATACAGAACTATTACCCATTAATGTTCTCTGTGCATTGGACTCTAAGAATCATTGAAAATGGGGCTGGCATGAAATCTTAAGCTCATCTACTCTAACCTGATAATTGTATATATGGGGAAAGGAATGTCAGAGAGTCAAAGATTATGCTAGTAAGTCATTAACTTTTGACCTGTGCTAAATCTGTTATGTTAAGCCTGCTTCGTTACATACCACTTATAATACCTACATGATTGTTAATTGCCCACAAGTTGATTTCAACTTGTGGTAACCAGTGTATTAAGAGTAGAATTGTGGGTAGGAGTTTCAAGCTGGTGACCTCATAGAAGCACAGTTACAGGTCTGTCTTGTAAGGTGCCTTTGATAGATTTGAACCACAGTCTTTAGGTCAGTGGTCATGTTCTTAGCTATGTGTACCACTCAGGGATTTTATTATGTGGCATTATAGAAGGAGCTCTGGTAGCATAGTGGTTACAAATCAGGCTGCCAACCTCAAGGTCAGTAGTTCGAAACTACCAGTGGTTCTGCAGGAGAGAGAGATGAGGCGTTCTGCTCCTGTAAAGATTTACAGCCTCAGAAACCCTATGCAGGGTCACTATGAGTCGGAACCGACTCCATGGTACTTAACAACAACAACAACATAGAATAAGCACTGGACTGCTAACTTCAAAGTCAGCAATTTAAACCACCACCTAATCCTGGACACCCTACACAAGGTAGCTGTGAGTCAGAACCCAGTGTACAGTAGTTAACAACAACAACATAGCACAGACACTGAGAATTTAGAATGGGTATCCTATCTTGAACCTGGTGTTGTGCTGTAGGATAATGCACTGGACTTCAAGGTCTACTTGACCAGCGAGGTTGGTGGTTCAAAGGTACCAGCAGCTCCTTGGAAACCCTATACTGGGTCACTATGAGTCAGAACGGACCACGGTACTTAACAACAACAGCAACAATCTTGAACATTAATTTTAATTCCAAACTTTAAAAAAGAGGGAAATAAAATGTTGTGTAGCAATGGTTGCAGGTGAGTGTGGAGTAAAGAATAAAGTCTGGACCACAGATTGAGCCATGCCACCTAATTGGCCCGGATACGTTTCCTCCAAACTTTTACATGAGGAAAATACACATGCTTTTATTTAGTAAGCTCCTATCTCTGCCAACCTCTTAGATAACAACAGCAAGTTAGCTTTATATTAACAGTCTACTGCATTGCACGCTCAGAACACAGATGGAATTATAGTGTTTAGAAAATTACAGTCTTAGCAACAAATATTTGACTGAAAATAGTATGTACTTCTATCAAGTGACACTGTTTTACATATGGTGTCCCCAAATAATCATTGATTGTGAAAGTTTATACAGGTGCCCTGAGTATGGAAGTGTTATAATAATTAAGTGCTTGTTGGTATTTTGCTTTTTATGGAATCCATTTTCATTTTATTGACAGTCAAAAATAATGATATGGCCTATTACACAAATACTTAATCTTGGCACCACTGGGTAAGCACTCAGTTTCAATGTAGGATCGAACTACAAGGTGGGCAGGATCAAACTCACCAGCTATTCTCAGAAACCCTCTAGAGGGTCACTGTGGATCAGAACCTACTCAATGGCACTTAGGAACAACAACAGGCAAGGTTTTAGTTCCCTAGGACTACTCTGGGTCTAAAATTACTTATTTCTCCCAAATTGTCACCTATTCTCCCTTTAAATTCAGAGTAAAGTAAAAATTAGTTAATATGGCATATAAATAGGCCAATTTGATTTTCAGTCAGTGAATGCCAGTTGCTTAATATCTGGTGTCTATTTTGATTTTGTCCAAATGTCATTTTTATCATGAGGATAGATCCAACTCTATCAGCACACCCCAATTCCCTTACATTATTCTAAATTTCATGCTTGAGCCCATTACTACTGCCACTATGCCAATCCATCTAGTTGGGGGTCTTCCTCTTTTTGCCGAACCTCCACTTTACCAAGTATGATGTCCTTCTCCAGGGTTCGTCTTCCCTAATAACATGTATGAAGTATGAGAGAGGAAGTCTTGCCATTCTTTGTTCTAAGGAGCATTCGACCTACATTTATTCCCATATAGATTTGTTTGTTCTCCTGGTAATCCACGGTACTTTTAATATACTTCTTCAACACCATAATTCAAATGCATTGAATCGTCTCTGGTCTTCCTTATTCATTTCCCAACTTTCGTATGTATGTGAGGCGATTGAAAATACCATAACTTGGGTCACCTTAGTCCTAAAACTGATAACTTTACTCTTTAACATTTTAAAGAGGTGTTTTGCAGCAGAATTGCTCAATGAAATATATTATTGGTTTATTGACAGCTGCTTCCATGAATGTTGATTGTGGTTCCAAGCAAAATTAAGTCTTTGACAATTTGACAATCTTTTCTTCATTTATGGTGATGTTATTTATTGATCCAGTGTGAGGATTCTTGCTTTTTTGCAATGCATACTGCAATCTATATTGAAGAACCTTATTAGTAAGTATTTTAAGTCCTCTTAGTTTCCAACAGGACTCCTGGTTTGAACCTCAAGGTTGGTGATTTAAGCTCACCAGCCGCTCCTCAGAAACTCTATAGAGTCTGTATGGGTCAGAACTGAATCAATGGCACTTAACAACAGCAAGCTTCCAGCAAGTAAGGTTGTATCATCTGTATAGCGGAGATTGTTAATGAGTCTTCCTCCAATCCTGATGCTTTGTTCTTCAAATAATCCAGTTTCTATGATAATTTGCACAGTGTACAGAAAAACCACTTGTCTGTCAGTCTGTAGTACTGTGGTGGTTTTCATGTTGCTCTGATTATGGAAGCTATGCCACCAGTATTTTAAAAACCAGCAGGGTGGACAGGTTTCAGATGAACTTCCAGATGAAAACAGACAAGAAAGGAGAGGTGGACTACTTCTGAATAATATTTAGTCACTGAAAACCTTATTAATAGTAGTGAGACACTGTCAGATAGCACCAGGATATTGATTCCTGAACCATGACAAGAGCACAGGAATATTGTCAGATAGAGTGCCAAACAATGAGTCCTTCAGTTTGGAAGGCATTCAAAATACAACTGGGGAAGAGTTGCCTCCTCAAAGTGGAGTAGACCATGATGACATGAATGGAGTAAACCTTATGGGAACTTCATTTGATAGGTGACAACTCAAAAAGAAGAAAAATAGCCATAAAAATCCATTAATAATCAGAAAACCAAATGTAGGAAGTATGAATCTAGCAAAATTGAAATTGTCAAAAATGAAACATAACACATAAACATCGGTATCCTAGGCATTAGTGATCTGAGCTGTACTGGAATTGGCTATTTTGAATCTGACAATAACATGGTTTACTATGTGAAGAATGACAAATTGAAGAGGAATAGTATCATATTCATCATGATAAAAGAACATACCAAGATGTGTCTTGAAGTATCTAGGATAAATCCACACCCTTACAAGGAAGACCAGTTAATACCATTATTACTCAAATTTACACACCAACCACTAAAAACAGTGATGATGAATTTCAAGAATTCTATCAACTTCTTCAGTATGAAGTTGATCAAACATGCAATCAATATGTATTGATGATTACTGGATATTGGAATGTAAAGGTTGGAAGCAAAGAAGGATGAGCAGTTGGAAAACATGACCTTAGTGAGAGAAAGAATGCTGGAGATTGCATGATAAAATTTTGCAAGATAAAAATACCTTTTTAAAACAATATAAAAGAGAACTATACACATGGACCTCATGGGATGGAATACAAAGAAATCAAACTGACTACATCTGTTGGAGGAGACGGTGGAAAAGCTCAATATCATCAATCAAAACTAGGCCAAGAGCAGACTGTGGGATAAATCATCAACTGCACATCTTCAAATTCAGGCTGACACTGAAGAAATTAAAACAAGTCCATGAGAGCCAAAACATGACCTTAAACATATCCCACCTGAATTTAGAGATCATCTGAAGAACAGATTTGGTACACTAATGACCAAATACCAGATGAGTTTGGGGATGACATCAAGAACATCATATTGAAAAAAAGCAAACGGTCAATAAGATGACAAGAAAGAAGGAAAAACAAAACAAAATGGATGTCAGAAGACTGTGAAACTCCAGCTGAGAGATGCTAAAGCAAATGGAAGAAATAAAGAGGTAAAATAGCTAAATAAAAAATTTCAAAGAGCAGTTATAGAACACAAAGTCAAATATTATCACAAAATGTGCAGAGTTGGAATTAGAAAACTAAAAGAAAAGAACACACTCAGAATTTCCCACACTGAGAAAAGAAGAAAAAATTCAAGCCTTGACTTGAAATATTGAAGGATTCTAAGGGCAAAATATTGAATGATGCAGAAAGCATCAAAAGAAGATGGAAGGAATATACAAAACCACAGTACAAAAAATAAATGGTTTCTGTTCAACCATTTCAAGAGGTAGCATATGATCATTGGCTCTTGCCAATGATACTGAAAAAAGATGTTCAAGGTGAATTGAAGGCCTTGGCAAAGAACAAAGCACTAGAATTGATGGAATACAGATTGAAATCTTTCAACAAACTGATGAAGCACTGGAGACACTTAATCATCTATGCCAAGAAATTTGGAAGACAACTACCTGTCCAACTGACTGGAAGGGATTCATATTTGTGCCCATTCCAAAGAGAAGTGACCCAACAGAATGTGGAAGTCATCGGATAATATGATTAATATTTCACACAAGTGAAATTTAGCCTTCAGGATGGGTTGCACCTCAATGTAAAGAAAGCAAAAATCCTCACCACTGGACTAATAAACAACATCCATATTAATCAAAATAATATTGAAGTTGTCAAAGACTTCCTTTTGCTCAGATCAAAGATAATCCAAAAATGACTGCAAATATACATTGATAGAGAAATGCCAGAGGTTAAATTCAGATTCAGATGAGGACATGGAACAAGGGTCATCATTGCTAATGTCAGTTGGATCTTGACTGAAAGCAGAGAATACCAGAAAGATATTTACCTGAGCTTTATTGAGTAGGTAAAGGCTTTTGATTGTATGGATCATGACAATCTATTGTGGAGACAACATTGTGGAGAATGAGTATTCCAGAACACTCAATTGTGCTCATGAAGGACATGTACATAGACCAAGAGGCAGTTGTCCAAATAGAACAAGGAAACACTGAAGGTTTTAAAATTAGCAAAAAGTGTGCCAGGGTTGTATTCTTTCACCATACTTATTCAATCTGTATGCTGAGCACATATTCCGAGAAGCTGGATTATGTGAAGAACAATGTGGCATCATGATTGGAGAAAGACTCATTCACAACCTGTGATATACAGATGATATAACCTTGCTTGCTGAAAGTGAAGAGGACTTAATACTTACTGATGAAGAACAAAGACCACAGCTTTCAGGATTGATTGCAGCTCAATGTAAAGAAAACAAATATCCTCACCACTGGACCAATAAACAACATCCATATTAATGGAAAAAAGATTGAAGTTGTCAAAGACTTCCTTTTGCTCAGATCAACCATCAAATCTCATAGAAGCAGCAGTCAAGAAATCAAATGATGTATTGCACTAGGCAAATCTGCTGCACAGAACCTTTTTCAAGTGTTGAAGAGCAAAGATATCAGTGTGAGGACTAAGGTACACTTGACCCAAGCCATGGTATTTTGAGTAATCTCATATGCATGTGAAAATTGGACAATGAATAAAGAAGAACATAGAAGAACTGACACATTTTAGTTGCGATGTTAGAGGAGAATACTGAAAGTACCATGGATTGCCAAAACAAAACAAAACAATCTGTGTTGGAAGAAGTACAGTCTGAGAGCTCCTTGGAAGCCAGGATGGCCAGATGTCGTCTCTCATACTTCAGATATATTATCAGGAGGGACCTGTTCCTGGAGAAGGATATCATGTTTGGTAAAGTGGAGGGTCAGAGAAAAAGAGGAAGTCCCCCAAGGATATGGATTTGCACAGTGGTAGCAACAATGAGCTCAAATGTAGCAATGATTGTGAGATTGGCACAGGACCGGGCAGTGTTTTGTTTTGTTGTGCAGAGGGTTGCTATGAGTTGGTACTGACTTGATGGCACCTAACAACAACAACATACAGATTGAAAGATAACTATTTTTATTCCATCAATTCCTGGAGCATGTTTTTCTGCAGCCTAGTCTTCTTCCCTCAGTACTATTAGTTCTTGATCATATGCTTCCTCTTAAAATGATTGACCATTGACTATTTCTTTTTGCTACAATGGCTGTATTCCTTCCATCTTCTTTTGATTCTTTCTGCATCACTCAATATTTTGCCAATAGAATCCTTCAGTATATCAAGTCTATGCTTAAATTTTTTCTTCAGTTCTTTCACCTTTTTAGTGTGTTCTTCCCTTTTGATTTTCTACCTCTAGGTCTTTGCACACACACTTCTCATTAATAATTGACTTTTTCTTCTTGATCTGCCCTTTGAAATTTTCTGTTCTGATCTTTCACTTCCTCATTCCTCCATTCCCTTTAGCTTCTCTATTCTTAGAAACAAGTTTTAGAGTCTCTTCCGACATCTGTTTTGGTCTTTTCTCTTTTTCCTGTCTTATAAACGTCATTTTGCTGTCTTCCTTATGATGTTCTTGATGTCATCACACAAAGCTTCTATCATTAGTATTCAATTAATTAAATGTTCAGGTAGGATACATGCAAGGTCATATTTTGGCTTTCGTGGGCTTATTTTGATTTTTTTTTTTTCTGCTTCAACCTGAACTAACATATGAGCAATTGATTATCTGTTCCACAGTCTGTCCCTGGCCTTGTTTTGGCTGGTGATACTGAGTTTCACCAGGATTTCTTCCCATAGTTGTAGTCTATTTGATTCCTCTGTATTCCATCTATTGAGGTCTGTGTGTATAGTCACTGTTTATGTTGTTGAAAAACAGTATTTGCAATGAATAAGTTATTGGTTTTGCAAGATTCTATCATGTGATCTCCAGCACTATTTCTGACCACTGATCCTTCTTCTTGGTTTCTAGTTCACATTCTAATCACCAGTAATTATCAATGCATCTTGATTGACTGTTTGATCAATTGCAGATGGACAAAGTTGATAGAGTTCTCCAATTCATCATCACTGGTTTTAGTAGTTGGTGTGCAAATTTGAGTAATAGTGGTATTAACTGTTGTCAGCATATGGATATTAACTTATCACAGACAGCACTGTACTTCAACATAGACCATGAAATGTTCTTTTTGATGATGAATGTGATGCCATTCCTCTTCAGTTTGACCTTCCTGGCATCCATACAATTGTTGAATTCAAAGTAACAAATTCCAGCACATTTCAGCTCACTAATTTCTAGGATATCAAGCTTTATGCATTCCATTTCATTTTTGACAACTTCCAGTGTTCCTAGATCCATACTTTGTACGTTCCATGTTATGATTCTTAATGGATATTTGAAATTGTTTCTCTTCATACTGATTTTTGCTCCATCAGCAAATTAAGGTCATGAAAGCTTTGTTCCATTCATATCATGATAGTCAATGCTACTTTCCCCACCCCTGTCATATTTTGAGTACTTTCCAACCTTAGATACTCATTTTCTGGTACTATATCTAACAAAGTTCTTCTACTATTCATAATATTATCACCTTCTTGCTCTGTATCTGACAATTTCCACTGATGTTCATAAGGTTTTCAGTGGTTAACTGTTCAGAAGTAGTCCACCTCTCCTTTTGTATTATTCTGGAAGCTCTGCTGAAACCAGTCCATCATGGATGGACAGAAACACACAAACTACCATAGTACAGCAAATACATCCCATAGCACTTTTCTTCTTATAACATATGTTTTAATTTATTAATTTATAGTCCTACTGGTTTATTGTCTGTGTTTTGCCAGAAGAATAAAAAAAATACAATTAAGGGATCTTAATCTGTGTGTTTATTGATGTATTCCAAGATCCTAGAACAATACTTGGCATAGGATATCATTAAATATATTTTAAATTGTACTAAAGTGATATGACTTATTATAGTCATCATGCATTGGTAGATTATTTTTGCCTGCATAGTCAAGCTGGCTTACTGCAGGCTATAGATTTCAGCAGGTGGAGAAGGTCCTGAGGCCCTGGGCTAGAAATACACATATGTCCTACACTCACATTCCATTGGTAAAAGCTTAGTTATAGAGCCACACTTACTGCCAGTAAAGCTAGAAAATATAATATAGAAGTGAAAACAAGTCTTCAAAATGAAAGGACAACTGACATTTTCTGCTACTTTGAATAGAAGAAAGTCATTAGCAGAAAGAAGGTTTTCTTGAAAGTGGATGAATGCTATTTGCTAAGGCAGATGCTATTTTAAGGGGAAAAATCAAAGGGTCACTTTATTCTTTTTTGAATTATTACATGAACACTGAAAACATTATCTATTTTTACTTTCTAAGAAGTATAGGAAAACAATTTTGAATAGTAGGGGGTTGAGTTCATTAAATATTTTAATACTTAATTACATGCTACATTTTAATTGAAGTCTTGGTAACATAAGCATGGGACTTCTAGCCAAAATGTTGATGGTTCAAATGACGCAGCTGCTCCTTGAAAGTCCTATACAGAGTCTATATGAGTCATAACCAACTTGACGTCACTGAACAACAACATATTTAACTAGACACTAAAATATCAAGAGGGAGCACAGTGGCTCCATATGATAAGCTCTAGACTGTGAACCACGCAGTTTGAATTTCCAGCCTGCCAACTGCTCCACAGGAGAAAGGTGAGACTTCTACTCTCAAAATTTAAACTTCCACAAATGCTATGAGTTGGAAATAACTCTATAGCACTTAACAAAAACAAAAGACCTAGAATTTATATTTTCACATATATATGTTGTTGTTGTTAGGTGCCATCAAGTCAGTACAGACCCATAGCGACCTTATGCACAGCAGAACGAAACACTGCCCAATCCTGGGCTAACCTCACTACTATTGCCATGCTTGAGTCCATTGATGCTGCCACTTGGCCAATCTATTTCATTGGGGGTCATCCTCTTTTTCTCTGACCCTCCACCTTACCAAACATGATATCCTTCTCCAGCAACTGGTCCCTCCTGACAATATGTTCAAAGTCTGAGAGACGGAGTTTGGCCATCTTGGCCTCTAAGGAGCACTCTGGCTACACTTCTTCCAAAACGGATCTATTGGTCCTTTGGGCAGCCCATGGCACTTTCAATATTCTCCTCCAACACCATAACTCAAAAGCATCAATTCTATGGTCTTCCTTATTCACTGTCTAGCTTTCGCATGCACATAAGGCTATTGAAAACACCATGGCTTTGGGCAGGCGCACCTTAGTCCTCCAGCTGACATCTTTGCTCTTCAACACTTTAAAAAAGTCTTGTGCAGCAGATTTATCTAATGCAATATGTCGTTTGATTTCTTGACTGCTGCTTCCGTGAATGTTGATAGTTGATCCAAGAAGAACGAAGACCTTGACAACTTCAATCTTTTCTCTGTTGATAAGAATGTTGTTTATTGGTCCAGTGGTGAGGATTTTTGTTTTATTTACATTGAATTGTAATCCATACCATACTCTTTAATCTTCATCAGCAAATGTTTTAAGTTCTATTCACTTTCAGCAAGCAAGGTTGTATCATCTGCATATCGCAGGTTGTTAATGAGTCTTCCTCCTATCCTGACGCCACGTTTTTCTTCATAGAACCCAGCTTCTCAGATTATTTGCTCAGCATACAGGTTGAATAAGTATGGTGAAAGAATACAACCTTGTCGCACACCTTTCTTAATTATAAACCATTTAGCGTTCTGGTCGAACAACTGTCTCTTGGTCCAGGTACAGATTCCTCATGAGCACAATTAAGTGTTTTGGAATACTCATACTTCACAGTGTTTTCCATAGCTTGTCATGATCCATACAATCAAAAACCTTTGCATAGTCAATAAAACAGAGGTAAACAAACATCTTTCTGATATTCTCTGCTTTCAGCCAAGATACAGCACAAATCAGCAATGATATCCCTCGTTCCACGGCCTCTTCTGAATCCATCTTGAACCTCTGTAAGTTTTCTGTCAATGTATGATTGTAGCCACTTTACTCGCATGGGATATCAAAGACATTGTCCATTGATTTCCACATTTTGTTCGGTCACTTCTATTTGGAATGGACACAGATATGGATCTCTTCCAATCAGTCAGCCAGATAGTTGTCTTCCACATTTCTTGGCAAAGATGAGTGAGAGTCTCTTGTGCAACCTTGCTTTCTTGAAAGATTTCAATTTTTATTCCATAAATTCCTGGTGCCTTGTTCTTTGCCAATTCCTTCAATGCAACTTGGACTTCCTCCCTTAGTATCATTGTCTCTTGATCATATGGTATCTCTTGAAATGGTTGAACATTAACCATTTCTTTTTGGTACAGTGACTCTGTATATTCCTTCCATCATCTCTTGATGCTTTCTGCATCATTCAATAATTTGCCCTGAGGATCCCTCAATAAAGAAAGTCGAGGCTTGAATTTTTTCCTCAGTTCCCTTAGCTTGAGAAATGCTGAGCATGTTCTTCCTTTTTGGTTTTCTGATTCCAGATCTTTGCACATTTTATTGTAATTTTGGCTTTATCTTCTTGAGCTGACCTTTGACATTTTCTGTTCAGCTCTTGGACCTCCTCATTTCTTCCCTTTGCTTTAGAATCTCTACACTGGAGAGCAAGTTTTGGTGTCTCTTCTGATATCTATTTTGACCTTTTCCTTCTTTCTTCTCTTCTCAACGACTTTTTGCTTTCTTCATGTATGGTGTTCTTAATGTCATCCCACAACTCTTCTGGCCTTCGGTCTTTAGTGTTTAATGTATCAAATCTGTTCTTCAGATGATCTCTAAATTCAGGTGGGATACAGTCAGGGTTAAATTTTGGCTCTCATGGACTTGTTTTCATTTTTGTCACCTTCAGTTTGAATTTGTATATGAGTAATTGATGGTCTGTTTCACAATCTGCCCCTGGCCTTGTTTTGACTGATGATACAAAGGTTTTCCAATGTCTTTTTCTGCAGATGTAGTCAATTTGATTTCTATGTATTCTATCTGGTGAGGTCCATGTATATAGTCGTCTCTTATGCTGTCTAAAGAAGGTATTTGAAATGAACAAATCATTGGTTTTATAGAATTCTATCATGTGTTCTCCAGCATCATTTCTACCACCAAGGCCATATTATCCAACAACTGATCCTTCCCTTTGCTCCCAACCTTTGCATTCCAATCACCAGTAATGATCAGTACATCTTGATTGCATGTTTGATCAATTTCAGATTGGAGTTGGTAGAATTCTATTTCATCCTCACTGGCTGTAGTGGTTGGGGTGTAAATTTGAATAATAGTGGTAGTAATGGGCTTCCCTGTAGATGCGTGGATATTATCCTATCACAGTGTTGTACCTCATGACTGATCTGGATATATTCTTTTTGATGATGAATGCAACACCATTCCTC
>NW_006408568.1:19052945-19065917 GCF_000296735.1 Chrysochloris asiatica
AAAAGAACCAATAGATCCATATAGGAAGAAGTGCAGCCATATTTGGACATATTTGGACATATTGTCAGGAGGGTCCAATCATTGGAGAAGTATATCATGTTTGGTACGGTGGAGGGTCAGAGAAAAAGAGGAAGACCCCCAATGAGATGGATTGGCCAAGTGGCAGCATCAATGGACACAAGCATGGCAACAGTAGTGAGGTTGGCCTAGGATCGGGCAGTGTTTTGTTCTGCTGTGCATAAGGTCACTATGAGTCGATACCGATTCAATGGCACTTAACAACAACAACATAGATAGATAGATAGACAGAGATAGTGCTTTAGGTTAATGCACTATACTGCAAAGTCAGTTTGAACTGCAAGGTCAGTGGTTCAAGCTCATCAGCCACTCCTAGTAAACCCTATACTATACCTGGGGAAACCCTATAATATACTAGGTCGCTGTGGGTTAGAACAGACTCCATGGCACTTAATAACAACTATAGATATACATACACACACACACACACACACACACACACACACATATATATGTTTGTATGTATTATATATAGCCAAAAGATTACAGCAATAAAACATTCAACTTAATGTTAACCATGAAATGTAATCTAGATAAATTCTGAAAGCTTAATATTACAATTGTCGAAACAACGTATCTAGGATGTTACACTAAAAAATTAAGAACCTAATCTCCTTTTCATTGATTCAGTAAACATTTGTTTGCACTTTTACTTAATCTGATTTTAAGAATTAGTAATTTAAATAAGTTTAATAACCTTTCAATTTACAAAAATAACAATCAAGTTATTTTTCACATATCCTGAACAAATAATAGAGTATTTCTTACCTTCTTGTAATAAGAGGGGAAATCACGTTTGTGACAAATACATGCCAGAAGATTGTATGGTTATTAATGTTCCAAACAACACTTGGAGATAAATAACATCACTAAATATGTACCTGAACACTGGAATATTTCCAGTATCACCCATCTCATTAGAAGGTAGATCCAGATTTTACTTCTAGGTTGCTTCAAATTCAAAACCAAAGGAAACTATTCTAAGTAGTCCCACAATCTGTTAATTAATTTATTCTTATTTATACATTATTTTATTTAGACATTCATGCATAAATGTATGCAATTAGGGGACAAAATAGTTCTTGTCTATTTTATTTAAAGCAATATTTTCAGTGTGTTAAACATTATAGTCAATAAAACTTTCTTGAATGAAGAACAAATGAATGGTGCTCAAATCTATCTTTTGTGAAACTATGTATTGGATTTTACTGAGATGTAATGACTAGGATATTATATAAGGTCCTGTAAGTCTGTATGATTTGAAGAGCTGGCATGGCCCTGTAGGGGAAGCACTCAATGGCTAACTGCATGTTCAGCTATTCAAACCTACCAGCTGATCCTTGGAAACTCTATACAGTATTGTTATGAATCTGCGCTGACTCAATGGCACTTAATAACAACAACAAGTTAATATGATTTAGATAGTAGCATGCAAAATAAATTTTATACAAATAAATTCATAATAATGTATAATAGAGTATATATATAAATGCCTTCAGCACAAAAAAGAAAATAAAAGAAACCAAGAAAATCTTTGTTAAAGATGTTATCATTGAGCCAGATTTTGCAGAATAAGTGTCATGTCAGGAAGTGAACTTCAGTAGTTTAGATGAAGTGCATGCTTTATAAACAAGACAGCATTTTAAAAGATGTTGAGGAGGAAAAACAAGAGGAACAGATTCAAGGACTAGTAAATTGTTGTTAGGTACCATCGAGTTGGTACCGACTCATACTGACCCTATATACAACAGAACGAAACACTGATCCTGGGCCAACCTCACAATCATTGCTACATCTTGTTCGGACAGTGTTCCACGGCTGTTCATAAGGATTTTAATGACTGAATATTTGGAAATAGTTCATCTCTCTTTTTTTCTAGTCTGTTTTTGTCTGGAAGCTCATCTGAAACCTGTCCATCGTGGGTGACCCTGCTGGTATTTAAAATACCGGTGGCATCGCTTCCAGAGTCACAGTAACACACAAGCCACCATGGTATGACAAATAACAACAACAATAATGGATACATCTATGTTATCTGTGATAATTACATTATGGTTCTACTAATTGCAGTATGAAGTACTGGTGTGGCACTGTCGGATAAGCATTGGACTGCTAACTGCAAGGTTGGCTTTCCAATTGATCAGTTTCTCCTTGAGAACCATATACAGGGTCATTGAGTAGGCTTTGACTCAGTGTTGTCTATGTCACCTGACAACAGCATGTGCTGTATAGTAGTGAATGATCATACACAAGGGACCCTGACCATACCAGATAATTTTTATTCCTGAAGAGTTTTCCAGAGGAATCCTGTAGCTGTATTTGAGAATGATGTCAGAGGTTAGATGCTAAAGTCTTTTTTACTTTGCTTTAGCAGTTAATTAAAAATAATAATAATAATAATTTGTGCAAATAAGCCAATTGGCTGGAAGCTCATGAGTTTTGCTATCTGTTTTTGCATTGTTTTTAAATGTTTATTTCTTTATTTGAAGATGGTAAGATGTTACATGGAATGGATTTATTCATTTAACAATTGTTTTTGGATAACTATTGTATGAAAACCCAAAGGTAAGTGATGATGATATAAAGACAAATAAAAATAGTCCTGGGCCTAAAGGAGTTAATGTAGGGCAGTCTTCTAACTAGACCAATTATATCAAGCATAAGAATCCTTAGGGAGCAATTCATAAACAAATCATAATGCAGAGATATTTCATACTAACTAGATCTGGTGTGGAGCTTCAATTAAAAAAAAGAATTTTATCAAGTTCTAGATCAACAGGGAATCCTGGTGTGGTGCTGTGGGGTAATGCATTGGACTGCAAAGTTGGTTTGACTGCAAGGTCAGTGGTTCAAGCTCACCAGGCACTCCTTAGAAACCCTATACAGGGTCACTATGGGTCAGAACCCACTCACCAGCACTTAACAACAACAATAGATCAATATTTCTACAGATATTCTTTATACTAAAGGAGAAAGATTTTTACAGAATTTGGGGAAAAATAATTGTTTTAACAGCAAATGTTAACAGTAGATATTATAATATTGAAATCTGTTTTCTTTGTTGTTTTCTCATGCTTTGAGTTCAATTATTTTTCTATGACAAAACAGATTGATATTTTTTAAAATAAAACAGTTTCTCAGGACCTAAATTTTCAAGAGGTTCCTCTGCAATGGCGATATTGTAATAATATGGTTGTTGTTGTTGTTAAGTGCTATTGAGTCAGTAGTGACCCATAGCAACCCTTTAGAGGGTTTCCAAAGAGCAGCTGGTGAGTATGTACCACCAACATTGCTGCTCAAATTACCTTGTTGTCCAGTGCTTATCCTTCAGCACCACATAAGAACTCTAATGCTTTCTAATTCGATATTTTATTTAATTACACAACCAAGCATCATAAAATATAGCTGATTTTTAATGCTTCATAAATGGAATTGATAAAAATAGAATTTCTTATTTACAGTATACAATTAGGCTTCATCATTTCCCAAAAGGCAAATTTGTTTTGCTTAGTTTGGTTTTTGCATTAGTATTTGTAACAACAAATTTCTAAAACCTGAAAAATGCATTTACAAATTCAATAAAAGATGTCTTCATTCAATATTTCTTACACTGTGATAGGAAATCATTATTGAGTGGTTAAATCAGTTTTGTAGGTGAGTAGTATTTCCAAATGAAAGACAACATATTAGAATGAAAAGTAACATGAAATACAAGATAACATACTAAATAAAATTAAATAGAATTGACAGTATCAGACTGCATTGGCCAGAGAAAGTGGGCACTATTTTTTTTTTTCTTCTTCTATGTGAATACTTGTGTTGAGTCATGAGCTAATATTCATTTTTGGAAAGAGTCAGAAGAGTTTGAAAATCATACCTCAGTTAGGCTTTGATGATTGATGACAGTTTGAGGGAAGAATTATTTTTCTTCTAAATAGGATATTGGTGTTATGGTTCACTGAGGTCAATTACTTGGTAAAGATCTCTTTCCAGTGTGCAATGATAATGGAAGCCACAATATAATTGATATTCTTTGAAATGGCTCCTGCAGGTGATTTCTCTAGTCTTCCCTTCATACATGAAAACACATGGCACTAAATTTCCAATACCAGAAATATATTTTTGTTTGAAACTGAGCTCTAAGGTGGCTTGTTTTTCCCCTCATGGAAGAAAGAAATCAACTGGAATTGGTGTCATTGCAGCCTGCTCTGTCTGATTTGCTGCCTTGAAATATTTTATGGCATCACCTATATTGGTTGCCCCTTCCAGACTTTTTCCCATGAATACCTTTGTGTGCATCAACAACTGATTATTCAAGGCATTCATATTTTGTTGGAACTTTCCAAACACTGATGGATCAACCACTTGTTTCAAACATAGAGGTGAAAAACAAACAAACGTATACAAAGCCACAGTCTGTTCTCTTTTTCGTTGGTTTTGGCTGAAATGGAAGCATTGCTTGAACCATATTCCTGCTTGGTCTGAATCCATTGTGGCTTCAAAAGGAACTGTGTCTATATAAGGAGTTAGTTAGACAACATGATAAACATAACTAATGTCACTGAACTGTACAGATAAGGAATGTTAAAATAGCATGTTATTTGTCACATAAATATTTATAACAAAAAATAAATTCAAAAAAGTTGTTTACAGGTGGAAAAGAAATGAGTTCTTCTTCTTTTACTTCTCAATTGATCAATTGTCTTTACCTTTCAGTGCTAGACATAATTATTACATCATTTAGGTCTCAATATAGCAGCCATGATGCTAAAGCATGATAGCAAGCCACTGATAAAGTCTTTTGATTAGTCACAGACAGTTTCTGTAGACATCAACTTGTATTCACCGCTGGCATCTTTTAAGCAATTCTGTTCTTCAGTAACTTTGTAAACTCCTACAGTCTAATTACGGCTGATACAGTCTGGAGATTGAGTTGAGCTGATTGATGTCAGTACCCTTCCAGGATACTAAATAGATGAGTCCACAAATCTGACAGTGCCTGAGGTAATGCTAACACAAATATACACAGTTATTTTGTAATTTACATTTGGAAACCCAGGCAGTCACATATGTTCTTTATTGATTTAATGGGACCCCAAATCTTTTCCAACAGAACTGTATCTGACACCAGTGTAACACAGTACTCAAAGTGTGGAGCAATAGGATGAACACTGGACGACTAACCACAAGTTCCATGGTTCAAACCCAACAGCTGTTCCTCAGAAACCCTAAACAGGATATCTATGACAGCACTCAGCAACAGCAACAAGTTGTTTACTACTTGAGGTTTACACCTCTAATAGAGGCTTACACCTCTTAGACCACATTTTTGCAGCTATCACCAAATATAATTATATTATTCCAGATAATACCAAAAGGGTAGAATGCATTCTCCTCCTCTAAAAAAAAATGAGTTTGTTTCATTATTTCCTAAAGGGAAGTAGTAGTTTTGTGGAATAAGAACATGCTTTAAGAGTAAAGCACAATTGCCTCAATTCCTAGATCTGAATTATTGTGGCACAATTAAAGTCCCCTCATTCCTCCTTCAGTTGTTAAATATTAAACCTGCTTGTCCTCTGTTACAGGACTCTGTATTGATAAAATAAGTTAGGGTAGGTACGGAAAACAAAGCAGTGTTGCATGTGCCTGAGGATGTAATTATAGGCTCTGGAGACAGACATTGGGTTCAGATCCCTGTTAAGCCACTGTGAACGATGGCTGAGTGATCAGGTTTGATAACCTCTCTGTGTCCAGTCATGTCATTGGAAAACTGGAACAGTGATAGTAAGTACCTACTCATATACTGATCATCTGTCAGTTTGTCATAGTGTAGTGACTTATGCATTGCCATGACAGTTCAAACTATGCTCCTGGCCTTCCAAATACCAAATTTCAAAACCAGTGAACAGGTTTTAGAGATGCTTTCAGACTAAGATAGACTAGGAAGAAAAGTCTGGTGGTCTACTTCCAAAAATCACCTAATGAAAACTGAGCACAAGAAAATATCGCATTATGCAGGCTGGAAAATGAGCATCTAGTTTAAAAGACACTCTGAACTGACTGATAATTAACAACAACAACAACAACAACAACAAGGCTACGGATAGGTTATTGTGAGGGATAAATGAATTTGCATGTGGGAGGCTCTTAGACAGTGCCTAGTTTATAGCAATGCAGCAAAACTGCCTCCTGTTATTAGGTGAATATGTTTGAAAGCTGAAAATGTAAAAGTCATATAGAACACCTAGTGAAAGTTGGACATTCATAAAAACCCACTGCTGTTGAGTCAATTCCAGCTGATAGCACCCAATAGATGAGATTAGAAATACCCTGTCGAGTTTCCAAGGCAATAAATCTTCATATAGACAGACCACCAAACTTTCAGTTAGCAACTGAGCACTTTCACCATTATGCCACCAAGGCTCCTTCATGGACAATCACAATGACCTATAAAGATGAACACAACTCTGGTAAGTTTTGATGAGACAAGTTTGAAGGGAAGATGTCTAAGGCATAAAAAAAGTATAGCTGAATACAGTTGCATAGTATGGAGTTCTAGGTACCAGAAAGCAACAATAAAATAATTTGGGAAGGAAAATGTAGATTTTTGTCCCACAATAGCAACCAAAAGGATTGCAGAGGTATGGAAAGGTATATACCTAAGAATACTATTTAGAATTGACTTACATTTTAGTTATTGCTTTCTCATATGCAATGGGAGATGGATCAGTCATGACAAGAAAGACTTTAGAGAGTTAAAGTCCAGTGCTCATCCTACAACACCTTATGGCACTGTAAGATAAGTACTGGACTGCTAAGTGCAAGGTCAGCAGTTCAAACCCCACCAGCTGCTCCTTAGAAATCTGTAACAGTGTCAGTCACTATGAGAAAGAGCTGACTCAATGATACTTAGTAACAACAACAACAAATGTATATTTATCATTTCATCTCATATTTTATTCTATCCCATCCTATCAGGAATCATTCAAATTTTAAAACACAAAAATGATACGCATTTGTTTTTCAATAACTTACTAGGTATCATAACAATAAATATGCTTTCCTTTAAACACCTTTATTCATTTATAATAACTAAATAATAAATATTATAAACTTATTATAAATATGGTCATACAGTTATTCCAATAATGCTACTGTTGCTCAAAATCTTTTTAGAGATTTAAAAAAATTGTTTTCAGAGTTATTTCAGAGTAATACAAGAACAATAGTCACATTAATTAGTTAAGCGTATTTAATTCCTTTCTTATTCATCTATTGTGTTCTCCTTCTGAAAATGTTTATTTGAAAAGGAGTTTTATGGTTTCTCTCTTATATAGACTGAGTTAGGCTATAGGCAACAATGACCCCTAGTGACTTGAGTCATGCTATGCATAATCTACTCGTTGTTGTGTTAAGTATCATCAAGTCATTTCTGATTCATAGCGATCCTGTATAGGAATTCCAAGGATGACTGGTGAGTTCGAACTGCTGACCTTGTAGTTCAAACCGACCTTGCGGTCCAATGCTTTATCCTATAGTGCCACACCAGCTACTCCTTGGAAACCCTTTACAGGGTTGCTATGAGATAGAAATAATTCCACAGTACTTAATAACAACAACATGTGTGTGAGGCTGTAAGATAATGCCCTAGACCACAAGTTCAGTTTGAGACACACAGTCAGCAGTTCAAATGTACCAGTGGTACCTCAGAAACCCTATACTGGGTTACTTTGAGTTGGACATGACTCTACAGTACTAAACAACAATAACATATATATTGTATAGGAACATGTAGTTTAAATTTTATATAGGCCATACTGTCTGCATCAAAACTATGCCATTTAGTTAATCTTTATGATAATGATCTGCTTCTCATTCAGAATGAGGATTAAATGATGCAACAACATAGTACCTGACACATAATATTATTGCTCTTTTTCTGTGCCATTGAGTTGGTTCTGCTTCATAGTTACCCTGTGTACAACAGAATGAAATACTACTGGGTCCGGCACCATCCTCACAATGCTTGCGATTTTTCTCAAATTGTTGCAGTCACAGTATCAATCCATCACATTTAGAGTTTTTCTCTTTTCACTGACCTGGCTACTTTACCAAACATGATGCCCTTGTCCAGGGACTAGTCCCTCCTTATAATATTTCCAGAGTACTTAAAATGAAGCTTCGTCATTCTTGCTTCTCAGGAGTGTTTTTGGCTGTCCTTTTTCTGAGACGGGTTTGTTCATTCATTAGTGATATGTCCAATATTCTATGCCAAAACCACAGTTCAAATTCAATTCTTCTTTGATCTTCCTTATCCATTGTGCATCTTTTGCATGCTTATGAGGCAACTGAAAGTACTATGGTTTGAGTAAGGTGCACCATAGTCCTTAAAGTGACGTCTTTTCTTTTGAACGCTTTAAAGAGTTCTTTTGCAGCAAATTTGCCTGGAATATACGTCATTTGCTTTCTTGACTGCCATTTCTATGCAATGACACATAATATGCAAGTAACAAATGCCTTTTATTCCTTCCCAATAGCTATAAAACAGAACACAAACAAACCTATTCTTGTCAAGACTATTTTGACTCACAGCAATCCTGTAGGACAGAGTAGAACTGTGTCAAAGGCTTTCTAAGGTTCTAATCTTTATGGATTACATGAAGGCTTTCGATTGTGTGGATCATGACAAGCTATGGACAACATTGAGAAGTATGAGTATTCCAGAACACTTAATTGTACTTCTGAGAAATCTGTACCTAGACCAAGAAGCAGTTGTTTGAACAGAGCATGGGAACACTGAATGTTTTAAAATTGGGAAAGGTGTGCAACAAGGTTGTGTTCTTTTACCATACTTATTCAACCTGTATGCTGAGCAAATAATATGAGAAGCTGGGTTCTATGAAGAAAAACGTGGCATCAGGATTGGAGGAAGACTCATTAACAACCTGCGATATGCCGATGATACAACCTTGATCGCTAAAAGTGAAGAGAACTTGAAATATTTACTTATGAAGATCAAAGAGCACAGCCTTCAATATGGATTACATCTCAATGTCAAGAAAACAAAAATCTTCACCACTGGACCAATAAACAACATTCTTATCAATGGAGAAAAGATTGAAGTTGTCAAGGACTTCATTCTTCTTGGATCAACTATCAACACTCGAGGAAGCAGCAGTCAAGAGATCAGACGACATACTGCATTGGGCAAATCTGCTGCACAAGAACTTTTTAAAGTGTTGAAGAACAGAGATGTCAGCTTGAGGACTAAGGTGCGCCTGACCCAAGCCATGGTATTTTCAATAGCCTTATATGGATGCGAAAGCTGGACATTGAATAAGGAAGATCGTAGAAGAATTGATGCCTTTGAGTTGTGGTGTTGGGGGAGAATACTGAAAGTGTCATGGACTGCCAAAAGAACCAATAGATCTGTTATGGAAGAAGTGCAGCCAGAGTGCTCCTTGGAGGCCAAGATGGCTAAGCTTCGTCTCTCATACTTTGGACATATTGTCTGGAAGGAACAGTCGCTGGAGAAGAATGTCATGCTGGGTAAGATGGAGGGTCAGAGAAAAAGCGGAACACCCCTAATGAGATGGGTTGGCCAGGTGTCATCATTGATGGACTCAAGTGTGGCAGCGGTAGTGAGATTGGCCCAGGATCGAACATTGTTTCGTTCTGCTGTGCATAGGGTTGCTATGAGTCAGTTCCGACTCGATGGCACCTGACAACAACAACAACAAAATCTTTATGGAAGCAGACTTGCACACCTTTCTTCCACAGAGCAGTTCATAGGTTTGAATCTCCTATATTTGGTTAGCATTCAAGCACTTGACTGCTTTTCCACTAGGTTTCGTACCCAGTAACTATGGTACAGTGGAAATCACACTGAACTTGGATTTAGAAGGTCCTGTACAGTTATTCAGAAGCTCTGGTGATACAGTGATTAAGTACTACACTGTTAATCAAAAGGTTGGTGGTTTGACTCCAATAGCTGCTCTGTGGGGTAAAGAAATGATAATCTGCTTCTGTAAAGATTACAGCCTAGGACCCTCGATGGCAGTTCTTCTCTGTCCTATTGGGTCACGATGAGTCAGAAGCAACTCACTGGCACAGGACAACTAAAGCACAAGCTCTGATTCTCATGAGCTCAGCAATTCTCTAAACTTCAGGTATTTCATATGTAAATTGGAGCCAATTCTTATCATTTTACAGCACTCTTATAAAACTTAAATATAGCAATGTAGGCAAACTCTGCCAAAAGAAGGTTCTTAAAAAAATGAGCTGTGGCAAACTGTCTATGAGATTTCAATTTTAAAGGATTGTCTGAAGCATTTATGCCCCCAAAGGCTGATAAATCACCCTCATTATTTCTCATCAATAATAACAGATTTGGAAATTACCCATTGTTCTTCTGCTAGAAATCAGGCTCTCAGAGAGAGAAACTTAGTTGCCTCGTCCTCAGGTCTCACAGAACTTTAGAACTAAAACCTGCTGTCAAGATGAGCCCATCATTCTCATCTTACAGGTAAAGAAACGGACACTCCTAGAGATTAAATGACATACGCAAAGTCACTCAGCAACTGAGGAGTAGGATTCAGGCCAGAACTCCATGCTAGTGACTTTCAGTCCAGAATTTTTATATTATAACAGCCACATTCTTCATTTTCATCTGAGTATGACTCTGCCCTCTAAGCCATCTGGTTAGGATTAACAAATGCAGAATTACTTATTTGTACTGCAAAGATATTGACTGTGGCTCATCACAGCAAAGGAAGTTCATGGAGTGTGGAGGGTTACCCCATTGCACCCCTAGTGTATCCACTGAGGCATTTAGAGAAACTGGCCATTGTTTGGGATAGGATTTCAGTGATGTTACTGAATGTGAGCACTTGAATTCCATCAGATCACACCCTGTAGGGTCCATGATACGCTTCACACTGTCCTTCCCTGCTGATATAACTTAGGAAATGTCACTGCACAAACCTTGAGGAATATGTGGCATTTTGAACACATTGAACAATGACATGACATTTTGAGATGCTGAAAATGGAGCTACATAGTGTCTACACTGCGTACATCCTAAATAACTCCTCTCTCTTGTTCTGCCCTTTCCTTTCCTTTTGGTTCTTAATCAAGTTTTTCTCTATTACTAATCAAGATCCATATTTTTCCTTAAGTAGGTTCAGCTTTACTGCATTAATTTACTTTCTTTTTATATTGCTTTTTCCTTTTATATGTTTACTTTTCTTATAAACAGATATCTAGCTTACTATTTATTAAGAACTCGGGATACTCTGCATGGAATCTTCCAAACAAAGAATTAACTTTTTGGTTGCTAGAAGTAGAACATCTATCATTTTGTTTGTGTGTAAAAGTACACATATGTATTTACATCAATCACATATGACTTTTTTGTCATTGTCAGCCTACCATAAATGCTTATTATAGAACCTACACATGCTAAAGAACTTTATAATCATTTATAAAAGGGTGGTTTTGAAAAAGGTGGAGTCTTTATATGTCATTATTTTAAAATACATTTTACTTTAATGTAAGTCATAAAAGTGGTCTTTTAAATAGTATTTGTATTTACATGGATATGATTCCCCCCCCCCCTCTGCCTTTGGACTAATATCTGGCAATTATATTCATAATAAAACCAAAGTATTTCTGTGTACATTTATAGGTTGAGCAGTGATTATAGCATCTCTTTCTCATCTATGCTTTCAAAAATCATATTGTATTCTAAACACAGGTGTTAGAATCCATTGAGGAATCAGTAGAAATGTAGATAATATATTACTATTTTATATTACTGTATGCTTATCCATATATAAAAATCTTTCTTAAAACTCTGAGTCAGAAGATGCGTAGATGATATTGAATGACTTGTGGCTTGGCCAAGCTGCTACTTCATTGCAGACAATCATCCCAACACCACATTTTCCATTAGGATGTTTCCATCCGGATCAAGTTCCTCTTCAGGGATAAGAGCTGATCATCTTGTCTTCCTGTTCTTCATAAAGGCAGCTCAAGAAAGCCCATAATCAGCAGAGTTATCAGCAGCTGATTTCATTCCTTTTAAATGTATTGATAAAAGAAAGATCTACAGGGTCATTTTAGTCACTCATTCCTAAGAGCTCCCTGTCACAACAGCCTCTTGCCCCCACCTCCCTCTTCTAATGTATTCAATATGCATAATATCTGGTACCAGTTCAACTTCATTGTAACTATGTGTAGCAGAGTGCAGAATAAAACAGCTGGGAACTGAAGCATTTCTTGTGATAAATCAAAAGAAAAATTAAGTCAATTTTATTATCCAAATAATAAAACAGGAACATTTGGGGTTTTGTTATCTATGTAATGGTCTTAATAATTTATTTTGGACATGTAAAATAGTTTTAAAGGAAAAAAGAGAAAATACATCAGAATAATTAATTTTCAGGAATTCATTCTCAAAAATGATTATTTTTCTTCATTGCTCCTTAAGCCATAATCTTAAGCCTATCTGCAACCCAAACTTGTAAAAACACAAGCAATTTTAGGGTCAATAACCATACTTTAAAATTTGTTTTGGTCTAAAATCTTGAAATGTAGACTATCTTTTGCAAGTTTGAGGTAGCACTATTTTTTTTTTTTTTTAGTTTACTGATAAGCCACATATTAAGTCATGTTAAAATTTTTAAAAAATATAAATCAAATAAAGAATTTGTTTTCTGTAAGAGTATAATTTCAGATGAAAATACATCCATTGTTGTTATTGTTGTTAGGTGCCATTGAGTCGGTACTAACTCATAGTACATCCATAATGACTCTTAACCTTAAGTTAAAGAAGATTCATCTTTGTGTCTCTGTGTGTGTAAGTGTTAAATATTGTACTTTGAAAGTCAACCA
>NW_006408568.1:19066017-19080981 GCF_000296735.1 Chrysochloris asiatica
TATGAATGGTTGAATGTGAGGCTGATGATGTGCCCTGTAAACTTTCACTCAATCCAAAATAAAAACATTTAATAAAAAAGAAAGTCAACCAGAAGAGACAGAGATTTGAAAACAGGAGATTTTGGGAAATTAATCTTATTAACCCATGAAAGCCCCAACCTAATACTGATGAGAGCAAAAAGCAAAAGCAAATACTACAACTCAGAGCGGTATTTCAATTAACACTATGTAGAGAATCGTGCTTAACTTGTTTTGTCTGACTCGGTAAGGAGATGAAAGTTTGTGAAAGAGCAAGCTCTGAAAACATTTCTGAGCACAATAAGGAAATGAAAGAAAAAATGAGCAATCAGAAAACCAATAGGTTCTAAGAAAAAAAAAGAACATTATAAAACACCTTTTCAAAGGTCTTCTAATGTACAATATTTAAATACAAACAGTAACTAGTGTTACACCAGCTGTTCTCAGGTTTGCAAAATATATCAAAGTACAGCATATTGGAATGAGTCCTGAGTTTCCATTTACTTTATCTATCCAGACACATCAATTCTTTTTACTCCAGCCTGATAAAGTGGAACTGCAGCAGACAAATGAGCTAGTGAAGCTGACATAATGTGTTTGTCACAAAGAAGCGCTGGATAAAAAAGCATGACTTTGATCCTCAATGAGGTTACTATTTTACAGTACCATGAATTTAATTCTAACTTGATGCCTTAGGTCAATGTTTATTGTTTATTGGCATAAGTTTATTTCCATTTCATCTCTGATTGTTAAAGTGTTAGCTCCTACAATCCTTACACAAATAACAACTCCCCTCCTGCCTCCCTAAATGATAGAAATTTTGATGCAATGAGTTGATTGATGATCTCTTGGTGGCTACCCTGAGTTGATGACTAAAGCCTTCATTAATATTTAAAATGATGATTCATTTTAGATGATTACTTGAGGATTATTTAATGTTTGTTGCTATATATATATATATGTTGTTGTTAAGTGATGTTGCGCAGTTCCAACTCACAGTGACCCTGTATCGGGTTTCTGAGGAGCTGCTGGTGAGTTTGAACTGCTAACCCTGTTGTTTGCAATACAAAGCTGATCCTACAGAGCCACACTAGGAGTATATATATATACATACCTAGAGAGAGAGAGAAAGCATTTCAGATAGAAAAGAAGCTATTCTTTCTTTTGATACAGATTTGAATATTTTAGAAAATGAAGGCTTTGGTTTGAGTTCTGAATGGCATGAAGCATGTGCCTGTTGTTGCTTGGTTTCTGTATCCAAGCAAATTAATTCAGTGGTTTTCTTTAGCTCATCAGACAAATAAAAAATACTGTAGGTGGAATCTGCTACTGGTAAAAAATTCAGGGAAGTATAAAAGAATGGGTTCCTATAGACCAGCCTTCCAAGCAGATGAGTAAACATTGGCAGGGACAATGCTAAAGAGGAGGAAGATTCTTTCCCTGATATTTAGTACCACAGCCTCATATAGATTTTGTGCTTTTTAACTTTTTTAGAGTTTGTGAATTTTCAGCCCAACAGATGAAAAAGTGAAATGTGATTAATGAAAATTGGTTCTGCAAATTGGTTCTTAATCAATAAATTAATCCCAATATGACCATTAAACACATGTTAACACAATGGGATACAAGTAGCAAAAATACTTTGTCCCAGCCAGTGATCTTTAATAGTTAAAACATATCTCCTTAATCAAATGCTCCACTGAAATATATTAAATAAGTTACAACAGTATTATGTTGCAAAGTTGTGTTTATGTTTTACAAGGTTTAATAAATACTCACTAAAATAATTAAAATAGCATGTTTGTTCATGCTTTATTCCATGATCTTTATAGATATTTTGGATTGAATATTAACTGATGACTAACAGTGTTTACAACACTCATTTTCATTCCTTTTCATACTATCTTGAATTCTAGCCATCTTCTCAATTATCTAATAAATTCTCTACATATCCTGTATGCCTATATTCAACAAGAATCTCAGTTGCCCACCCAATGCACACATGCAATTTAACTGGAGCAGAGCAGGAAGGCAGAGGGTAGATGGACTATGTTAAGTGAGATGAGACCAGAAGTACCATACAAATCATCATACTAGAGAACTTAAGTTTGCCTTGTGGAGGATCCTTGACTTCTGTGGGTCAAGAAAATTTGGCTGCCTCAAAAGGCCACCACATCCCTATTGTATACCATGATCATTTGTTAAGGTTTGGCTTAGCTGATGATTACCTTGAAGCTTAATCTCTCCACTTCATCAAGGCAGTAGAACAAGTTTATTTCTAAATCAAATGTAGATAATGAGAAAAAAATGAGATGTGAAAGTTAATGTTAAGACTATGCCTGTCATCTCTGGGAAATGTAAAGAAATGCAGTTGTTGTCTTGTCATCCACATTTCTTAAGTACACATGAACAAAGATGTCACTATTTTTCATAGACATAAACTGTTTAGTATAGAGATGGATACTAAGGATCAGAATGACGATGAAGATATATCCAACTGCCCCAGAGGCAAAACCTATATAGCACCAAGAATGGACATCAGTAGTAGCCAGCTTCAAAACATTTGTACCTTCTATTAAGTTGGAAGAACACTGACCAAAGATGTTCTGGTTGTCCATGGAGTGGCACAAGGAGATAATAAGGTCAGTCTGTGCCGAAGCAGGTTAAAGGAGATAATAAGGTCAGTCTGTGCCGAAGCAGGTTAAAAGATGACTCAGGGCCAATGAGGCAATAAGCTGCATGCCAAACTCATGCTCTAGGGTAATGTGCTAATTCCCAACTCTCTAGCTGGTTGACAGAGTTAGGCCTAGCTAATGGATTACTTTCAGTTTTTCATGCAGTTTCATTTCTGTCTCCCACCGAGTGACAGAAACATCCTGTTGGTGAGAGTTATATTCAGTAGAGAAAGCTTTTCCAGGTAGGATTTTGGAGGATCACTAACAGAAGAATGCAATTGCTTTTCTTATAATTTAACACAACTCTGGCATGATGGAACGATAAAGTGCTATGGTTCAGTCTCTATGAGATCTCTGTGAGATAACTCAATATTATTTTAATTTTATAAAATGTATCATTGATATCAAAAGAAAATACATAATCTTTTGTAATCATCCACACAACATGTATTGGAACTCAAGCTCTTATTTACCTAGTTCATTGTTTTTTCCAGAATACCCCACCTGCAACTTCTTCTGATAGATGGTCCAGTACTCAGGCAAAACAGGTTACCAGACACTGAACCACCATGGCTGTGAGAAAGACAGAGAGGACTCGAAAACAATATAGAAATGCAGTCATGCTTATGGTGACGCTATGGTTGAGAACGGCAGTAAACCAAATAATGTATTTCACATGCTTAAAATGTGGGAGACATTTTGTTGTGAGTCTTATTCATTCTTTCTAAAGTCCAAACTCCCACATAAATATAAAACTTAGCAAAAATTAAATAAAAAAGCATGTGGCAATACTTTATAACAAGAAGCCAAAGTTGGTGTTCTTTTACAATTTGTCTATATATTCATTAAAAATATACTCTTTGGTGCCATTTTTTGCAGACTCATACGAAATTAATAGCCCTCTGAAAGATAAGAGAATATAAAAACGACTTACCTGTCATGAGTCCAAATACAGGGAAATGTGAAATAGCTTAAACAAATCCAACTGTGAGGTCAATTTGCTGTTTTAGAGCTAAGCCTGACATCTGGTGGCCTTCTGAAATACTACATGTGTATTTAGGGAAAAAAAAAAAAAGCAAAACAGAAGATTTTTCATTTTTTTGTTATGCCAATTGTTAAGATTGGGTTGTCAATTCTCCACAAGCTATTAATAAACATTTCGCTGAATCTAGTTAGAGTAGTTGGGAATCAAGGTAATGTGTTGAATCTTTATTTCAGAAGTTAGGTTATGTGGGTAATTATGTTTTGACTTTATCTAGGTAATTAAAAGTAAGATCTTCGTTCTAACACTATCCTCAAAGTCCATGCCAAGAGAATGCTTTACAGATAAAATTGCCACACAGTGAAACACTTTGTTACCTCAATCACTAAATGCAGAGTTCACAGATTTCACTCTGTGCTTTGCGGTAACATGAATGATTCCAATGAGGTTTGTCTGCAGTCAATCAGGTTTTTAAACCAGAAGAGATGGTGCAATTTAGTTCTGGTGTTGCTAATGAAGCATACATGATGAGAGTCACCTTGTAAACAAAGGCATCAACCCAAAACCAAACCCTTTCCTGTCAACTTGATTCCAACTCCTAGGGACTCTGTACAATAGAGCAGAATTGACCCATAGGGTTTCCAGGGCTGTAAAATGTCACAGAAACAGACTACCACATCTTTCTTCCATGAAGCAACGAGTGGGTTCAAACCACCATCTTCTGGATTGGCAGTTAGACACTTTAACAATGTGTCATCAGGGTTCCTAAACCAAGGCACATTGTTGTTGTTAAGTGCTGTCCAATTGATTCTGATTCACAGGGACCCTGTATAGTGTTACTGAGGAGTTTCTGGTGGGTTTGAACCTCTGACCTTGTGGATATCAGTTTAGTATTTATCCTACAACGCTATATCAGGAACCCAAAGAAAGGCATAGGTGTTGCATAAATTTCTGGGGAAATGGCCAAGGCTGTAGAAGCCACAGTCTTATATAAATGAAAGGCTATGCCAGGGGCCTCTGTGTATACTCAGATGATATCAAACCACAAGAAAGTACACTCTTCATTTAACCCATCCCCTTCTCCTTTACATTGCATATCACTGTCACGAGGTGTTAGAGCAAACATTCACTGGACTTTTCCTTGAAGATAATGCTTATAGTGTAAACAAAAATTGTTTTCAACCTTTAAGCATTTTTCTTTGTTCAGGCTTCTGATTCTAACATAAATACTACATCGGAATCATGTTTCATCCTTTTTATTATGAATTGAGTGAAGGTTTACAAAACCTTCATGTCATTGCAATGATTGCAATCCCTTCCACATACCATCAGTTAATAATATTTACCTCTAATTATTTTTTCCTTCCTCCCCCTAGCCCCCACCTGCCCTGAATCCACCATAGAATGTTTCATTTAGTGAGAAAATCTTTTCTGAAGTTTTTACAACAGAACCATTTTTTTGTTGTTGTAGAAATCAGAGGATAAATATTAACTGATTTTTTTTTTCCAGAATAAACATTCATGAAATGTGCACAATTACTTTTGACATCTGTTAATTATACATAGGATTTCACTTAACACAGAAGTTATCACAGAAGTTTCTAGATGTGGTGAACCCTACTGAACATTGGATGTGCTATCATAAAACCCCAGGGAAAAACAAAACCTACTGATGATCAAATATATTGTGCTAAACAGTGTCATCTTGTGGGTGAAATGCTGATGAATTTAGTTCAAGTTTTCTAAAAATGTGTATTCAAGCAAGCAGTACCATATGGCTGTGTCATACTCTAAATGTTTATTTTAAGCTGGTTTTTTAGTATTTATAATATAGTGCATGCATAGAAATTATGTTGTATGTGGAGGCTAAGTTTCTGACAAGGTCACAGAATCCTCTGTAACTTACAATAAGACTGTGAAATATGGCGTACACTCAAAAAGCTTATCTATAGAGTTTTAGAGTTGTGTGACATTTCACAGAACCATTTAACACAATCATTTTGTGGGTAAGGAACTGAGTCTCTAAGTGTTAACTGACGTTACTACAGTCACAGAACTATATAATCATATTTTCAGAACTAGAAGTATCACCTTAGAGTTATAACCCAGATCTTTCCTTAAGGTACATTGTACTCCTTGCAAGTATAATCTACAGTGTTTTATATTTGTGTAGAGTCTAAACCCATCAGGTAGCAATACTTCTAAGAGAAAATGAAATCAAAGTTTCAAAGTGTAATGTTAAGAATATGTCCCTTTGTTTTGCTTTGCCACTGCTTCCTGGCCAGAGAGATCAAAGCTCCCTTACCACTTCTACTATGCCTGGAGGGGGGTAGGGGGGGGTGGGGGGACAAGTTTCATTTTTCATTCATTGGTGGTGATGTCCTCAATGGAGACTGGAAAAATTGAAGAGTAGAGTTTGAGGATTCTTGAACTTTTTTTCGTTAGAGGACAGCTACGACTTCATACAGTTAGAAACTACTTTGATTCATTTTGATGCCAGTTCATTCATTCTTCTTTGTCACCCACTTCCTTACTCCCATACATAAAGAAAGTAAACAAAAACAGACAAGCAAACACAAACTTCCAAAGGCATTAATTCCTTGATAATTTAGTTCTCCAGTAGGGCACTTGGAAATGGTATAAACAGTTTCTAAAGTTTTTCCCTCCTCTAGCTCATTGTGAGGCAAAACATATTCAAATCTTCCAAGGAGAACTTGGATTCCAAAGTGAAAAAAAAAATCTCCTTTTTCCCCAGTCTCCATCCTGACTTTAGAATTCATTAGTTTGAGTTCAGAGCATTTTTTTTTAACAAAGTCTTCAAAGATCTCCTACTTGCAAAATTCAAAGGTGGGGTCTGTTTGCAGTCTTCTCTGTCTTCATCAGAAAGTAATGATGCCTTTTAAAGAATATGAGTTTGTTTGTTTTTCTCTGTCTAAATAGTCTGTATAGAATCATGCATGTATTTTGAGTAGTTCCCAAATGGTGATTAAATAGAACAAAAAGCACAGATATCTGGGGCTGATATGAGATAACTTTAATCAACACTACTCTTTTTGGCTACTGGTTGACCAAAACTTTCTTGAGTCTCTGTGATAGCTAACCTTCTTTATTCACCCAACCCACTCTCCCCCTAAAAGCTATACAAAAAAAACTAAACAAATCAAACAAACAATAAAGCCAAATCATTGTCATCTAGTTAATTCTGACTCATAGTGGCCCTAAAGGACAGAGTAGAGCGGTCCCATAATGTTTCCAAGTTGCAATCTCTATGGAAACTGCCACATTTTCTTCCCATGGAGTGGCTGATAAGTTACAACCAACCACCTTTCAGACAGAAGTCAAATGATTAACTACAAGAGTGTGGCACTGCAGGATATGGCACTGAGCCTCAAGGTCAGTTTGAACCCCAAGGTTGGCAGTTCAGATGTCACTAGCCACTTCTTGGAAACCCTATACAGAATCACTAAGAGTCAGAACTGACTCGAAAGCATATAACAATAACAACAGTTTCTAATAAGAAGTATGGCACTGCAGAATAAGGCCTGGACTGCAAGGTGAGTTTGAACTGTAAGGTTGGCAGTTCAAACCCACCAGTTGTTCCTCAGAAACCCTCTACAGGGTTGCTATAAGTCAGAACTGACTCAATGGCACTTTACAACAAGTCCCTAGTAAATATTTTGTGCATGGATACAAAGGAACTGTAAACACAGAAGAAAGATCAGAAAGCACTCACAATAAGATTTAAATTTGGCCTATAATCGTCCTGGTATGGCACTGTAGGATAAGGACTAGACTGCTAACCACAAGGTTGGTGGTTCCAACTCACTAGCTGCTTCTTGGAAATCCTATACAGGGTCACTATGAGTATGAACAAGCTCAATGGCACGGAACAACAACAACTAATCTATTATACCTGGATTAATTTATGACCCACTTCTACAAATTCAGACTTTCCATAGATTCTAAATTGAAGCTTATTCCCATATAGAGGAAATTTCAGGAATTATGTAATTCAGGTGGTTTGGCTTCTGGTCAATCTTACTACTAGTAGTGAGGTTCTGATAGCTACACTCAACTGAATTTCTATGGATTTTTTTAAAAGGCAGTATTTAAAATCCTTATATGGAGTCATAGGGGTGCCATAGGATGAGCATTGAACTACTAACTGCAAGGCTGGTGGTTCAAACTGTGTGTTCCAGCAAAGATTTACAACCTCAGAAACTCCATATATGTCTCAGCAGATTTGGGTTTTGGTTTGGGTTTGTTCCTGTATGATTAATCCCCACAATGATACTTCTTACTTCCTTAATATTATGGTCTGCATAAATGGTGATGTGGGATAAGTACTGGACTGCTAAACAAAACCTCAGTGCTTTAAACCCACCTTGAAGCATTGGAAACCTTATGAATTGGAATCAACTCAAGGCAGTGTTAACACAGAGTTACTGTAACTTAATGGACTCCTGTTGTGGTACTGTCAGATAAGCACTGGACTACTAATCTAAAGGTTGGCATTTCAAACCCACCAACCACTGCTTGGCAACCCTACATAGGGTCGTTATGAGTTGGAACTGACTTGACAGCACTTAACAACAACAACAACAATACCTACAAGGTAGTTGGAGATCTACAAACTACTCATTCCTCTAAATGAACACTGGCTAATTTGGCATTGTATCCAACTCAGATTTCCCATTACTCTGATGCACTCCTTCCTAGATTGACATAAACCAAGTATTGTCCATACTGCCAGCCTGACTTCAAGTCTTCCCATCAAATATTGCTTCAGTGTTCCTACCTCACCTTATGGGTATCATCATCAGACCCTATCACCCATCCTGTAAAATACTTTTGTTTTCCTTTACTCACCAATAAGATAATATATTTCCTCTTCTAATATTCGTATTGTTAGAGGCCATTCTATGATTTGGCCAGTATCTTGTTTGAAGGAACTTTTTGGTTTTGCTTAAGGACTATTTATATTGTTTCCAACGCAGATTTCCCAGACATTTAGATAGAGCAGCAGAGCCCTCTACTGGTTATTACAGTTAATTTCCTAAGATGTTCATATGCACATGGTGGCTTTCTTTTCTGGTAAAGTGATGTTTCATATGATCAAAATCATTGTAAGCACAACCTCATATTCATGCAATATCCTAGAAGTACAAAAAGATTTTACTTTTTTTTTGCCAAGCTGCAAAAGTAAAAATTCAGTTCAGAGATTAGAAAATGAAATTTAAGAGTAGATAGTAGATATACTGATAGCTTATGGGTAGTATCAGAAAAGCCAATGTGATTCTCCATATGACAACTCAAGAAGAGTAAATTTAAATGTAGAAGTTTTGTAACAAAAAGAGCGGGAATAGTTAATCTTACAGTCCAGAAACAAGACCCTAGGACCATCAAGGGAGAAGAGCACAAACAGAATGTGGGACCTTATCCAGAAAAGCAGCGATGCCAGAGATGGAGGCAGAGATGGGGATATGGAGAGAGGGAGCAGCTGAGGACTCTAGATTCATGGGAAGAGAGGGACTTAACCCTGGCAACCAGGAGGCAGACTTGCAGAATGTGCCCTTAGGTGGTGTAAAGTACTATATGTGCCTGACTGTTTTAAAAAACAAACAAACAAACCAAAAAACAGCAAGCTAAAATGAATAGAGAGAAATACCGTTAAGTGATGGTACATGGTGGGGATTATAATCATTGTAATGAAACAAGGTGCATGATTTGTTGAATGTACGACTGATCTGCCCTGTAAACTTTCACTCACTTCACAATAAAAACATTAAAAAAGAAGAAGAAGAGTAAATGATTTCAGAATAAGGAGCCAGCACATTTTAAAAAGTAGCTATCCTCCCTGAATACCATGGATACTTGCCTTGTCTACCCCTTTTTGAATCAATACAATTTGAATCATTGATGAAAATTATTAGTAGTAAATCTTCAAGCACAGTAGTAGGCAGTTATGCAAAATCATTATCCACAAAAGACATTTACAGACAAAGAAGCACATAGAATAAGGACTAGTATTTGGATTTATTTACTCCAAGTCCAATGTCTTTATGCTACAGCACAATGCTTCAATCAGTAATAGACATTCTATATTGCTACCAAATATGGCGCTATATTTTCTTTAGAACAGTTTTGGCAGTGAGTTAGGGGAGAGCTGAATGTATGAGGGGGCTTAAAAAAGTTTATGGGAAAATGGAACAAAAGAATAATGGAATTTTTCCATGAATTTCTGAAGCCCCCTTGTACAAGCACTTCATTGACCAATGAGCACATATTCAGTGATCCTTCTGTTTAAATAAACACCAGTACCAAAGTAAATGTATAGCAATAAAAACTCAGTGGAAAGGCATGAAACTGCCAACAGAAGAAAAAAACCAGGGATAATTGTTTTATATTGACTAGAAATACACTTACTACAGCATCTTCCTGATTATGTCAAGATGGGGATTTGCTGCTGAATTTGGGATTGACCAGCCACAGGATGATTTTCAGTGCCTCTCTTCCCATCAGCAGATTATTTCTTGGTGTGCCAATATTTATTCTGTTGTTGGGAGACTTTCTTGTAGTTGGTTGTCTCAGCTTGATGCTTATCAGGAAGGATTTGGAGCAGCCTTGTACTTGCAGGGCTCAAGAGAGCAACTTTCATCTTTCTGCTCTCAGACAAGCCATCACAGGCTATATCCAGAGCTGCTCGTTGTGTTGGTTTTTCTTCTTTACACTGTCTCATTTTTTGGCAGTTGAGATATAACTTGCAAGAGAAACTCAAAAGATTACCTGAAGACACCAATGTTCTCTAATATTGAGGTATGTACTGCTCATACCTTATAATATTGTGGAAAGGGTGTGGAATAAAAGGCCTTTGTGAAAATCCCTTTAAGGTTGATTGCAAACATACTAAAGGCAGTTTCCACAGCTTCTTAATCAAGCATAAGACTTTAGAAAATTAAAAGTGTAGAATACTGTAGAGGATTCTTATTGGTTGGCATTAAATTACTACAGAGCCAGGACTCAAAATGATGATATGGGAAATTAGTTGCTTTACATCAGTACATAAAGTGGCTATTAAAACCTGACAAGAATCCCAGTTTTATTTCATTATCTAGGGAGTATTGAACTATTTGCATTAGCTGAGTGTAGAGACCATAGACTTCGAGTCCAAAAAGGTTTGTGTATATATTAATTTCTTATATTCATTAAATATGTGATCTGTGAAATTTATTTTAATGTCTGTAAAGTGTAATGGTGTGCCATTATTATAAGTCAAATTTCTTGTCCTCAACAGTGACACACTATATCTACAGTGATTTATGGGAAATACAGATTTAGGAACCAACATTTTATTTAGGGGAGTGCAGTGGTTCCCTATGACAAGCACTAGGATAAGCACTGGCCTGAGAATCACAAAGTCCATAATTCAAGCCCACCAGCTGCTCCGCAGAAGAAAGATGAGGCTTTCTGCTCCTGTGAAGATTTAAAACCTCAGAAACCCTACACATGGCCACTAAGAGTCAGAATCAATTGAGCAGCACTAAACAACAACAACAACTTTTGTTAAACACATGATATGTGTTTAACATATCAGGTTTAATGACACTGTCTTTCAAAACCATTTCCATTCACTTACATATTGGCTCAGTACTGACTATATACCAGGCAGAGTGCTGAGCCATCAGGTACTATGAGAAAGAAGATCAGATTAGTAATTCCATGATGTTTGGAGTGCATAGAAGGCACAGTGGGAAAAGGATTGGACTGCTAACATCAAGGTTGGCAGTTCAAAGCTATCAGCTGCTCAGCAGGAGAAAGATGAAATTGTCTGCTCCCATAAAGATTTTGTCTTAGAAACCTAAGAAGCAGTTCTACTCAGTCCAATAGGGTCATTAGAGCTGGAAACAATTCAGTGGTAGTGAGGAGTATGTAAAGAAGTCAGTTTAAAACAGACTTCTGTAAAGGTACTGCCCAGACAAGATTGCCTTGCATGCATGTACACAGCATTCTAATCATACTGCATAAACTTACACACAGGCCCCAAGCTCCATCTCAACAGGCAGACAATATTATCATATTAATGAGGCTCAGAATAAAGAGTTAAAGAAGGACGTTTCTATGCCTGTACTGTTCTAAATACCCATGTTCTGAATGAAAATAATCAAGGAAATACTGATTATTAAATAATTTTTAAGCTGAATTATGTATTAAAGTTGTAAGTTAAATTCCTTTTTATATTTTACCTTTGGCTTTCATCCAGTGATATTAGATTGGATTAAATGTAATGATTAGAATCAGTGTTTCCATATGCTCACAGAATTTCAGTCTTCGCAGCATATTTCAGTCATGGAAGTTTTTAGCTCTCAGATGCTCAGTTTATACCCCCAGAGTTGACATAATCCTTGGGGATAGGAACTCATGTGCTGTAGTTTTTTTGTTGTTGTTGTTTTTTAAAAAAAGCTTTCTAATGCCATTCTAAATTGCAACTAAGGTTGAAAACCAATGATCTGTAGCTTAGTAAAATGTTTGCCATACAGCAGGCACTTAGTAATAAAGTAAATAATTATTGAGTATATTAAAAGAGATAGCTTTCCTAGCTATTCCCACCATAAAGCAGTTAGTTATAACTGGTTCTTTTTATCTACATACAAGTTGTACAAAGTTAAAAAGTAAACCTCTCACAATTAGTAACTAAAACAAAATATTGTAAATAATCCTGAAATAATATCACTCATAAAACGAAAATGCAAATGCAGTCACACAGGCAAATAGCCTTACAAATAAAGCTTTTGTGCCAGTCTTGACGTTAGCAGTTCTATGATTATTCTACAGTACCCTCAGAGCTCCTTGTTTTGGTTTAGTTGAATCACGTTGTTAAGAATCTCTGGTGATGCAATGAGTTGACTATTGGCTTAATAATCGAAACGTTGGCCATTTGAACACACCAGCAGCTCTACAGGAGAAAGATGAGACAATCTGCTTCCATTACGATTTATAGTACCTTGGAAACCTATGGAACACTTCTACTCTATCTTATAGCTTCGTTATAAGTCAGAATTGACTCAAAGGCAGTGGGATTGATTTTTGGTAAGCATGGGTATCAATTCTGATTCAAAATGATGTCACATAATAGAGTAGCACTATTTATAGGATTGTATCTGGTAGCGTAGTGGTTACGAATCAGGCTGCGAACCTCAGGCTGCGAACCTCAGGCTGCGAATCAGGCTGTGAACCTCACCTCGAAACTACCAACAGTTCCATGGGAGAAAGATGAGGCTTTCTGCTCCCGTAAAGATTTATAGCCTTGGAAACCCTGTACAGGGTCGCTATGGGTTGGAACTGACTCCACGGCACATAACAACAACAACATTAGGCATAATCTTTGAGGAAGGAGATTGCCAGACCTTTCACTTGTGAGTGATTCAAACCCACATTCTTTCAGTTAGCAGTCACAAGTTTAACTATTGCACTACCAAGTGTATTCTATCTATTTATCTCTTTATATCTGTGGCAAGAGAATTGATGTTCTAGAAGAGATGCTTGAGACAAAAGAATCCCTGCCCCCCCCCATCCACACCTACACCGCACAAGCACACATGTACATTCACAATCACTTTGTACTGGCAGATATACCAAACCTTATCTAACAGAAGCTGTGATATTCTTGAGGGGTAGAAACAAACATTTAATGGGGAAATTTCTATTTTTTCATGCTGTCTAAATATCCACATTCCAGGTGAAAATAATCAAGAAAAATACTGATTATTAAATAATCTATTTACCTAAACCCACTTTCACTGATTCACTTCCAAATCATAGCGACCTTGTGTAGGGTGTCCAGGTTGTAAATCTTTTACAGAAGCAGAAAGCCTCATCTTTCTTTCTTAACCTTATAGTTAGCAGTCCAGTGCTTATTTACAATACAATTTGTTGTTGTTGTTAAGTGACATTGAGTCAGTTCCAACCCATAGCGTCCCTGTATAGGGTTTCTGAGAAGCTAATGGTGAGCTTGAACCACAGACTTTGTGGTTCAAACCAACTTCACAGTCTAGTACATTAACCCACAGCACCACACGAGGACTCCTACAATGCAAAGTGAGCTCTTTACATAATCTATTCACTGAATTATTAATTAAAGTTGTAAATTAAATTCTCTCTTAAAATTTACCTTTCATTTTCATCAAGCGAAGTTACACTAGGTTAAACACAATTTTGGTCAGATACTGGTTACTCATTGGGCTTCTAACAGCAAGGTCAGAAGTTTGAATCTACCAGAAGTTTGAATCTACCAGCAGCTCTGAGGGAGAAAGAAGAGGATTTCTGCTCCTGCAAAGATTTACTGCCTCAGAAACCCTATACAGGGTCACTGTGAGTCAGAACTGACTCACAGCAACCACTACCACTACCACCACCACCACCACTAAGTGTTTAAATCCAGGTTGATATTCTTGGAAAAGTAAACCAAATGGATGCTTTAATTGCTGGACAATTCACCATGGATGAAGTTGCAGCAAAATTATTAACTATGCCAACACATGGACTTATGGTGTGGTGCTACAGGATCAGCACTGGAGTCGGTTCAAAGCCACCAGCTCCTCCTTGGAAACCCTCTCCAAGGTAGTTATAAGTTGGAACCAACTCTGTGACACTTAAAAACTACAACAGAAACATTCATATATTTACATGTAGACTATGTAATAATACTATTTTGAATATTTGAATTTTAAAACATATCAAGCTAAAGTCACACATTTAAGGAATATGTATGCATATCAGTAAGAAGAATATATACGTTAAGACATACTGAATTATATCTAATTTACATCAAGATAAGAGATCAGGATTGGAAGAAATAAATTCTTATTATACCAAACAGAGAGTACAAAAAAGTGTGTCATGCATTTTGAATAAAAATTTGTGTGACCAGTATACATTTGTTATTTATTTCCCCATAGAAGTAGGGTAGAAGATAGGAATATAGTATCATGAGTTCTTTGGTTTAACCTACATGCTATTTTTATCTTATTTGATTGTTCCTGTAGCATTTTCCTGACCTCTTCCTTATTTGTCTCAACTCCATTGTATAGTGTTTGATACATTTTATAATCATTTTCCTGAATTCCTTCTCCAGCATTTCCCAAGCCTGCCCATCTTCTAGTATGGAGTGTAGGTGTACTTCCAGCTCATTTGCCTCATTCACTTTATCTTGTTTCTAGACATGTGCAGATATGGTCATCTGCTTCTGTTTTTTGGGCATCTTCAGGGGTTATCTGTGGACTTAATACTTAG
>NW_006408568.1:19081114-19084012 GCF_000296735.1 Chrysochloris asiatica
GCTTATTTCCTTTTTTGTCTGCTTATCCTACTCCACAATCCCCATTTAGGACGTTTTTCTAGTTGTAAACAGTTCAGGGCTGGCTGTGGCCGTTTGGTTTTAATTGGACACTGTCTCTTTAAATTTTGAGAAGATCTGTGTGCATGCGTAGTGGCAGCCTCCAAGGGTGGGGCTGGGGTGCCCACTAGCTCAGGCACCCCTATAGTCACCTGAATGGAGGTACACAGACAGCAAGGGACCAATGAATAGATACACCTTTATCTCAGCGGTTCTGCCAGGTGTCTGTGGCCGCTCCGATCCTTCCCCCATGTGGTCTCACCCAAAATGGCGGCTCCTGGAGCAGCTGAGCGTCCCAGACTAGAAAGCATTAGATTTCTTGCTTCTGCCACAAATTCCCCCAGCTATGAGCCTTCCAACCTTCTAAATATTCCTTTATATGTGGTTCAAAGTTCTGGGACCGTCTCCTGAGCCTGCTCGGTCGGGTATTCTGTGTTGTTGTTGGCGGAGCTCCTTTACTGCACTTCTACCCAATCTGCCATCTTGTTTGTTCTCCGCCCTACATGCTATTTTTGATAATGCATGAGAACTTTAGCAAAAATCTCTTAAGTGGCATTTTTGAGGGGCACGATTAATACAGTATTTGGTATGGTATATTGCATTTAGATATATTAGTAAATATTTAATAGATAAATGAAAAATATGCATTAATAATTCTATAATAATCACAAAAAGCACATTAGGTTATTGTTGTTAGGTGTCTTTGAATCAACTCTGACCAATAGTGATGCTATGCACATGCCCAGTCATATGCAATCTTCACAATTGTTGCTAAGTTTGAGCCCATGTTTGCTGCTGCTGTATCAATCCATCTCTTTTGGAGTCTTCCTCTTCATCGCTGACCCTCCACTTTACTAAACATGATGTTCTTCTCTAGTGACAGTCTCTCCTCATAACATATCCAAAGTCTCTTTGTGAGACTGAGTCTTATCATCCTGGCTTCTCAGCATTTTGGTTGTGCTTCTTCCAACACAGATTTGTTGTTTTTACTTCTGGAAGTCCATGTTACCTCTAATATTCTTTTCCAATACCATAACTCAAATGCATCAATTCTTCTACTGTCTACTTTATTCATTGCCCAACTTTCATTTGAATATAAAGCTATTGAAAATACCATGGCTTGGGTGAAGCACACCTAGTCCTCAAATTGACATGTTTGCTGTGCTCTTAAATACACTAAAGAATTCTTTTGCAGCATTGTTGTTGTTGTTGTTAAATGCCATCAAGTTGGTTCTGACCCATAGTGACCCTATGTAGAGAAGCAGCTGGTGGGTTTGAACCACCAACTTTGCAGTTCAAACAGCTTTGCATTCTAGTGCATTAACCCACAGTGCCACACCCAGATTCCCATTAATTCTCTTCTGTAAATTAATGAATTTTAAAGGATTATTTTTAAATTTTTGTTAATTAAAAAAATCATATGTGTTAGTATTTTAGGAGTTATTTTATTAAGTGAGGAAAACTGCTGTGTTTTTTTTTAGTTTTCTTTAGGTTACTCCACAAACACCTGAACCTTCAAGTTATGTTTTTCTTCATTTGTTAAACCGGTACAATAGTACTCATTTTAAATAACATTATAACAATATAATTGGTTTCATAGCCTACAGTAACTGGTTTCTCAATAATAGTCTTTCTTATATATTGTTGGAAAAATCTAATCCTGTAGTTAAAGATATTATTAAAATAGGGATTTGATTACATAAATAATACACTAAAGATAATGGAAGTCAAATAAAATCAAGCCTTACTTTCAATAGAGGAAGTTACAAATGTAAAAGAAAAAAAGTTGTGTCTTGTTAGGTTGGACTAAAATTGGAAGTGGAATGACAGTGTGAATTCACAGTTTTTATTGTTGTAAGTATATAAATGTAGATTAAAATGTGTGTGTGTGTATATATATACATGTATGCACAGAAATATTTACTAGGTCAGCCCATTAAAAGAGACAGGGAACAGCAACACCTCAATGGGAAGGAGAACTCCTGGTACCCATAATTTGGGTTCTAAATTTCATTCTTCACCAAAAAGAACTAAGGCTCTTTGAAGAAATGGCTGACTAGACATTTGAGGTAGGAAAGATGTAGGTCTGAAACATCTTACTCTTCAAAAAATTGAGCAGGGCTGTAAGAATATTCAGGACTATCAAAATTGCAAAGACAGTATTGATCAATTGATAGGTTATAAGACCTGGTGTGGTGCTGTGGGCTAATGTGTCAGACTTCAAAGTTGTATGAACTGCATGGACAGTGGTTCAAGCTCACCAGCTTCTCCTTGGAAACCCTCTACACGGTCGCTATGGGTAGTAATCAACTAATGGCCCTTAACAACAACAACAACAAGTCTCAGTGAATTTTAAAAAGCAAAATTTTAGGGACATATTTTATAATTGTAATGAAATGCAATTAAAAATTAATAACAGCCAGCAGAAATACCACAGAATACCAGGCAAAGTGAGTTCAGGGCAGGGCTACAAAACTCTGAACCATGTATCTAGGAATATTTAAAAAGTTTGAAGGCTTATAGCTAGTGGAATTCATAGCAGAAGTAAGAAATCACGTACTTTTGAATCTGCCGGGATCTGTGGCCCAGAGTCAGCTGAATGGGCAGGACCAAACGGCAAGACCAAGCAGTGAAAACTATGGAAAGACTTAACAAGACAAGAAGCTGGTTCTTTGAAAGGGTTAACAAAATTGACAGACCATTGGCAAAACTAACAAAAGAAAAGAGGGAGACAACACAAATAACATGCATTAGAAACCGTATGGGTGATGTCACAATGGAACCAAAGAAAAACCAAAAGGATAATAACAGAATACTCTGAAAAGTTATACTCCAACAAAT
>NW_006408568.1:19084577-19095575 GCF_000296735.1 Chrysochloris asiatica
TCAACATGATTAACAGCATATATAAGCAGTCAACAGCCTACATTACTCTCAATGGAGAGAAACTGAAAGCCTTCCCTCTGAGAACAGGAACCAAACAAGGATGCCCTTTGTTACCACTCCTATTCAATATTGTGCTGGAAGTCTTAGCAAGAGCTATACTGCAAGAGAGGGAAATTAAATGCATTCAAATTGACAAACAGAAGGTAAAACTCTCTTTATTTGCACATGATATGATCCTATACATAGAAAACTCCAAAGACTCAGTAAAAAAGCTACTAGACCTCATTTAAAGATTCAGCAAAGTGACAGAATATAAGATCAGCATACAAAAATCAGTAGGATTCCTCTATACCAAAAACAACAGCCCTGAAACGGACATTAGGAAAGCAATACCATTTACACTAGCTGCTTAAAGAATGAAATACCCAGGAATAAATGTAACCAGAGAAACAAAGGACATATACAAAGAAAACTACAAAACACTACTAAAAGAAACCAAAAGAGAACTACAAAAATGGAAGAATGTACCATGTTCCTGGATAGGAAGACTCACCATTGTGAAACTGTCAATACTGCCCAAAGCCATTACACATATAATGCAATATCAATCCAGATTCCAAAAACAATTACAAATTTTATGTGGAAAGGAAGGAGACCCAGGATAAGCAAAGCATTGCTTAAGAAGAATAAGGTTGGAAACCTCTTACTCCCTGACTTCAAAATTTATTACATGGCTTCAGTGGTCAAAACAGCTTGGTACTGGTACAATGAAAGATACATTGATCAGTAGAACATAATTAAGTATCCAGAAATTAACCCATCCACATACAACCAACTGCTTTTAGACAAATTACCTAAATATATTATTGCATGGGGAGGTGATACTGTCTTCAACAGGTGATACTGGCAGAACTAGAAAATGATTGCAAAATCATTGCAAAAACTAGAAAAAATGCAAAAGATTGAAACAATACCTTTACCTCATGCCCTATAAAAAAACCAACTCAGCATGGATTAAAGACCTAAATGTGAAGGCCAGAATCATGACAGTCATCAGTGAAAAAAATAGGAACAAATGTGAGGGCACTAATTCAGGGAATACACAGACTAGCAAACATTTTGAAAACTACACAAACAAAAGTGGACAAAATAGATGATTGGGACATGCTAAAAATTAGAAACTTATGTGCATAAAAACCTTTGCTAGAATAAAAAGGGAACCCACAGAATGGGAATAAATCTTTTGCAATGACACATCAGACAAGGGACTCATTTCTAAAATATATAGCAAACTATAACACCTCTACAAGAAAAAGACAAATGACCCAGTTTAAAAAAAAAAAAATGGGCATAGGACATGAACAGACAATTCACCAAGGAGTTGATCCAAATAGCCAACAAACATATGAAGAAATGTTCACCATCACTAGCCATTAGAGAGATGCAAATCAAAACAACAATGAGATATCATCACACACCAGCAATAACAGACAAGATTTAAAAAAAAAAAAAAAAAAGTTGATGTTATGTGCTGTGGAGTCGGTTCCGACTCATAGAGATCCTAAAAAGGGTTTCCAAGGCTGTAAATGTTTATGGAAGCAGAATGCCTCATCTTTCTCCTGCAGAACAGCTGGTAGTTTTGAACTACTGATCTTGAGGTTCACAGCCCAATTAATAACCACTATGCTACCAGAGCTTAGAGGACAATAAATGCTGGCAAGGATGTGGAGAGACTGGGATGCTCCTGCATTGCTGGTGTGATTGCAAAATGGTCCAATCTCTCTGGAAAGCAATATGGAACTTCCTTATTGAATAGAAATAACTTATGATCCAGCAATCCCTCTACTTGGTATTTACCCACAAGAAATAGTATCCATAACACGAGCAGATATATGCACACCAATGTTCATAGCAGCACTATTTCCAATAGCAAAAAGATGGAGACAGCCTAAGTGCCCATCAACGGAATAATGGATAAACAAACTGTGGTACATACACACAATGGAATATTACACTACCTTGAAGAAAAACAAGGAAGTTGTAATTTGTCACATAACATGGATGAACCTTGAGGACATTGTTGAGTGAAATTAGTCAGTCACCAAATGAGAAAAACTGCATAGGACCAATAATATAAAAGACTAACAAAAAAAACCCATACTAAAGGGGGCGGGGAATTCTTTGCTGGTTACTGGGATGTGAGGGGAGGGATGAGGGGAGGGAGGGAAGGTTGAGCACAGGGTAGGGAATAGACACAGGATAGTTTGGGTGCTAGGGAAGGGGGCAATACACAAGAAGGGGGAGTGGAATGGAAGAATAAGGAGCATAGGAAAACAATTAGGCAGGTTTGCTTGGCCTAAGTGGGGCAGAAATAAATAATGATGTATGCACAATCTTGGAACAACAGGGATCTGGGATACAGGGATTGAGACATGGTTGGAATGGGCAAAAGGGAGGAAATAATGTTAAGATGCTTGTCTGTCTTTTGAATCTTCGTTTCCCTGGGATACCATTATAAAGTAGACACTGGAGGGGGAGAGAAAGGAATAGACAGAACTATTACCATAGAAAGCTTATAAGTCCATCTTCTGCCTATAATGGATTGGAATACCTAAAATGGGGCTCAACATGTGCAGTGAAGAAGGCTTCCTGTGGAGCCTCTGTATTACATAAGACTATAGGTGGAATCCTGAACCCCATCCAGAATCTTCTGAGGTGGGAATTTCACCTTGAAAGGAGAAGCAGACAGCTTGGAGTGGCTAGAACAGAAGATACTTCTTGAAAGAAAGACCAACAGGAAAATTACAAAACAAGAATGGCAGTACAACTGATTACTACAAGAACAAGTAAGTTGCTCACCCAGGAGATATCAAGGCAAGTGGTTGGGTCTCCTCAAGGCAAACCCCCTTCCAAGACTAAGACTCAATGGGAATACAGGAGCAGATGTGCTCTGATTGATGACCATGTTTGCCACCAATAAGGGGAAGTGAGGGAAAAACAGCAATGAAGCTGCGAACTAAGCCCTACAACATTCAATAGACTCCTGTGAACCCGGTGGAGACACAATTGGCCAGCAGTGTGGCAAGACCTAGGACTCTTGGGCCCAGAGTCAATGACATAGCCACAGAGGACTAGAGTGAAGAGTGAAGACTTCAGCTGATAAGAAGAGAGGGCATATGCACAAGAACACCCACACTTGCAGATAATACCCACTTGACCTGGCTTCAATGACTGGATGATCAGAGCTCAACCAGAAGAAGAAAGAAGAGGGAAAAACAGAGTAATCTGATACAACTTGATGAACTTGACCTATACCTATGCATGCAGTAGCTCTAAAGAGGGAACAAATCTTTACAGCGAGGATCACTCCCTCCCCCTCCATACGGAGAGTAGACAGGGATGGGCAACTTGGACATTGACTACCTAAAATGGGGGGTGGGGTGCTACAAAGGCAAGAAGTGACTGGCTCACAAGCTTTCAAGAGGGAGCCTAGGTCCAGAGGGTGCGGAGAAAGGTAGAATCTCCATGAAATAGTATCCAGTCTGTCTCGGCAGGGCTGATGAAAGGATATGGGGATAGATCTCTTGTGGTACAGTAGTGAATAAGTGTTATCATGACTGACTGTGAGGGTTGGAAATGTAAAGATAGACGTTTTGTAGGAAAAGGAGGGGAGTGATTGACTTTGCAGTCCAGGAGAAGAGGTTCCTGGAACTATCAAGGGAGAAGACTGAAGTGCAGGTCCCTACTCAGAGAAACAATGATGCCAGATATGGAGGCAGAGACGATGATGTGGAGAGATGGAGCAGCTGGGAACTCTAGACCCAGAGAGGGAGAGGGGCTATGTGCTGATGACTAACTAGGGGGGTAGGCTTGCAGGGTTTACTCTTTGGTTGGTTGATGCATGGAGGGGATTGTAACCATGACAATGAAATGATATAAGATAGGATAAATGTAAAACTAATGTTATCCCATGTAAACTATCACATAATATCACATAATTCACAATAAAACATTTAAAAAAAGAACCAATAACATAATGATATAAATGTCCTCAAATATTTTGGGAAAAAATTTAAATAACACATATGTTGAAAAAAGACAGCAAGAAAATTAGAAAATATTTTTAAATTCAGTATAATAAAATGACATATCAAAATGTTGTCATTTTAAGTGCCATTGAGTCAGTTCTGACTCATAGCGACCCTGTGCACAGCAGAACTAAATACTGTCTGGTCCTACAGCATACTCACAATTGTCCTTGTGGTTGAACCCATTATGCTGCCACTGTGTCAATATATTTTATTGACAGTCTTCATCTTATTTGCTGATCCCTCTACTTTTTGAAGCATGATGTCCTCTCTAGAGACTGGCCCCTCCAGTTATCATGCCCAAAGTCCAAAAGATAAAGTCTACCCATCCTCTCTTCCAAAGAGCATTCTGTCTGTACTTCTTTGAAGACATATTTACTTATTCTCCTCCTCTTAGTCCATGGAAATTTCAATATTCTTTGTCAGCACCATAATTCAAATGCATCAATTCATCTCTTTTCTTCCTTATTCATTGTCCAGCTTTCATGTGCAGATGAGGCGATTGAAAATACCATTGTTTGGGTCAGATACACCTTGGTCCTCAGACTGACATCTTTGCTCTTTAAAGATGCTCTTTAAAGATGCACTTTAAAGAGGTGTTGTTTTTTCAGGGAATTGCGTAACACAGTAAGTACTTTGACTTCTTGACTGAAGTGTTCCTGAATACTGGTTGTGGATCCAAGCAAAATGAAGTCTTCACAAGTCTTTCGTCCATGTATCATGTTTCATGGTGTTATTGGTCAAGTTGTGAGAATTTTCTTTTCTTTTTGTTTTTACAATGAGGTGTAATATATATTGCAGGCCTTTGTCTTTGTCAGTATTTCAAGTCTTCTTGGCTTCCAGCAAGTAAGGTTGTATCATTTGCATATTATAGATTATTGTAAATTCTTCTTCATATAATTCAGTTTCTTGGATTGTTTGCTTCACATACAGATTGAATAGATATGGTAAAAGCATACAATCTTGCCACACATCTTTCCTGATTTTAAATAATTCAATATCTCCTTGTTCTGCAGAACGATTGCTTCTTGGTCTGTGTACAGTTTCCTCATGAGCACAATTAAGTATTCTGGAATATCCATTCTTCACTATGTTATCCAGAGTTTGTTATGATCCACAGATTCAAATGCCTTTGCATAGTCAATAAAGTACAAGTAATCTTCTTTCTAGTATTTTCTGCTTTCAGCTAAAACTCATCCGATATCATCAATGATATCCGTCATTCCAAGTCATCTTCTGAAGCTGGCTTGAATTTCTGGGAACTCCTGTCAACATATTGCTGCAACCATTGTTAAACTATCTATTGCCAGAAAAATTTTGCTTGCGTGTGATATTATTGATATTGTTCCATGATTTCCTCATTCCGTGGGTCACTTCTCTTTTCAGTGGGCACAAATATGGATCTTTTCCAATCCAGTGCCCTGGTAGCTGTCTTACAAATTTCTTGCGAGCGTCTCCAGTGCTGTTACAGGTTTGTTGAAGTTATTTCCATTTGTATTCTGTCAGCTCCTGGAGTTAATGCAGCCTGAAGTTCTTCTTTCAGTTCCATCTGTACTTGATCAATGCTACCTCTTGAAATGGATGAATATCAACCAATTCTTTTGTTTATAGTGACTCTGCGATTCCTTCCATTTCATTTTGATGTTTCTTGTTTCATTCAATATTTTGTCTTTTTTTGTTGTTAAGTGCTGTCAAATTGCTTCCAACTCATAGCAACCCAATATAGTGTTTCTAAGGCTTTAAATCATTTTCAGACCAGAAAGCTTCATATTTCTTCCACTGATTTGTGGGCTTGGACCACCAACCTTGTAGTCACAGTCCAATGCTTATTGTATGTACTACAACACTGCATATTGTAACCAGAGGCTTGAATTTTTCTTCAGCTATTTCAACTAGAGAACTGCTGAACATGTGCTTTCCTTTTGGTTTTCTAAGTCTAGTCTTTGAATATGTCCTTATATTACCTTAATTTATCTTCTCAGGCTGCCATTTGAAATGTTCTGTTCTAATTTGTTTCACTTTTTTTTTTCAGTTGATTTAGTGTCTCTACCTTTAAGATCTTTTGATCTTTGCTTCTTTCCTGACTTTTTAATGACCTTTTGATTTCTTCATATATGATATTCTTGATGTCATCCTACATCTCTTCTGGTGTTCAGTTATTAGTGTCTAAAACACCAAATCTGTTCTTTAGATGGTATCTAAATTTATATGGGATATTTTCAAGGTCATATTTTCGCTCTCATGGTCTTGTTTTAATTTTCTTAATCCTCAGCCTGAACTTGCATATGAGCAATTGATGATCTGTTCCACAGTTGATCCCTGGCTTTGTTTTGGCTAATGATATTGTGCTTTCCCATTGTTTCATCCTATATATGAAGACAACTTTATTCCTATGTGTTTCATCTGGGGAGGTCCCTGTGTACAGTTGCCATTGATTTTGTTGAAAAAAAGTATCAGCAATGAGTAAGTCTTTGGTCTTGCAAAATTCTATCATGTGATCTTCAGTATCATTTCTATTACCAAGGCCAAATGTCCATCTACTGATCCTTCCTTTGTTTCCAACTTTCACATTTCAATTACCAGTGCATCTTGACTAACTGTTAGATTAATTTCAGACTGAAGATTTTCATAGAATTCTTCAATTTAGTCACCATTGACTTTAGTGATTGGTGTGTAAATTTGAATAATAGTGGCATTAACTGGTCATCCTTGTAGGCATGTGGATATCATCCTATCACAAACAACATTGTATTTTAAAATGCATCTTGAAATGACTTTTGATGATGAATGTGAGGTTATTCCTCTTCATTTTGTTGTTCAGCCATAATAAAACATATAGTTGATCAATTGAAAATGCTTATTACCAGTCCATTTCAGTTCACTGATACATAAGATATTAATATTTATGCATTCCACTTACTTTTTGATGGCTTCCATTTTTCCTAGACTTATACTTTGTACATTCCACATTCTAATTATTAATGGATGCTTGCAGCTGTTTCTCTTTCTTCAGCTTGAGTTGTGTCCTATCAGCAGATGAATGTCCCTGACACTTTGCTCCATCAATGTCATTAAGGTCAACTCTACTTCTAGGATGCACGTCTTCACAGTTGTATTTTGAATGCCTTCCAACCTGAAAAACTCATCTTCTGGCACTGTATAAGACAATGTTCTGCTGCTATTCCTAATGCTTTCAGGGACTAACCATTCAGAGGAGTCCTATAGAATAAGCACTGGACTGTTAACCTTGGAAACTGTATACAGGGTCACTATGAGTTGGAACCAACTTGACAACGCATAACAACAACAAAAATTCAAAAATGTTCTGCTTCTCTTTTCTAATCTGTCTTCATCAGAAAGCTCACTTGAAGCCTGTCCACCAAGGGTGACCCTCATGATATTTAAAATATCGGTGGCATAGCTTTCATCATCACAGCCACATACAAGTCACCACAGTATGACAAACTGACAGATGAATGGTGGCTCAAAATTTTAGGTAGAAATTACTACACTGATTATCTATCTACCAAACTAGTTAAGCTACATATATTTTCATCTGTCTATTGAGAGTAGTAAGATAAATGCATTAAAATGTTTACATATCTGGGGAATCTGCATTAAGATATAGAGCATACTTATTTGTACTAATCTTGCATCTTTTCCCAAGTGTGAATTTTATTAGTAATATTTAAAATACATTTTAAAAATCCATTCTTAATATCCCATCACAATGTCTCAATTTGAAATGTCACAATTGTCTATCAATGGGAGAATGGATAGACAAATTGTGATAAGAAATATAACTCAATAATAAACATAAATATACTGATGGATGAATAACAAAAAGAGTATGTGGAATATAAGAGGTCAGATCCCAAATAGTACATAAAATATTACTTCATTTATATGAAGTTCAACAATAGGCAAACCTAATCAAAATGAGGTCCCTGGATGATAAATGAGAATGTGGAATATCCTGGAAGTAGATACAAGGACACTTTTATTGATATTTTGGAGACTTCTATATTTACAAGTTGGAGTCCTGGTAAGATGCTATAGATTGAAGTGCTAGACTACAAAATCTGTTTGAGCAGCACGGTCGGTGGTTCAAGCTTACCAGCTGTTCCTTGGAAATACTGTGTAGGGTGGCTATGAGTTGGAACCAATTTGATGGCACATAGCAACAAGAACAACATATATACAAGGATAAGTTAATAGATAAAGTAGTTGTGAATCAAACAGATAATAGTTTTAAAGAAATAAAATACCAAGAAACAAAAATGTATAAATGATGCCTGACCTGTAAGAAATCAATGAAAAGTTGATTATGAAATAATCTATTTACTTGATCATTATTAAAGCTTTAAGTTAAATTCCCATTTGATTTTTCTTGTTATTTTGTTTAGCTATCTAGAAAAACTCGGAGTCAATGTTATATCAGACAAACTCATGTGCTCCAACAATATGCACCTTAAGATGTTAGTTGGAAGTTTTTCATTTTGCTCTATTCCTTATTTTTCAGGAGGCTTGACCTCTTAGAAAATCTACAGTCTGAAGCTGTTTATGAAGGTTTCTAATATGTGCAATTATGAAATTTTACTCCAAAGTAGACAGGAAAGGTAAAATAAACAATAGGTAACTTGAATAGCTTTTGAGAAACAAAGCCTTCTTAAATCTAGTCTGATGCAGTATGTATAAGAAGACACAAAAGGTTTTGTGGAAACAAATAAAATTTTCTCAAAGTCCCCCAGTTTTTCCCTTTCCATTGTTATGTGATTATTGAATGTTGAAAAAAAAAACATAGCAACACATTAGTTATCAACATGTTAAAAAAACAGAAAATAATGTTTCTATTCTTTGAGTGACAAGCATTATAGGCAAATAAACATTATTAATATATCATCTTTATTACTGATAAAGCAGTTTACAGAAAAATGTGGTTTACATATATGACAACATAGTTGCATAGTAGATCTTCCCATGATTGCCCCATGATGACACATAGATTTCATCTACCAGTCATGAAACATAAGCCTTTTTACCCTCTCACTGAGAGGTACTGAGGAGACCGAAATGTGCTTTCTGAGAACAGGCAGATTCCTAAGAGAAAATAAAATAAAAAAAGAACGAGCTAAATATTCCCAGACTCACTAATCAGGTAAGTCATTCTTTCCCAAGAGAGGCCTTAAGCGCTGATACCTAGATAGCACATTATAAACATAGAAAAGGAAAGTGCAAACTCTTTAATAAAAATAATAGTGTGGCTTTTCCTTCCACTGTTGGGGGAAAACAAGTATGATTGGGATCTTGTTTTTGTTATGTGCTGAAGAGTTGATTCCAACATATAGCAACAGAAGGAAACCCTGTCAGGCCTACATGATCCTCACAATCTTGGCTATGTTTGAGACTATTGTTTTGCTATGTTTGAGACTGTTGTTGTTGTTACTGTGTCAATATTTTACCAAGACTGATGCTCTTTTCCAGGGATTGGCTTCTCAGATTACCATGTCTAAAAATAATCCTTTCTCTTAGAGAGTATTATGGCTGTGCTTACTCCCAGACAGATTTGTACATTTTTCTGCAAATTCATGGTACATTCAATATTTTTGCCAGTACCACAAAAGCATCAGTAATTCTCAGTCTTGCTTATTCCTTGCTTAGCTTTTACATGTGTCTAAGACATTGGCAGTGCCATGACATGTGTCAAGTGCTCCTTAGTCTTTAAAGTGATGTCTTTGCTTTTTAAGACTTAAAAGAGATGTTTTGCAGTAGATTTCCCTGCTGCAATACATTGTTTGATTTCCTAACTGCTGCTTCCATGGGCATTGATTGTGAATCCAAGTGAAATAACATCCTTGACAACTTCAATATTTTTTTCCCATTTATCATGCTGTTGCTTATTGGTTCAGTTGAGAGGATTTTTTTTTTAATTTCTTATATTAGGGTATATTCCATACTTAAGGCCTTTGATTTTTATCTGTAAATGCTTCAAGTCCTCTTTGCTTTCAGGAAGCAAAATTGTGTCATCTGAATATTGTGGGTAATTAATGAGTCTGCCTCCAGTCCTGATGCTGTGTTCTTCTTAATATAATACAAATTTTTGGATATTTGCACATCATATAGCTTATATAGAATAAATATGGTTGAAAAGATACAACCCTGATACACACCATTCCTGATTTAAAACCGTGTAGTATTGCCTTGTTCTGTTCAAATGATTGCCACTTGCCTATATGCAGGTTCAGAATGGGCATGATTAAGTGTTTTGGGATTTCCATTCTTCACAATGTTATCCATAGTTCGTTATGTTCCACACAGTTCCTTTGCATAGGCAATATAACACAGGTGAAAATCTCTCCCATATTTTGTGCTTTCAGAAAATATTCAGCTGACATTAGCAATGACATCTGTCTTTTCACATCCTTTTCATCTTCAGTGTCTAGCATTCCCTGTCAACATACTGCTGTAAATGTTTTGGAATTCTCTTCAGCAAACTTCCGCTTGTCTATGATATTAGTGATATTGATTTATACTTTTCACATTCAGTTGGATCATTTTTCTTTGGAATGGGTATGTATATGAATTTCTTCCAATTGATTGAGCAGGTAGCTGTCTTCCAAATTTATTTTTCCAATCTTGAATCCATTTGTTGAAACACTTCCATTGGTATACATTGAATTCTTAATGTTTTGTTTTTCCCCAATTCCTTCAGTCCAGCACGAACTTTTGCCTTCAATACCACTTTTGCCTTATGCTATCTCTTGAAATGGTTCAATATTGATTTTTTTTTCTTTTTGGTACAATGATCCTGTATATTCCTTCCACATTCTTTTTTTTTTTTTTAATTAAATGTTTTTATTTTGCATTGAGTGAAAGTTTACAGGGCACATCATCAGCTTCACATTCAACC
>NW_006408568.1:19098250-19113716 GCF_000296735.1 Chrysochloris asiatica
TATCATGTGAAAACCAGTGTTTTTTGTATAGCTAAGACGGTGTTTTCAAACTATTCATTATTTTTCTTTTATTCTAACTTTCACCTTTGAATCACAAATAATTATTAATGCATTCCGATCGCATGTGTGATCAACTTCAGACTGCAGAAGTTGGTAAAAATCTTCAATTTCTTCATCTTTGATATTAATGTTTGGTGTATAATTTTTTAACAATAATTGCATTAACTAGTATTACTTGTAGGAGTATGGATATTATCCAATAACAAACAGCACTGTACTTCAGAATAGATCTTGAAATGCTCTTTTTGATAATGAATGACATGCCATTCCTCTTCAATTTGTCACTCCTGGCATATTATTATCTGATTTGAAATGACCTATATTAGTCTTTCAGCTTGCTAATGCCTAGGATATCAGTCTTCAAGAGTTATATTTCATTTTTTGACAACTTTCAATTTTTCTAGATTTATACTTTGTACATTCCATGTTCAGATTATTAATGGGTGTTTGCAGTTGTTTCTTCTCATTCTGAGTCATATCACATCACGAATGAAGGCTGTGTAAGCTTTATTCCATCCATGTCATTAAGGGAAATTATACAAAAGCTGGCATATTTTCCCCAGTTGAGTGCTTTCCAACCTGAGAGGCACTACATCAGATAATGTTCTACTGCTATTCATAAAGTTTTACTGGCCATTTTTTAAGAAATGGGGTGCATGAACCTTCTTCTAAGTGTGTCTCAGGTTGGAAACTCCAGTGAAGCCTGCCAACTGTTGGTGACTTTGCTGTTATGTGAAATACCAGTGGGTAGCTTTCAGTAATAGGCAAGCCACTGCTGTATGACAAACAGACAAAAATTACAGACAGGTGGTAAGTTAGGGTGTTACTTACTCATTAGTAAAGCAACAGCAAGAGAAATGTAAATAATGACTTCAACTACTATTGTAGCACAGGAAAGTATTCAGAATTGAATTCCTGCAATATTTGTTATAAAGAAGTAAGATTTCCATAATGCAACAAAGAAAATGCAACACAAGCTGAGCTACAAAACAGTGAACATTTTAATGGAGAAAAAAATTGCAACGTATTTATCAGCTTTGTCTTTTTTTATTGTGGGAAAAAGTACACCTAACTAAATATTTGCCATCTTGAATATTTTTGTAAGTATAATTCAGTGATACCACAAGATTGGTTGGTTCAAACCAAGGTTGAGTGCCTACCCTGAAGCTCCACACCAGGACTCCATATACCTAAAACATCTTTTAGATTTTAAACATACCACTGGTTAATTACCGAAACATTACTACAAAGTTTGCTTTGCAAAAATTAAAATCTCTAAATGAAGTTAAAACATGTATTCATTGTAAGTGTATGAATTAATTGGCACAAACAATAAATTAGGGTTTAGGAATAAATGAAAAGAAAATCAACAAAATGAAAATTTCATATCAACTGTATATTTCCTTTCACTTATTAATAACATGATAAAGATTTTATAAAGATTAAACCAACAACAAAAAGTCCAAAACAGACCAAGAACTTATCAGTTCATTTGTTATTTTTTTCATCTTCTTCCCATAATATTCATTTTGGAGCTTTTGGCAGCTACTCTATGTAACCAAGAGCACAGTCTTGATTGAAAATGCCTCTAGCTTCTTTTTGAGTCAAACTAAAAGAATTTGCATGTGAATTATCCAGAACTACAAATGCAATCCTGTGTAGGATCTTTTTATAACTATATCTTCCTTTGTCCTTTGATGTCTATGGAATAAAGAAAGTTATAAAAATCATATTCCAAGGAAATCATTGAATTTTTTAAAGCTACTTTTCACTACTGAAAAGATCTTTTTAGTGCAAACTAAATAATCATACTTTTTTTTTTTTAATCCACTTTCTTACATTCCAGATGAGTCTATACATTTCAATTGAAAGACATGACTGCAGTTAGAAAGGATAGAAAGAAGCTTCTGGTAATAACTTTTGGGTCCCTCAAATGCTTCCAATTTTCTTTGTTAAGTATAAAATATGCTTTAGACTAACAAAGGAGTTTTGAATTTCTTCTTTAAATTCAAACAAATTTGACACAGCAATTCATTGCTCAGAATAAATAGTTGTTCCTATTCTGGACCCTGGGAGCATCTCTATGCTCAATATGTGTCATTTAATCTAAAATCAGTGTGTATGTTGATTTCATAAAACATAGACTATATTATTACATTTTAAAATAATAAATATATGTTGCTCTTAGATATATAAATATAACTAAATTTTTGCTTGTTTTAATACAAGCAGACCACTGGACCCTTAAAAACTTCAGTAATTAGCCCTTGAATTTTAGTGGTTTATCTACCACTTCCTTTCATTCATCTGCTATATTCAGAACTCTAGGATTCTTTTCACTGTTTATAAACCATTAGGTTCAACTACCATTTTTTTTCATTGGATACTGAGTCAATGTAGTATTTTGTGGAATAGTAAGATGACCCGTTCCCCAGGACCATATTATGACAGAGAATATGAGAGTTAACATGACCAAAAGATAAGGGAGCTCATGCATAATGCGCTGTAAAATACAAGTTTTCATTTTTTTATCCAGGTGGTAATAAAAGACTCATTCACCAGATCAATAGTGCTATAGAGTTCATGCTCAGCAACATTGGTGAAGATAGCACATTCTCCATGGCAGCTGTAATGTAGGCAACTACCTGGACTAATTTATAGAAGCCCATTATAATATCTAGAATCCTGGTGTGGTGCCATAGGATAGGCACTGGACTGCTAACCACATGTCAGTGATTCAAACCCATCAGTTGCTCCTTGCATATTCTATTCAGGGTCACTATGAGTCAAAACCCACTTGACAGCCCTTACCCACAACCATAGTTTCCTATGATCTATTTTTTTGTTTTGTTTTGGTTTCAAGGTCTACACAGGTGTATTGAATGGCAATATTATGAGGATCACCATCCCAATATCTGTCAATTCATTGATGGTAATGCTAATCTCTGGCACACATAACAATTTCAGAAACAATGTACAATAGAGACATTTTCAAATAAATGAAAATAGAGTTTCTGACCAAGAGAAATCCACTAAAGAAATGCCAAAAGAATATATTTCAGAAAGATACAAAATGATCCTACAGCGAGAAACTGGTTTGTTGGCTGAATAGCAATAAAAGGCACTGGCAAACAAGTAGATAAATCTAATAAAACATAGATTAAATAATACATTGATAATAGTATATGATCTGAAGTGATTGAATATTGATAGATTCATAGTTTAAACTAAAATATTTTATAGCAACAGTATATATTCTATATATTCTATTTTTACAGGGCTAACACATCCTTCTAATTTTGTTTTCTAACCATTCCTTCCTCCCAGGAGATAATTTTGTAAACATGCTCTGCTAATGTTTTCACAGCAACATGCAAAAACATAAACAATTGTCACAGTGTCACTTAAATAAATATCTCCTGGGGAAAGGGAGCAGTTGACAAGCAAACATAGAAGGTTTGTGTTATGTGTGTAAAAATATGACAGGTTAGAAGGAAGCACCTAATTTCTAAACAGTTTAAAGTTTATGAATTTTGTTGGAAAATTGTAAAGATAATTATTAGCATTACAGTTTACAACATATAAACATACTAAAAATTTCAGGGTAACTTCAAATACAAAAATATAGTGTAAACCCTCAAACCACTGAAGAGGAGAGAAGAAAAAAAAACAGACTAAGGGGAAAAAACAAACAAACAATTAATCTACAAGGAGACAGAAAAGAGGAGAAAAATATGAAACCTAGAAAAACAGAGCAAATAAAAGAATAAATACAAATATGTAAGCAGTATTTTTATATGAGGACAAATAAAAAAAACACTATTGCTAAAAAATCAGAAAATTTAATTAACGAAAATATAAAAATATGAAGGTATTGTTTTTCTACTTATTCTATGACTAACTCCATATACTTTGTAGGTGGTGTGTCTTTTCTTTTTGATACTTTCTAAAGAATCATACGTCCTTTGATTTACACCATGTCAAAACATCAGGTTTGGCATTCTTAAAGGATTTAAATCATGTTCCTTTAATGGTTCTTTTGAGTTTTATAATCTAAAAGAAATCTAAGGGAAAATAAAGGATGTAAAGTGGATGGGACAAATGTTTCCAGTGAAATTCTCGTAAGACAGCCCTTACTACACTCAAAGAATGAGTACATATACGTTGGAGTGATGAAAAAAAAAAAAAAAAAAATCTTAGCATGACTTTTCTGGCCCTTTTCTTACTAACGCAATTTTCAGTTTTCTTAAAATTACTTCATAATAAACTCCCATGACTGTCCTGTGTCATTCAAGAAAAAATATCAGTATTATTCCTTGTTGTTGTTGCTGTTAAGTGCCTTTGAGTTGGTTCTGACTCATAGTGACCCTGTATAGGGTTTCCCAGGAGCAGCTGGTGTGTTTGAACTGCTGACCTATGGTTTGCAGTCCAGTGCTGATCCTATAGCATCACATCAGGAGTTATTTTCTAGGAGTAACCCCAAAATAGTTACCGTAACCATTTGAGCTGACCTCTCTGCCTTGACTTTAATTGAGTCAGTAGATACCTTCATAGGCCACTGTTTTCATGAGATTTTTAAGGCATCATGGTGGTGCGGTGTGTTAGGCATTAGTCTTCTAACTGCAAACTCCACACTTCAAACCCACCAGCTGCTCTGCAGAACAAAGAAGAGGCAATCTGCTCCTGTAAAGATGTATAGCCTTGCGAACCCTATGGAAGGTCACCATGAGTCAGATTTGACTTAATAGCAGTGGATAAAAATTAAAATAATAAAATTAATGTTACAACAGTGTTAGATTCATGGTAGAAGAAACCGAGTACACTCGGAGAGGTGAAGCAGAGTTTCAGATTTTATTAAGCCAGCTGACTCAAAGGAGCTAATTTCTCCAGATTCTGAGCCCCTAATCGAGGGCAACACCAGCCAATATGGGGTCAGAATCCAGGGAGGGACCAGGTTGCATACCTGTGTGAGTGCAGGGGGAAAACCAGGGGGACTGATCCCATTTAGTGACCTGATTAGCATTTTAGCTTGCCTCCTGGGCAGGAGAGGGCAGTGAATGATTTTTACCTTTCCTGTTCATTAATAAGGAGATCTGGTGGCACAGTGGAATAGACATTGGGTTGCTAACCTCATGTTTGGCACTTCTAACCCACCAGCTGTTCTGTAGGAGAAAGACAAAGTTGTTAGATCTTGTAAATATTTGCAGCCTCAGAAACCCTATCCAGGTTCCCTATGAATTGGAATCAATACCAAGGCAGTGGGTTTTGGTTTGGTGTTAAGTGTATTACTGCAATAGCATATCTGCAGCCATTCACTGACATGGATATGTTTAAACATGTTTTGCTTGGAATAAAATCATGAGTGCATGAACTGGAATGCTAATAACAATGATTTTTTACTTACTCTATTGTGTGTGTGTGTTAATGTGTGTGTATGTTTATCATAAACTAATGAATTAAAAGCAATTGATTTTAACATTTAATTCTTTAAAAGCCACCATAATTTAATAACATTCTATAATAAAAAGCAGTATAGTACTAATACGTTTACAGCATAGATGAGCATTAAAAATAATATGCTAAAATGAAAGAAGCCAGTCACAAAAGATCACAGAGTGTGTGATTCCATTTGTATAAAATTTCAAAAATAATCAATTCTGTAAGAAAAAAAAAATAGTGGCTAAGTGGTTGCATAGAACTGGGGAGGGAAATGTAGGGACATGAGTGACTATTAACAAATACATGGTTTCGTTGTTGGGTGATATGTATGTTCGAAAATTTGATTATGGTGATGGTTATACACTCTGCAAATAAACAAAAAGTAATTCAACAGTACAATTTATTTGGGTGAATATATGCAAATTTTAAATCAATTTATAAAATTATAAGAAATTCAGCTAAATATGTTTCATAAAATACTACTAAGCCAAAAAGCATAATAAGCAAAAACAACAACAACAACATATAGTTCTGCTTAAAAGTAGATTTTAAAGTAAGGATGTTAGAATTAAAGAAATTCACTAAAAATTAAATGATCATTTACTAGGGCCAATTAGTGGATAAGCACTGTACTGCACTGCAAACCACAAGCTTGGTGGCTTGAGACAACCAGTTGCTCCACAGGAGAAAGATGAGGTTTACTGCTCCTGCAAACATGTTCAGCCTCAGAAACCTTATTAAGATCACTATTAGTCAGAAATCAGCTATACTTAATAACAGCAATATGTTGGCCAAATAGCTATTATAAAAGTATAGTAAATTACTTAATATGGCCCTTCCAGCTACCAAATAATTATGTTAAACTATGCAAATGGAAGGTGCCTGGGGCCAACCCAGAGGATTGGATCACTTTTTAACAATGTCATTCAGATATATGGCACTCTTGTGAGTGGAGACATGTAAATAAGGTGTATAGAACCCTAATGTGGGGATAGGTTGCTTTTACCATTCTGCTAGCTAGGCTTAAAATGAGTCAAACATAGAAGCAGGAACCAGGGATCTCACTAACATAAAGAAAAAGAGTCAGGAGCAAAGTCTGGCCTTTGTACCCTAGATCTTTGCATTGAACCTCCTCAATCAGACATGTAACCTGCTATACCAGAGATAGCAAGAGATAGTGCACAGTGGTAGCACACAAGCAAAGAAAGAGGAAGCAGCAGAACTAGGAGACTGAGTGGAATGATGGGGTGGCCTTCCAGATCCACTCAAAAAGCAAGCAGAGTGCTTTTAGGTAGAAGACTTGCTATTAGTGGAGTGAGCTATGGCTAGGTACTTATTGGTACGGCTAGGTTCACTTACACATAGATTCAGAAAACTGAGTGTTTTCAGCTAGGAGTCTTTCTAACAGAGTGCATTTCCACTGAGTACTTACAGACATCATTAAGAGTTTTGTTAATATTTGTCCCAGCAGGGCAGTAGTCAAGCTGAGGGGCTGAGTGTTAGACAGTGTCTTGACTGAAGAACTGTATTCTGAGTATTGTTGTTGTTGTTGTTATGTGTGGCGGAGTCAGTTCTGATTCATAGTGACCCTCTACAGGGTTTCCGAGGCTGTAAATCTTTACAGGAGCAGAAAGCCTCATCTTTCTCCCGCAGAACAGCTGGTAGTTTCAAACTGCTGACCGTAAGATTAGCAGCCCGATTGGTAACCATCACGCTACCAGAGCTCCTGAGTATTATTACACCTAAATTTGAACTGTTTTCTGCCAACTGTGAGTATGGTCTGTGACCTTTGTGTGGCCATTATAACAAATTATCAGACCCAGCAGAGAACAAATGAATATGATGGGAGGAGTGGGTGGTGTCAGAACTCATAAAAACATTGGGAGATAGACATGTGTGTCCTCTGTCTCACAGGAAGAAGTTTTGGATTAATACTGATTTTGACTCTCCACCCACTTTGTGAAATTAGAAGTCAGACGCTGACCCACACTCTTACAATTGCATGTGCATCTAATGACACAGACTTCAAGTAAACCCTCCACTACTCCCCCCTCCAAAAAAAAAACAAAACATGAAACTGAAATTCAAGGAAGATTTGAAATATCCACCAGCATAGCATGTTCTTGTTGTGGTAGTTAGATGCCACTGAATTGGTTCTAACCCTTAGTGTCCCTATGCACAACAGAAGAAAACATCGCCAACCCCACACCATCCTCACAACTACTGCCATGATTGAGCCCAGTGTTGCTGCCACTATGTCAATTCATCTAATTGGGGGGTCTCCCTCTTTTTCTCTGTCCCTCCACTTTACCAAGCATGATGTCCTTCTCCAGGGACTGGTCCCTCCTGATAAGAGTGGCATTTCATCTTGATAAAAATATCAATTATAATCCTAAAATGGAGTCCTGGTGTGGCGCTGTAGGTTAATGTGCTGGACTGCAAAGTCAGTTTGAACCACAAGGTCAGTGGCTTAAGTTCACCAGCTTCTCCTTGGAAACCCTATATACGATCTATTCATCGGAACTGACTTGACAACACTTCACAACAACAACAACAATCCTAAAATATGTATTAATGGAAGAGTATCAAAGTGATTCAACTGAAAGAAGAGATATGCAATTCAACTATCATAGTTGGATATTTCAGCACCACTCTGTCTGCAATTGATAAATCAAGCAGGCAGAAACCAGTAAGGCTATATTAAAAAAAAACAGAAAACAAAAAGCAGAAACCTCAAGTCCATTGCCATTGAGTTGATTTTGACTTATAGCAATTCTATAGGACAGAACCGATCTCCCCTATGGGGTTTCCAAGGCTGCAAATCTTCACAGAAACAGATTGTCACATATTTTTCTTATGGATTGATTGTTGAATTTGAACTGCCAACCTTTTGGTTAATAGCCTAGTGCTTTTAACACTGCACCACTAGAGCTTCTTAGTAAGGATATAGATGAGTATTAATCAACAGATGAGTGTTAATCAACATGATCTAATTGACATTTATAGAATACACCATCGAGCAAAAGATGAACACACATTCTTCTCAAGCTACATAACTACTATTCACTAAGATCACATTCTAGGCCATAAAGTATACTTTGCTGATGTTAAGTGCAGTCAAGTCAGTTCTGACTCAGAGACCCTGTACAGGGTTTCCAAGGAGCAGCAGGGGAGTTTGAACTGCCAATCAGCATTAGACTTATGGTTCAAAGTCTAGGGCTGATCCTAAAGTGCCACACCAGGAATCCTAACATAAACCTTAGCAAATTTGAAGTAATGTTGTTGTTAATTGCCATTGAGTCGATTCTAACCCATAGCGACCCTGTATATGGTTTCCAGTGAGTATCTGGTGAGCTTGAACCACCGACCTTAAAGTTCAAACAACTTTGCAGTCTGACACATTAGCCCTCAGCTCAAGTAGAAAGTATATAAAATATATCCCACAACAAAATAAAATAAAATTATAAATCATTTTAAAGAGATCACTGTAAAGCTCTAAAAGTTAAAAAGCAAACTTCTCAACAACTTATGAGTTAAAAAATGAATCCAAACGGAAAAAAAAAAATATATAGTACTAAACAAAAACAAATATTTAGCTATAAAATTTATGGGAAGGAATGAAAGCAGTGCTTAGAATAAAATTTTAAAATATCAGTGTATATTAAGTGTTTGTAAGAGATGAGAAGAAAGATCTAAACTCAATAATTTAAGCTTCTACCTTATAAAAATAGAGAAAGGGGAGCAATTTAAGCTAAAAAAAAAAGCAGTATAAAAGGACATAAAAATTGGAGCATAAATAAATAAAACTGAAAACAGAAAAAAAATTAGAGAAAATCTTTGACAGCAAAAGATATTTCTCTGAAAAGAAATATGGCCATATTTTTGAAGTCTAAACAAAGAATAAGAACAGAAAAAACTTTGGGGAGAGTTATATATATATGTGCATGTGTGTGTACAAGTGTGCATATATATGGTGGAATCAATTTTTTATTTCAGAAATGTGTAGCAGAGACCAGCAGTAAAAATTAGTGTGACAGATGAGTTATCTTAGAGCTAAAATAGTGGCGGTTCCATTCCTTTACCAATACAAACAGAAACGGAGTTCTTCTTTTAATAAACAAACTTTCACCTTAAATAATTAAGTCAATTAACCTGATAACTGATTTCTTGTGTCATTTGACAAATGTTTACCCAGCAGTCACCTTAGTCACCACCCTTTTTTCCTATTTGGCAAGGTTATAATCTCTTGTATATAACCAGGAAAATGAGAATACTGGAGGGTCTGGAGATTCATGTTTAACTACTTCAAACCGCAGAAACATCAGATAAGTCAACGAGAAACCCTTCAGTTAAGAAATGAAAAGCAGACTGATAGATTTTGGGTTGTAGCATATGTACTTGCTGACAGCATTCACAGAAATAAGCATGTGAAGAGTTCTCTGATAGCATCAGAGTAGTTATAAATGTTCATATGTCTCCATATTTCTCAGAAAATAGTAACACTAATGGAGTTTTTCTGTCTTTTCTTTTTTAAGTAAGTGTGTTTGTGTCTGTTGATCCAGTTCAGGAATGCAGGGAATAAAAGCAACCTGTTACGAAGATGTTGTAAATTAAGTCCCTTTGTAAGTTGGAGAATGTATGATTTAGGTCACTTACCGAACAAGCTAGAATACAAGGAAAAATAACACTGGTCTTTTCATGTGCATTTTCATTGAACATCCTATTTTCTATCTGAACCACACATATCTGGGAACACAGTCAAGGAGGCAGCAAGTCTGCACAAAGAGAGGCACTAAGTAACCGTATTTCTTTTATTTATTTATTTTTATCTTAGCTCATGTTCCAAGTGTATGGTTTCAAATAATAAAAGTGTGGTTTCAAATAAAAGGTTCTCCCAATAGCATGAATAAAAATACCTACTAATATTCAATGAACATAGTTTTCAGAGGTTTCTAGAGAGATGGATACTTATATTTATAGCAGTATCACGAATGTCCCAAAATGACTAAGTGAATAGGATAACAATCTTAAAAATCAAGAGTTGTAGTTATATAGTTTTGGCCTTTGGAAATACTGGTCTCCCACTAGATCTCCTTTTCTCTCTAGCTTTAATATGCTGTTGCCACATGTAAGTAGATAAATAATTTTGTACACGTTTCAGTGTGTATTTCTGGCTGTGCACTGTTTGTGAGGTGTTTTGCTAGAAAGTAATGATTCATTTAACTTGGGAATTTTATCTAATTCCTGGGAAAGGTAGAGAATTTCTCAAAGTATCATATCAAATTAAAACAATGGAGTCTCTGCGATTACAATGGTGGTGGTGGTTGTGTGCCACCAAGTGGATTCTGACTCATAAGTGACCTTGTATAGGTTTCCAAGGCTGCAATGTTTTACAGTAGAAAGCCTCAACTTTCTCCCATGGAGCGACTGATAGATTCCAAGTACTGATCTTGCATTTAGCAGCCCTGCTGGTCATCCACTACACCACCAGGGCTCTTTTGCTATTGCAATATTAAGTAATAAATGCAACAGAATTATATAGCTTTCAATGGACCATACAAGTTCAAATGTACAATGCAAATTGCAAAAAAAAAGTTTTCTGCTATTTATAAAGAAGATGGTATCATAAAGTTAATTTTTGAGCCCAAATGCTGTTCCAAACTTAATGTTATTATTTTACTTTTTCTCTATGTTGTTGTTGTTAAGTGCCATGGAGTTGGTTCCGACTCATAGTGACCCCATTTAGGGTTTCTGACCTTGTGGCTCACAGTTCAATGCTGATCCACAGAAACACACTAGGAGTCCTTTCTCTACAGAAATTAAGAAAACTTCAATATTCCTAGAAAATAATATGAAGTTATTTTTAAGTCTTTCTTCTTTCTAGTGAGCAAGAAATAGCAAAATAGTCAATCACCAGAATCTACTCTCCTTTTCCAATTTACTCATTATCTTAAACCTCCACTGCTTGAAGTTTTTATTACATTGCAATATAATGATTCCTCATCATTACTGCTTTTTCCTTAGTGTAAAAGTTTAGAACTAAACCAATAAAAGAAATGATTTTACATGCTAGTTTATTGCTTCAGTTGAGGTGTGATAGGGAGAAACTCTTATGAACTATCATCTTTTCAGATTTAGGAAAGAAAAGGTATACTCAAAAGGTTCAAAAGGTTAATGCAAAATACATAATTTCCAAGTCTGTTAATAAGATTTCCATAAATTTTGGTGGAGTTGTCTTAAATAATAAGTAATCATTCATTTCAAAGAGCATTTGTATACTCAGCATAATTTTTAAGAAGTTATGTAATATGTCTTTAAAATTTTTAAGTAAACTATTTAAGAAACAGCAAATAAGTAAACATACTTCATATTGAAGTACTGATTAAGAATCAAATTTTAAATCCTTCTTTGCATACTATTGAATATGTTGAAGAATAAATATAAATGAAAGTAAAGAGAGAAATAGTTCAAATCTTCTCTGTTTATCAAGTTCTGAGTATGAGAGTAGGAAGAAAGAAATTCAACTTTCAGAGGCTGAGTCAAAATGTGTGCCTAATGATAAACCATGGTACAGCACTCTTGAAATTCATGGCTAGGAATTATCCACTCCTCAACCACTTTTCAGATCAAGTTACAAATTCCAGTATATTCCTCTGGTTTATACCACGTCTACAAAATAATAATAATAATAATAATAAAGTCAGGGTTGCTCTTTAGACCTTTGTTGTTATTGTTAGTTGCCATGGAGTTGTTTCTGAGTCATAATGATCCCATGGGTGCAGACTAGAACCAATCCATAAGGCTTTCAAGGCTGTGACCTTCCAGTAGTGGAACATCAGATTGATCTTCCAAACTACCATATCTAAGGCTTGTATTTGAACACTTACCCACTTGTGCTACTCAGAGACTCCTTCAGATGTATACTGAGGCCATTTTACAGGATCTCGTAGTTATGTTTGGAGAGAACCTCCCAGGTCCAAGTTCAGATGAAGCTGAAAATGGGCACGGCCTTGATAACAGTCTTCCTGAATGCTCCCTTTCCAGCCATGGCTCTGACTGTCTTCTAGCTCTGTCTTCAGCCCCAATCCTAGCTCTGGACTCAGGTTACATTTGGTAAGAATAACAACAATAACAAAAACACCAATTATCTCTCCCACAGCACACTTCTTCTCAGCTGGGTTCTATAATTCTTTACAATGGCCGCACAGAACTTAGACACCATACTCTCAGAATGATGGGGTTTATTAGGGAAATTGACAAGAAATAAATGATGAGGGTTGAGTTCTTCTAGTCAGGACAGCCTGTCCTCTGCCGTGGTCACAGTCAGGTATTTCTCTGGCCTTTGGGCCCTTGGCATGGCCTCTGCTCAGCTCTGCTCTACTCTGGCAATGTTACAGGGCTCCTTTAGGGCTGTTGATAAATACCCACAGGGCACACCATTTCATAGAACTGTTAGCCTGAAGGCAAGGAACTGTAGTTTTGTGGATGGGCAAACCGAGCTCCCCCAATTAAGTGCCTAGAAGAAAGGCTCCTGCCCAAAGTCACTCAGATTTACTTGTTCTTTGGACTGGGAAACCCACCACTCTGTCTCATGCTGTGGCTTTTCTGGTGTGACAGCATTCTGTCCTTGGGTCAAAGGGGTTCAATGCGTAAGGATAACAGAATCCAAAGGATACACTCCACTCTTGGCTCTTGTTTCTTGATAGTAGCGAGATCCCCTTGTTATTATTCTAAATTGGCTCACTTTGTATCCACTTTCAAGTTTTTACAATCAAATTAGCTGTGTTAACAATCACTCACAACTGAATCATATCTTCTACCAGCATCTTTCCCTAACTTTTCTTACTTAGACCCATCAGCAAAAAGTCATTTTGTGGAGTTTACAAAGCCTATGACTAGAAAAGACATTAAATAATCCACTGCACTGCATGTTTACTGGTTGCCTCTCAGTCCCAGAGCTGTGTCTTGTCATTTGAGATAATGTAAGATCGGCACTGGACTGTGAACCACAAATTCGGCAGTTCAAACCCTTAACAACTTAACAATAACAACAATTCTTATAAAAATAATCTGTGTCAGAAATATATTTTCCTTTCTATGAATAAACTGATGCTCAAAAGAATTTTTTAAATTATTATTTTTTTTAATTGTCAAAAAAATTTTTAATTGTCAAATTCAATCAAGTAGCAAGAGTTGAAACCATTTCTAATCAGATCTCTGACATTCTAACTCCTAGGTTCTTATATTCCAACAAATGAGCAGATCTAGTACTGCCTTTCTGTCAGATGAATTTGTATCACTGAAACAGGATGTTTTCCTGTTTTTTTGTTTTTGTTTTTTTTTTAATCGTCTATTATTTAAAGATCATTTTTCTCTCTTAGTTTAAAAAAAAATTCAAATAAAAGAGCAAGGAATGCCCTTATACTTCCATTATGCATTTATATTAACATATTACCACAATTGCATTCTACCTCCTACTGTACACACATAATACACATACTCAATCTCCATTTATTATGGCTCAGTTGCAGAAAACAGGTTATGACAAAAAAAACCAAAAACCAAAAAACAAAAACAAAAACCCGGTGTTGTTAAAAATTGGAAGATGACCACATCAGATCACAAAATGGAGGATTACTACATCACCCACGGAAACCCTATACAGACTCAACGACCCTGCATAGGTTTTCTGTGGGTTACTGATAGTTATGAACCACCAACCTTGCATTTAGCAGTCTAATGCTTATCCTATAACACCACACTGGGACACTGTGGCTATTGTTGTTAGGTGCCATCGAGTTGGTTCTGATTCATAGTGACCCTATGCACAGCCAACAAATCATTGCCCAGTCCTTTGCCATCTCACAATTGTTACTCTTGAATCCATTACTATTGCCCCTATGCCAATCCATCTCCTTGGGGGTCTTCTTCTTTTTCTCTGACCCTCCTTACAACTTAATTATTAATTGATATTAACTTGATTGTTTTACTTTAATGTTGTTACACTGGTGATATTTCTCATATTGATCTACATATTCAACACAATCCTTAGAAAATTCCTCTCCAGCTTCTTTGCAGATAATGACATGCTAAAATTATTATGGTAATACAAAGGATAATCAAAGCAATATGACCAAAGAAATCTGGAAGCAAGAACAAAACTTCTTGATTTCAAAGCTTACTACCAGGATACTGTAAACAAGACAATGTAGAGTTGGCACAAGGACAGACAGATGGATCAATTAGTAACACGTTGTTGTTAGTTGCAATTGAGGTAACTCCATTTCATGACTACCCTATATGTGACAGAATAGTGATGTTATTGGCTATATACCTAAAAGAACTAGATCACTGTACCTTTCTTCCATGATGTCCTTGGCTGAGTTTGAATCTTTAGGCTAATAGTTGAGGGCAAACAATCTACACCACCCAGAGGCCTTATTAGTAATTTGTAACTATTGCTAAGTACTGGTGAGTCAGTCCTAACTCATAGTGACACTGTGTTGGGTTTCCGAGGCTGTAAATCTTTTCGGGAATAGAAAGCCTCATCTTTCTCCCACGGAGTGCTGGTGGGATCAAACCATCAAACTTATGATTCACAGTCCAGTGTTTATCCTCTAGAGTCATTGTGCTCCCTTATTAGTAGTATACAAGTGCTGCTGCTTGCCATCAAATCTGTTTTCACTCACAGAGACTGTGAATAGGGTTTTGGAGACTGTAAATCTTTACAGTAGCAGAAATCCTTATTTTTTTCCCAGGGAGCGACTGGTGGATTTGAACTTCTGATCTGTGGTTAGCAGTTCAAGGCTCCTTTATTAGTACTATATCTATATCATATTTCTATTTTGAAGGGACTGTTTGAATATAAGCCACAGATACCAAATGTCTTCAATATTGTAATGTAAAAAGTAAATGTATAGGCCCAAGCAAAATTCTCATAGGACAGTCCTTGTTCCCCTTGAAGAAT
>NW_006408568.1:19113829-19147461 GCF_000296735.1 Chrysochloris asiatica
TCACATAATTCACAATAAAAAATTAAAAAAAAAAAATTGAAACCCTTTAAGAATCCAACTCAACTTCTGTAGTTATGGCATCAATGGCAATTAATTATTTGATCTTTTTTCTACCAGTTTCTGGTCTTCAGCTACAGTTTCTTCAGTCATTGAGGTTGACAGTCTTCCCTCTCTTGGTTTATCTCTGAGGTCTTCCTGACTTTCCTTACAATACTTGATCTAAAATCAGTTGTTTATGGACAGCATGCCAATAAATGATTTGCAAAGATTTATTAATTTGAGAAGATGTTCAATTGAGTTTTGATATTAGCCCCAATCTCAAAATAATTTTTTTTGCATGTGACAAAACATATAATTTTTTTAAGGTACCCTCATGATAATAGCCTCAACTTCAAAATATTTCCCCCCCATGGTACAAAATGAATAGTTGTTTTCAAAGATACCCTAATGAGACTAGCTCCAATCTCAGAATAATTATTTTCCATGGAACAAAATGTTTTTTTTTCATTGTTTTTTGTTTTGTTTTGTTTTGTTTTAAGGTGCCCTAATCAGAGTAAAGAGTCCTGGTGTGGTGCTGTGGGATAAACACTAAACACTGCAACACTGGCAGTTCAAACCCTCCCGATGTTCCTTAAAAACCATACATACAGTCACTGTCAACAACAACAGCAACAACAAAGAGGCTAAGGTAAGTGCATTACTAATAGATCTTGCCTTCAGCCATGGGCTGATCACAGAGACATGCTTACATATGTTTCGTTGGAACAGTCTCAGGTATGAACTAGAACCCTAGAAGCAATACTTTTTTGACTTACCCACGTATAGTATCATACATATTGTGCATTATTAAATTTACACTTGTTGCTGTTGAGGTATAATAATAAGATCTATATCACAGAATCATTGTGAAGGCTGTGAATGTGATAACATAATTGGAGAGATTTTGAAATCCATAATGTATCATGTTGCATGATGTCATTATCTTAATTTGGTTATGGAAGCGGGGCTTCAAAAAGTTGGTTGAAAAAATAGCATTGAAAGAAAATGGAATTTTCCCATGAAATTTCGGAAGCTTCTTTGTGTGTAATTAAGAAGCACTGGAAGGGTTTGAGGATAAGTACTGCACTATTAGCCACAAGGTCAGCAGTTCAAACCCACCAGTTGCTCTTCAGAAGAAAGATGAGGCTTTACAACTCTATATAGAGTTGCTATAAGTCAAAATCAACTTGATGCAATTAATAACAAAAGAAACACGTATGAGCTCAAAATGTTGTTGTTAGTTGGCATTCAGTCGGCTCTAACTCACTGGAGCCCATACACCACAGAATGATACAATGCCTGACCCTGGGTCATCTTCCTGATTATTGGTAGGACTGAGTCGACTTGTTTCAGTCTCTATTTTTTGAGTGTCTTTCAACCAAGGCTATATAGACATCTTCCAGTGCTGGATAGGACAATGTTCTGTTATGATTTACAAGGTTCTTATTGACTGATTCTACCCCTCATCTGTCAGTTTGTCATACTGCAGTGGTTTTTGTGTTGTGGTGATGCTGGAATCTCTGCCACTGGTAGTCTGAATACTGGCAGGGGCACCCATGGAGAACAGATTTCAGCAGAGCTTCGGAACAGGCTAGAAAATGGAGAGATGGTCCACTTCTGAAAAGTTAGCCACATAAAACCTTATAAATAGCAGTGTAACATCATCTGCTTTAGTGCTGGAAGCTGGGCCCCTTAGGTTGGAAGGCACTCAAAATATAACTTGGTAAGAGTTGTCTCCTCAAAATAAAGTTGATCTTAGTGATTTGAATGGAGCAAAGCTTTCAGGACCTTCATTTGTTGAAGTTGCACAATTCAAAATGGGAAGAAACAGCTACAAACATCCATTAATAATCAGAATGTAGACAGTACAAAGTATGAATCTAGGTAAATTGGAACCCCTGACAGAGGAATAAATGCATTTGTCTCAGAAAAAAATGAGACAATGCTCCTTAGAAGTGAGGATGTCTAGGAGTTGGTCTCTGATACTTTGGACATGTCGTCAGGATGGTCCAGTCCCTGGAGAATTACATCATGCTTGGTAGAATGTAGGGTCAGTGAAAAGAGGAAGACCCTTGAGGACATGAACTGAAACAGTGGCAGCAACAAAAGGTTCAAATATGACAACAATTGTGAGGATGGCACAGGACTGGACAGTGGTTTTTCTGTTGTGTAATAGGGTCACTAGAGTCAGAACCAACTTGAAAGCACTTAACAACAATTGGCTGATTTTAAAAAATAGATTTTACCAAAACTTTCTTCCTACTATACATTAGTCTGGAAGCTTTGCTGGAACTTGTTCACCATGGTTGGCCTGCTGGTATTTGCAATACCAATAGCATAGATTCCTGCATCATAGTAACAACCAAGCTTCCACAGTGTGACAAACTGACAGGCAAGAAATGGGCTTAAAATAGAGCAGTTTCCATTGATACCACTAGATGGCTGTCCAGTATAAGCAACCTAACAGATGCTGACTTCATAGATTAAAAACAAACAAACAGAAAAAAACAAGCCTTAATCTCCCCCACCCCCACCCCAAATGGGTTTCAGTGAACCAGAAGGCAAAATACAAAGCAATTCAAATAGAGATATGTGTATACCTGGGAAATAACATAATGTATCTTACTCTAAAATTCTTTTCTCAGATTCATGAATTTATTCATGAGAAAGCATGTTTGCCAGATGTAAAATTATTTTTGTGTACTTTACTTATTTTCTTTTACAGTTACTGACATATAATTTACTTGTCATAAAGTTTGCTTGTTTAAACTGTACAATTCAATTATTTTTGATAAATTGTGAAGTTGGACAACCATCACCATCATCTAATTTTAGAAGCAACACTGCTTCCCCCCACCCCCCGCAAAACTTTGTATCCATTAGCGGACATTGTTTGTTCTCTCTGTAACCTCCCAACCTGAACTAGCCACTAGTGTACTTTTGTTATAGATTTACCCATTCTGTACAGGCATCTTATTTTTAACTTGGGATTTGTCTGTTAAGAAAATCAGTATACGGTCAGTATTTCTCACAGAATGATGTGATGAAAATGTACGTGTTCTCGCTTGCTCACTCACTTAATTTCTGTAATACATATTACGGTACTGTCTCTTTATCATAGTAGTGGAATAGAACCTTTGTGGAAGTTTGTCTGAGTTGTATGAAGAAGCCCACAGGTTGGATGCTGGGTTATCATTCATATGTGCTCCAGATAGGTGGATTCAGTACAAATCTGTACTTTGGATAACAACACTTAATGATAAACATTTATTGAAAACTTACTATGTACCTATCAATTTTCTAAGATCTTTACATGGATGAGTATATCTAGTGTGCAACCATATTTTAATCAAATAATAATAGCAATCTCACAAAGCTATTATGAATAGCATAAAAAATATGAATGGATTTTGAAAGGTCTAATCCATTTGAAACACCATGATTCATTATACTGTTAGTCTAAAGTGGTAATACATTTTCCTTCCCTATAATTTCTGAAATGAGAAAACTGAGGCACAAAATGTTTACACACCTAGGAGGTGTTCTGCTTTAAATTCAGATGATTTGTTTTCTAGCTCTCAGCACAACAGTAAACTCCCTCATATAAACTCATGGAGTTTGTCATTTGTCAGTTTCATTATGCTATGACATTATTCTAGTACACAAGCAGAAATCTCATAGGTACTCAATACCTATTTTTAGAATAATTTTTTTGTTTGTTTTAAAATAATGAGCATCCTCCTATATTTAATTTTCTTCTCTTATTTCTTGAAGCACTTTTTCAAGAATATTTGGCAACTAGGTGATGAAAATCATGTACCATTAATAAAAATATTCAAAATTAATTTCATTTTTAAATTCATGAGAAAACAAAACTAGATTTTTATGTGGAAACTTATCATTGTATTGCAAAAAGAGACAGTTTGCCATTGGTATAGTCCATATATTTACTTCTGAAAATCCCGTATGTTACTGGCCTATCTTCTCAAGATCCATTGAGGAATATAGGTCAGTAAAACAGGCAATTAAAATGCAACATGATGACCCCAAAGTGTTTGGAACATAGATAGTGTTCAGCAAACTAGAAAAGAGACTGTGAATCATTGGCTAGGAGATGGACAAGTCTTAGAAAAAGTAAGCAGAATTTGAAGGGCAAATAGAAGTTAATTAGAAGATAGTAAGAGATTTGAAGTTAATTCAAACAAAAACAGATCATCTATGAAGGCACAGATTCATATTGGAGACCAAATCCAAACTCATTGCCACTAAGTGAACTCTGACTCATAATGACCATATATGTCAGAGTAGTATGGCTCCATAGGGTTTCTGAGGCTGGACATCTTTCTGGGATAAGACAGCCTCATCTTCTATGGAGCAGCTGGTGAGTTCGAACTAGAAACCTAGTTCATAGCAGCCTCCTCACTCACCACCAGGACTCCTGTGGAGTGGTATGTAATCGCTGAATGTTCTTGAATGGAGATGAAGCTATAAAATGTAGGAGCTTCTAGATCATGAAGGGGTTTCTATATTTATGCTCAAGAGTTTATTCAGCTGTTAAAAAAAAGAGGAGCCATTGAAAGGCCTCAAATATGGGAAAGTTGTATATTTTCAGAAAGACAGACTTTGTGGTATTTTAAAAAATGAAATTGAAGGATCTGGAGGCAGGCTGGCCAATTAAGATGATGTTAAAATATTTCAAAGAAGAAAATGTGGGGATTTGCACCAAAACAAGCACATAAGAAGAGAAGGGGGAAAAACTGAATGGCTTGGGAGATACAGCACAACTGATACTGACTAAACTTGGTGAGCTATTGAATATAGATGATAAAATTCAAGGCTACCACCCAAGAATTTTGCTTGTTTAACTTGTCAGAAGATGATTTATTTTGCTAAAATTATTTGCTGCCATTTACAAGACCCTTGTTTAGAGAATTCCCATCTACAAAGGAATGAAACACTGACTGGTTCTGAGCCATCTTTATGATCAGTTACAAACAGAACCATGGTAAGCCACAAGGCTTTCACTTGCTAATTTTTAGAAGTAGATCATCAAGTTTTCTTCCTATTCAAATTCTGGAATCACCATTGAGAACAGTTCAGCATTTTAGTAACATGTAGGGTTGTCTCTGCATATAAAGAAAGTGCACTTCCACACGTGAAACAAGAATCCACCACCCAACCCCATTTACTGAAATAAGGATACAAAAGAAGGAACAGACTTAAATAGGACTGGATAGAGATGAGGCTAGATATAGTTTGAGATTTCAGTCCATTTCCAAATAGATACACCATGTTAGCAATTCAGTACAAGGGTGTTGAAGCAAGAGAAAAATTTAGATTGAAGATCAAGTTTTCAGTTATTACTATATAGGAAGTAGTTGAATTAATAAGAATAGAGAAAACCTATTTGAACACATTTCTCCATTGATAATTCTAGCCAACTCCTTGTCATTTTTAAAGACTTGGTACTGCTATTTTGTCTTCTGGAAAGGGTGTCCTTTCTTTTTAAGGCAGGCACATGTCCGCACGTGCTAGTCTTTCATTTTGACATGATCTTTTAAAGCTGTCTTGGTGTGATGCTGGTGGTGGTTCAAACCTACCAATCACTCCTCCAAAATCCTATATAGAGTTGCTATGTGTTGGAATCGATTCAATGACATTTAACAACAACAACAATCAAAGCAGTAGGACATCAGTTGGTGCAGTGTTTAAGCACTCAGTTGCTAACCAAAAGATTGATTATTCAAACCTACCAGCTCTCTGTGGGAGAAAGATATGGAAGTTGGTTTCTGTACCGATTTACAGCCCTATAGATTCTGTGGGCACAGTTCTCCTCTATCCCTTAAGGTCACTATAAGCCAGAATTGATTTGGCAACAACTTTTTGTTTTAATAAGAGCAGTCATGGAGGTGAATTGAAAATGTTTATATATCTGTGCCTTTTGAACAGTGAGCCATGGGACCATGTGTTTTTGTATTTTTACCCCCCAAGTCTTTTCAAGTCCAGCAAAGTTCCTGACACAAAATGGGTGTTCAGAAACATATCTTGAATGAATCTTTCTGAAACAAACCTTTTTAAAATTATTTAAACACATTTGATAGTAATATAAAAAGTAACACTGTGCAAGCTAAAGTACATATTCTAAGCTTTGGCACATGAACTTGTGTGTAACATGTATTAAAAGTCTTGGTTCTTAAATCGGCAATGCCTATAATCTCTAGATTTTTCAGCTGTTAAAGGGAATCAGATGCTTTTAAATATTTAATGAAAAATTTGTGTATAACTATTGTGATTTGCATACTTGACCTTTTGCAATCAGCATATTGTAGATCATTAAAGTCTCAAGCAATGCTTTCAATAACTCTAAATGCTGTTGGTATAATAACTGAGATCCATTATTTATTATTATATCTTTCCATTGAGAAATCCTTGTAATAAAATGAGTTCTTAAAAAACTTCCAGCTGGTCCAGAAATATAGCTCTCAGGATGCCTCATGATATATTAACTGCTTTTCCTTACTTTGGTTGCCAGCAAGAGTTCAGGATAAACTAGATGTAATTTTAATGAGGAATTGAGGAACTCGATCATTTTTATTCATGGTATTAAGAAAGACTTATGATATATGAACTTAGCTAACAACTGTGATTTTAACATAGCAAACATTAAAAAGAATGATTTAAAAATTCCCTTAAAAGAACATGACAGTCTTTGTAGTTACATAAGGAGTAAGTTGGAGAATCTGGAGGCTCAGATTTTTCTGATGCTCTTATTATTGCAATGACAAATTGCTTTGATATCCTAGCATCAAAATATGCAAGTTAGAAAGTTAGGATATTTAACTTGTGAAATGCTACATGATTGCTGATTTTAGCAATGGTCCTTTCAAATCTCTCAGAAGAATGTGTGTGTTTTAGTTACTTGCTCCTCTTCCCCACCTCCCACTTTACCCTCTTCTAATGGAGCCCCTGGATGGGGCCAGCAGGTAATGCTTCTGGCATTAACTGAAAGGTAGGAGGTTCAAGTACACCCAGAGAGGCCTAGCAATCTACTTCCAAATAAATCAGCGTTTGAAAACCCTATAGAGTACAGTTCCACTCTGTGACATCGTTAGAGAGTGTGGGGAGTGTGACAACCCAGGTGACAGTGTCAGAGTGGGTGACTCCAAAATGACTCCCTATAACATTTTTGTATAATATTTCAGCAGAAATTTATTTTTTTATGAAAAAAGCCCTGTATTTAGTTATAGCAACAAAGTTATAGCAAACAAAGTTTTGCAATCCCACCTTACAAGTAGCAATATACCTATAAGACTAAAAGTCTCTGCTAATTTACTTTCTGTACCTTCTAATATGCCCAATGTGACACTGTGGGTTAATGCACCAGACTGCAAAGCCATTTGAACTGCAAGGTTGGTGGTTCAAGCTCACCAGCTGCTCCTCAGAAACTCTATACAGGGTTGCTATGGGTCAGAACAGACTCGATGGCACTTAACAACAACACCAACAGTATGCCCAGTGGTTAAAGCGCTCACTTGCTAGCAGAATGGTTGGTGGTTCAAACATCACAATTTCTCCATGGGAAATAGATCAAGCAATCTGTTTCTATGAAGATTTACAGCTTTGGAAACCATGTGGGGGCATTTATACTCTGTGCTGTAGGTTTGCTATGAGTGGGAATTGACTAGACATTTGATTATACACTCTGGTCAAATCTGTCACTATTACTCGATTAAAATGACACTTTGAACCACGTGGCTATATTTGCACACGCTACCAGCACACACTGCAGTTTTCAATGCAGCTGATGTTTTATAGCTGCTGATTTTGCCAAAATTTCCAGTGCTTTAGCTACAGTGTTATAGTAACTATATCATAGCAACTATATTGAGAACCTATATCAATAACTTTTTTTGAGAATGAAGTAATAAAGGGTAAGGAGAAAAAACATTTTTTTAAATCATTCCACTCAGTTATAAAACAATTATACTGTTAGTATTCATATAATCTAAGAAACACTACATTTATGCAATCTACAACAATATGTATCACATGTTACTTTATGATTACAATTACTAATAAACCTCACTGAGGATTTTGTATGGTTGGTAAAGGAGAAAGTCATTGAAAGGTGGGGGAAGGGAGCTAGACACCATGAGTTACAGCACTAGGGGACACCAACCCAAGTTACACCACTGGTTCTATTCTGGTTTACATGAGGCCGCCATGAGCTGGACTCAAATCAGTAGCAGCTGGGGTCCTATTACAATCGATTGCAGTTGTTGTTAAATAGCAATAACAAATAAACTTGATTTACTAATTCACTACCTTTTTCTGTTTCTTAAGACAACAGATCTGTCTGATGATGGAGAATTCACATAGCCTTTCAATTTTCAGCCTGGCTTCTCCTTTCAAGTCATCCCATCTTATTTGTTCTTAATATTGCCCCATATGTTCTCGTATTATTAGAGGCTGAGTGGGCACAGATTATGTGCACCAGTGATTTATCAGTCTAGAGACAGGCAGAAAATAGGTCATTTTTCTGTTTTCTGTTCAAATAGGATAATTGAGGAGATCATATTGAAAAAAAAAATATTTGAAAAGTCTGGAAGAACAAGTAGTGAGAGTATTTATGAAAACACAGACATAGTACCTTTAAGTGGCAAAATAGGAGTTATGGCCTTAGGAAGGAGATCACCAATCTGCGATTGAGGAGTGAGAGATCTAGAAGGACCCCAAGCTCACTCTGTCCTATTCTCCCATTTTCTGCCTATTTTGGGCTGAGTCTACTTTGCAGATGGAGTCCTTGTGTGGCACTGTGTGATAAACCATTGGACTGCAAGGTCGGTTTGAACCACAGGTTGGTGGTTCAAGCTTGCCAGACGCTCCTTAGAAACCATATACAGGGTTGCTATGAGTCAGAACCAACTCAATGGCACTTAACAGCAACAATACCTTGCATATAGATTATAATGGAACCTTTTGTAGTCTTAAAAAGGTCACCATCTCAGTGTCAGATCAGATGGTGAATGGTGAATATGTCATCTGGAGTATAAATGGGGAGTAGCCAGTGCACATTTAAGGTTCTATATGATGCCTGAGGTCTCTTTCACATCAAGATTCAATAATGATGAAAAGACAAAGACTTGTCTAAAAATTTAGCCACTCATGGAAACCAGTGTCAAAGACCAATAATAAAGTGAAGAAGATGTAAATGTGGAGGAAACTCTCCACAATCATAACAACTATGAATTGAGGGTATAATGTTAGTATTTGGAGATGCAGTCATAAGGCACTGGAGATTATTTATAAATGTATATATATATAGCCCCAATGGCATAGTGTTTTACCAGTTAGTTGTCAACTGCATGGTTGACAGTTTGAATTCAAAAGCTACTCATAGGAGAAAGTTGAAGAATACATATATAGTGGTGGTAGTGTGCCATGTGTGGAATAGGTTCTGACTCATAGTGACCCTGTATAGGGTTTCTGAGGCTGTAAATCTTCATGGGAGCAGAAAGCTTCATCTTTCTCTCATGGAACTACTGGTGGTTTTCAACTGCTAACTTTGAGGTTAGCAACCCGAATTGTAACCACTTTGCTATCAGAGTTTATATTTATATATATATGTAGTTAAGTGCCCTAGAATTGGTTCCAACTCATATTCCAACTCATAGCGACCCTGTATAGGGTTTCTGAGGAGTGGCTGGTGAGCTTGAACTGCTGACCTTGTGCTTCAAACTGATTTTGTAGTACAGCACATGAAACCACAGTGCCACAGAAGGACTCCTTATTAGAGTCACTGTATAAATTGATATTCAACCATTTTAAGACAAATCATATGATCAAGAGTCAGTGGTACTGAAGGAAGAAGTCCAAGCTGCATTGAAAGCATTGGCAAAGAACAAGGCTCTGGGAACTGATAGAATACAAACTGAAATCGTTCAATAAATTGATGCAGTACTGGAGATACTCACTCATCTTTGCCAAGAAATTTGAAAGACCTGGCCAACTGATTGGAAGAAATTCAGGTCAATGCCCATTCAAAAGAGAGGTTACCCAATGGAATGCAGAAACCATTGGACAATATCATTAATATCACATGCTAAATTTTTTTTTAAAAGATCGGAATTCTAAAAATAATTTTTAAATGGCTGCAACAATACATAGACAGGGAATTGAGAGAATCAAGCCAGACTCAGATCCGGATGTGGAATGAGGGATATCATTGCTGAAGGCACATAGATCTTATTTGAAAGCAGAAGATACCAGAAAGATGTTTACCTTGCTTTATTGGCTATGCAAAAGCTGTGTGGATCAGGACAAGCTATGGACAACATTGCAGACAATGAGTATTCCAGAACACTTAATTGTACTCATGAGGAACTTGTACACAGACCAAGATGCAGTCATTAAAACAGATCAAGGGGACATTGAATGGTTTAAAATTAGCAAGTTCCATATGTTTGTGAAAGTTAGACAATGAATAAAGAAGACTGTAGAAGAATTGATACATTTGAGTTATGGTGTTGGTGAAGAATAATAGATGTACCATGGACTGCCAGAAGAACAAAACAAATCTGTGTTGGAAGTAGTACAGCCAAAACTCTCCTTAGAAGCCAGGATTACTAGACTTTGTCTCTCCTACTTAGGACATATTATCAGGAAGTACCAGTCCCTGAAGAGGGACATCATGAAAGGTAACGTGGACGATCAGCGAAAAAGAGGATGACTCCTGCTGAGATGGATTGGCACAGAGGCAGCAGCAATGAACTCAAGCTTAATAATGATTTTGAGGATGGCAGAGGGCCGGGCAGTGTTTTGTTCTGTTGTACATATGGTCGCTGTGAGTTGGAACCAAGTTGATGCCACCTAACAACAGCAACAACATATGTGTATGTGTTTCTAATTGCCTTCAGGTTGACTCCTACTCACAGGAATCAATATTATGTGACCCTATATAATGTGTCCAAGGAGAAGCTGGGTGGGTTGGAACTGCCAAACTTGTGGTTGACAGTCTAATGCTTATCCTGCTTTGCCACACTAGGACTCTGCACATATAGTCTTTCGGATTACATCATTAATTCAATAGAATGGTCATTATCACATATTGCTCTAAAACACTTCCTAGATAAAGTTAAGTTACTGATAAGAATTTAAATAGTCTTGCTCCGATTGTTTCTTCTGTCACTATTTGCATTTGTGTTCTCGAATAAATCATTTTCCTGCTCAAATTTTACTCATTCACAGCAAGTCTGTGATAAATTCCCACTACAAGTGTACTTCAGAATTTTCGTGGGGAAATAGAATTTAAAGATGATGAAAATTTTCCACAAACATTTTGAAGTCCCTTATATGTTTTGGATACTGGGCTAGTCATTGAGGAAGACAAGAACAATCAGATCCAATCTCTAGCCTCCATGAACTTAAACTAATAGGAATACAGCAAAGCACTCCAAATTTATAACTAAATGTGATATGGGATGCCATGAAAACCCTGAGAATGTTTAACCAAATCCAATCAACAGCCACGCTTCTTGGAAAATTATTCAAAAGAAAATAGCAACATAGACAGGAAGGCATGTTATCAGGATGGAATAGTGTGTTCTCGAGTTGGTCCTGACTCCTAGAGACCTTGTATAGAGTTTCTGAGAGCAGCTGATAGGATTGAATTGCCAATCTTGTGATTACTAGTCCAATGCTTACCCAGAGTACTCATGATAGTGATAGTGGTTGTATGCTGAAGAGTCAGTTCTAACTCATACCAACCCTGTATAAAAGTTTTCAAGGCTTTAAATCTTCAAGGGAGTGGAAAGCCTCATGTCTCTATAGCAGAATGACTGGTGGATTCAAACTAATGAATTTACAATTAGTTTATAATCCACGATGATAACAGAACTCCTTAGAGTGCTCATAGTGACCACCTATGATAGAGACAATAGTGCCCTATACATTCTCCAAGACTCTAATCTTTACGGAAGCTGAGTGTCACATTTTCTTTTGTGGATCAACTGGTGGGTTCAAACTGTTGATCTTGGGGTTAGCAGCCAAGCTCTTTAACCACTGTTTCGCCGGCGCTCCTTCCTAAAGAACTTCTGGTAGCTTAATATGGCTGGAGACAGGTCTGGTAAAAGAGGAAGAATGACTCAGGCTTCAAGTTTTAGGTAGAAACCACATCACAAAATATTTTCTTTTGCTCAGATCGACACTTGGAAAGTTATGTGTGTATGTATGTCATTTCCATCTCATTTCTACTTCATTTTTTTTTTTTAATTAAATGTTTTTATTTTGGATTGAGTGAAAGTTTACAGGGCACATCATCAGCTTCACATTCAACCATTCATATAGCTTGTTTCATTACATTGATTATTATCCCCGCCATATATCATCAGTTTACAGTGTTTCTCTCTATCCTCTTTAGCTTTTTTTTTGGATTGGGGGTAGGGGGACTTGCCTTTTTGGAATTTACAGTCTCGGCTTTTAGGGAAGGTTTTTACATTTGTCTGTGGATATCCAGGGCTCATGTATGAGATTACTAACAAGCATTACTGAATAATCAGATGAGGGACAGTTTGCTATGTCTACTAGGTAGCTAATGTCTGATCCTCAGAGCCTATGGTTTGGACGGTCAACAACACTTGGGCCCACAGGGGCTTGGCCTCCTGACCGGGTCTGCATGGTCTGCATCCGAATCCTCCTTATTTATTGTTTGTTTAAGGGACGCTGCCTGTCTTAGGCGGTCAGTGCGAATTCCTCAGTCTTACCAGTCATTGAAACTCATTGCAGCATGGCAATGGCTCTGTCTTAAGTTGCCGAGGTTCCACGTGATCCTTACCCGTCTCTGGCCACACGTCCAGCATAAACAGCTGCCATCCGAGGAAGGCAGGGAGGGAGGAGATCGGCTGGGGACCCCATACGCAAGACGTTGCCAGCCCACCACCTGCTCTAAGGTGACCAAGCAGGATCACTATGCTGAGGTTCAATCAAGTTCTTAGGGGATACTTCATTCTTACATAGACAAGATTTCCTTTTTCCTTGCTTTTCCTGTTAATGATTCTGGAATTTTCTTCTACGCTGGTATCGCTCAAGGCAGACCTAATCTTAAAAAGCTTTTATTGAAAAATCAAATTGCCCCAACATTAAAAGAACATACAAGAAAAATAACACAGGGGAGAAATTCATGTTTCAACATGTTATGACATGATTTTTCTATTTATATTTGCTTTATTTTTCAAATAAAATGTGTATTATCAAGAAGATAAAATTCTGTGCATCACAGTGGTCTCAGCTGGTGACGCAATGTTTAAGCACGTGGCTACTATATGAAAGGTCAGCGGTTCAGCCCCATCAATGATTCTGCAGGAGAAAAGTCTCAGCAATCTGATCCCATAATGATTATAGCCTAGGGAATCCTGTGGAATCCTATGAGTCAGAATTGCCTTTGTTGTTGTTGTTAAGTACCATGAAGTCAGTTCTGACTCATAGTGACGCTGCACAGGGTTTCCGAGGCTGTAAATCTTTACAGGAGCAGAAAGCCTCATCTTTCTCCCATGGAACAGCTGGTAGTTTCGAACTGCTGACCTTGAGATTAGCAACCCAATTCGTAACAACTATGCTACCAGAGCTCCTTAGGCACACAATAATAGTGTACATTTACTATTACAGGAGGTTGCATAGTCCAGCTACCAGATAATGGAGGACAGTGCTTGTAAAAAAAACAAAAACAAAAAACAACAACAACAGCTCACTGAGGAAAGAGACGTTAAATAGAATCTAATATTTCTAGATAATCAGGCAAATGACCCAGAAGTAGAAGAGATGGAAAAACAACATATTACCTGTCACTTAAATCATGACTCTTTACCCAGCCAATGTGTGCTCATGGTCAGAAAATACACATACATAGTGAGCAGTAGTCAGAATTGCTGAATGAATTCAGTATAGGGTGTTGTGATCATGATCACAGTGTTTGGAATCAGAACATGACCATAGTTTAATTCAGAGTTTCTTGTACCCGTCATCTGTTATGGGTGCTGCTGAGAAAGACTCTCATTTTTAAACTTCACCAGGAGATCACTCTTTGGATTCTGAGAGATAACTCTAAATCCATAGTTAACTCTGCATCTAGGGTTAGCCTATAGGTTATATCTCAGCCCCCAGTGACTAACTTTAAGGTGTGTGGAATGAAGGGGATATTATCAAATCCCCCTTTTTCACTTCAAGAAGATAGATTCTGTAATGCCGTTTAAGTTGCAGAGCCCCACAAGGGATAAAGCTGAGGCTAGACTTCTCTTGAAAAGACATTTCAACCTGCCTTCTTCTTCTTTCCTATCTCTTCCTTCTCTCTAATACAGGTTTCTTTTCAGAATACTAACTTAATAAGTCACATGTTGTGAAAATATAAATAACTATCACAGGTGTTACTTCTAAACAATCCAACCGCAAACACATGCCAAAATAATTTTCAGATAAATTTGAAAAAAAAATAAAAGAAAAGTAAATGAGTATTTATGTTCATTTGAGAAGATAAGTCAGAAACAAAACAAAGTTATAGAGTTGACCACTTAAAAAATGTTGAATGTCATTATTGAAATCCAAATAAACTGGAGAAAAATTGAAAACTTGAGATACAAGGAGTTAATATCATATAAACAAATTAGAACAAATTTAATAATCTACAGAATATTCAGAGAATAGAATTTGTAAAGAGAAAAAGGAAAATATACAGCAAAGTAACATAAAACCAAAATTAAAGCAATAGATACCATGACTGATATAATAGATTCATTTTCTTTTTGAAAATGATAGTACTCAAAGTAGTTAAGAGTGTGGGGTAGAAGACATTTTTATGCAATGATGGTGTAAACTCAAACTACCATTTATTTTCTGTAAAGCATTTTTTGCAGTATGTTACCTTAACTTATACATATTCTTTCATGCAGACATTCTATTTTTATGTTCAGGAATTAGTGATATGGTTCAAAGCTTTTTACACAGAACTTTTACTGTACTCCTATGTATTATATTAAAAAGTTGGGGAAATTTTGGAAAAAACTTCTCAATGCTAAAGATCCTATGTTTAATATGATGATTAAAAATAAGACCTCTTTGTAGTGCAGTGATTTCCTTGATATGGCTCTTCTAGCCAAAGTCTTTGTAACTCCCACCAAATGACTGCGTCAAACTGTGCAGACAGGGAATATAGTATTTTAGCAAGGAAACTGGTCAGTTTTGCTGTCCAAATGGATTTAAAATGAGCCATCTCAGAAACAGGAAGGATAAATCTCACTATACTATCAAGAAAGAAGAGCTAGGAGTGAAACATATCCTTTGGACCCCAAGATCCCCGAGAGTTGAACATCCTCAATCCAGGAGACAGAGTGCTGTGACACCACAGGAATGGCAGAGGTTTGGTGGCAACAGGATCAAGAGCATAAGACAAATTGGTGGGCTTTCCAGCCCACAGAGCCAGTAAAATTGAGTGCCTTTGGGCAGGAGGCTCACTTGCAAAGTAGGTTGCCTCTAAACATCTATTCTGGGGGACTGGTGTTGGTTGTTTGCTGAACTATGGAGCTAAACACTTGATCCTTCAAACTGAGGTTTATGGTGGAGTGGATTACCCTTTGGGTCTGACAGAACTCAAGGAGGTTTTTAACATTCCTGAGTGGGGCAGGGGCCAATGGGCATTATGACAGAGAGGCCATGGACCAGAGAGAGGTGTACATGTGGGCATGATTAAGAAGGGTTTTTTTTGAGCATTCTGCCTGTGCTTCTTCCAACATAGATTTGTTTGTTCTTGATTGTTGTTGCTAAGTTCCGTCTAGTTGGTTCCAACCCATAGCAACACTATATAGGGTTTCTGGGGAGCAGCTGGTGAGCTTGAACCGCTGACCTAACAGTTCAAACAGCTTTGCAGTCTGGTGCATTAACCCACAGAGCCACACCAGAACTCCTTGTCCTTGGTAGAGTCCTTGAATATTGAAAGACAAGGCATGAACTTTTATTTCAGTGCTTTCAGCTTGAGAAGTGTTGAGAATATCCTTCCTTTTGCTTTCCTAACATTAGGTCTCTGCACATTTCATTATAATATTGATGCTTTCTTCTCAAGCTGCCCTTGGAAATTTTCTCTTGAGCGTTTTTACTTCCTTATTTCTTCCATTAGTTTAGCAAATCCATGTGTAGTGGTTATGAATCGGGCTGTGAACCTCAAGGTCAGCAGTTGGAAACTACCAGCTGTTCCGCTGAAGAAAGAAGATGCGTTCTGCTCCCGTAAAGATTTACAGCCTCGGAAACCCTGTACAGGATCGCTATGAGTCGGAACCGACTCCACGGTACATAACAACAACAACATGATGTAGAAAAAGTATCAGAGTCTCTTTTGACATCCATTTTGGTCTTTTCTTTCTTCCCTTTCCTTTTAATTAGCTTTTGTTTCATGAAGTGTTTAGTTGTACTGCAAACCACAAGGCAGCAGTTAAAACCCACCAGCTGCTCCTTGGAATCCCTATACAGGGTCTTAAGAAGTCAGAACGGAATCAATGGCACAATAAGAACAAGTAATATCGACAGGTTCAACTTGTGTGTGTGTGTGTGTGTGTGTGTGGCTTCTGTCATAGTTGTTACACATATACAAAGTTTTGTGTTTTGTCTTCCTTACTTTTTTCTGGTGTAAGTTTGATGGTAACAGCTACATTAATCTGGTTGTGCAACCATCACCTTTAGCCGATGCCAGTTTTCACTACTTTCCAATGAATGATAACCCCTTTTATTCCACCACCCTGGTCTTATTAACTATTATTAACTATTGGTCTCTACCTGTTCTTGCCATTTCATGTAAATAAGAACATAGAATATTTATCCTGTTATGATTGACTTGTTTGCACAGCAAAATGTCTTCAAGTTTCATCCATGTTGAAGCATGTTGTTTCTGTTAAGTGCCGTCAAGTCATTTCCAACTCATAGTGACCCTGTATAGGGTTTCCAAACTGCAGCTGGTGAGCTTGAACTGCCGACCCTGCTTCATATCTACCTTGTAGCATGTAGCTGGACTTAATTTTCCCTTAAGACTGAGAAACATTTTATTGTATGTATGTGCCACGTTTTGTTATTCTATTCATCTAATGATGGGCATTTGGGTTGTATCCACCCTACATTTGTTCAGAGACATACTATATTCCTGAGAGAAAACTTTCAATTGTATAAAACTGTAAGTTCTGCAATTGACCCATGTTTCAACCTTATCACAATCCAAATCCTTATGCAAAACTTTACTAATATTTTACAAATTGATCCTGTAGTTTGATATAGAATGATAATATGGCAAAATAAATCTTTAATGGATTTTAGAATCTAAGGTTAAAAAACAAAACTATAAATTATTAAAATATAAAATAATATTGTTGCTCTATTCCAATGGGAAAACGCTTTATTAGTGACAAATTGCATTGAGAAAACCACAAAATCCAGAAGCCAGGAAGAAATTATGACAAATAGGACTGCACAAAAATACGAAACTTCTAGAAGATATCTGAGTTAGAATCAATTTGACAGCAGTTGTTTTTTTTTTTTTTTTCTAATATAAAGTCAAAGGATGTTAGTAGTATTTGCTACCTAATATATAAAGAGCTGCAATCCAATTGCCAGCCAATCAGTACAAGTAGCTAAGATGAGCAGGGGTAGTAGTGTCCCATCATCTCATTCCTCCTGATTTCCTGAACGCTAGCTCAAGCATCAGTGGCCTTTGTTCTCCTGTTCTTTTAATATCGCTAATTCTCTTCATCAAATTCTTTTCTGCTTGAAATGCTAACAGTAGTTTCTTTTTTCCAGACTAGTACTGATTGCTATAGGATCTTTCTGAAGAAAGGTCATGGCTAGAACTTATCCAATTCCCTTTCACATCAACTTTACAGGACAAACATGAGTTTCTTGCTAGTCAATGACAGTTGGGAACTTTCACTCTCCATCCTGCTTGCTCTCATTTACTGCTAAGCAAGATGACTAATTCTGCCTACACTTACCTTTTCTCTTTGTAACAGTCCCTTCGTATTTTGCAGGACTTTACATCCTCCTACTCAGAATAAAAATAAAATAAAAAGGCTGTTTGTTCCATTTCCAGGCTTTTTTCATGGGGTTAATGATCCATCGCCTCCCAAGATATAAATTTTAAAACACCGTTTACCATGAGTTTTATAGTACATATTCTGTGCCATGTACTCTTCTTGGCTTTTTTAAGTGTTAAAAAGCAAGCAAATAATTTCAAAGTGGCACTTTTTTCAACAGTTCTTAACTTTTATTTCTCTGACTTATAGTTGAACTGTTAGGTTTTCCCAATATTGTGAAAGGGGAGAATGGAGAAAGAGAGAGAGTATTGTTTTTCTCAAATCTTAAATGCATATTTTTTATTACATATCACCACTTTTATAAAAAAAAGTTTTTATGTAGTTAAAATTCTGTGAAATGTTGTTGCCTTGATTTGCTTATCTTTATTTCTCTCATTTTAATTTCCCCTTACCAAGAGATCCTAGTATTTTGTGTTGTAAGCCCATTTATGATTTCTGCCCCCCTGCCCCCACTTTCTTCAGTTAGGAATATTTCCTAAGTCATTTGAGAATTGTTATTGTTAAGTTCCATAGAATTGGTTCTGACTATGTGACCCCAGGTACAACAAAATGAAACATTGCCAAGTCCTGTGCCATCTTCACACTTGTTATAATCGAGCCATGTTACTGGCAAGAAATGAATAACTGATCATCTAATGAATTGGAGTCCTAGTGTGGTGCTGTGGGTTAACATGCTGGACTACATTGTCGGCGCTTCAAGCTCACCAGTCCCTCCTTGGAAACCCTACACAGGATCATTATGGGGCGCCTAACAACATCTAATGAATCACATGAAACAGAATACTAAGTCCATAAAGGCTACTGCAAACTCACAAATTAGTAAATTCACTTACTTATAAATGTAGGAAGAGCTTGAGAAAGCTCCCTGCAAATTATGAAGAGGTGTATAAACCTTACACCCTTGCCAAATATAATTATGAAAAAGAATATTTCTCAAGTTATCATCCCTGGCAAATCAGAAAACTAAAAATAATTTCTAGCTCATTTTTTAGACAGTTCTTTCTTGAAATCAATGTTACTGATAGCTTTCCTTTGGCTACACTACATATATGAAATGTGATACAGAAAACAAACATTTCTCTTAACTACTATTTTTTTCCCCTCATGGTAAGGCTACGGAATTCAAGGATACCTCACAGCAGCCAGCAGAGGGCAGTAGAACACTTTTCTAAACACAGGCTGCTCAGCTGTCTTTGTTTCTGCTGTTTTAACTTTGTGTATAGAACAATCATTGGGCTGTCAAACCAAATTAGCACAGAAAAGCAGGAAATCTGTTCAATCCAAGTCACCTCCTTTTCCTCAAAAAATGTTCTGTAGTTTACTGTGGTATTTGAGTTACAAATGAAATATCTGCATGTTTTAAATTAATTTGATATAAAATATGAAAAGGCAGTGAAAAGCATGTGGCCTTTGAAATTGCTTGCATTTTTTATTTATATAGGAAATTCATCATAGGAAGATTCTAAGATATAATCAAATGGGACTAGCTCTCAGGTTCCTTCCTTGGTGACTTATTTAGTATTATAGTATTATGTATGCACAAAGGGCTTCAAAATTTTGTCAGAAAATTCTATTATCTTTTAATTTAATTGTTCCACAACCTTTCTGAAGCTCCCTCATATTTTGGATTAAGCCTTTTCTAACAAAATGAAGCAGAGACTGAAAATCATTCTAACTGACTTTCCTTTATTACAATTTAGCATTGATTACTTTATATATGTCAGAAAGGTGGTCTTAATAGGAAGAGGGAAAAAATCATTTAAAAAAGCAAACTTAAAAATTCTCAAGTAATTCAAGGAGTAGTCTGCCTTTGTGAATGTACAGGCTATTTGCATCGAATATTCAACAAAGATCCTGATAAGACAAAAAGAAAATAAATCATTGAAGACATTTTTCAAACACATTTTTCACACTAAATATAAATAATAGTAAGGTAATCTCTCTTGTATCTATTTTTAATTCTCATGAAACCTATTTCAGTTAACATTGGTATGCTTTTGTTGATGATCATATGATTTTTTTTATTATGTATAGCATGGAGGAGGTAGAGAGTATGATGAGCAAAACATTTGAAAATATACCTGTGGATCTGAATTGGAAGTTAGTTTTGCCTGTATGCTGTTAAAAATGTGTTAGTATTCTAATATATGTGAATATAAGCAACAGAAACAACTTTAATTTAGACAGCAAATAGATGAGTGGACTTCAAAAAGTTCAAGCAAAAACAGAATCAAAAGATAAAAATTAAAACTATAAATTTTATTTCTCAACAGAACTCCTTCAAGGTAAAGATAATTTTGTATGATGTTGATGAGGTTGCTGTTGTTAAATGCCATCTAGTGGCTTCTGAATCATAGCACCCTGTGTAGGGTTTCCAAGGAGCGGCTTGTGGGTTTGAACTGCTGACCTTGTAGTTTGAAGTCCAGTGCTGATTCTACAGTGCCACACCAGGAGTGATAATAGAAGTTATTTAGTCTACCCCAAGGAGCTCTGGTAGCGTACTGGTTACGAATCGGGCTGTTAACCTGAGGATCAGCAGTTCGAAACTACCAGTTGATCCGTGGGAGAAAGATGAGGCTTTCTGCTCCCATAAAACTTTACAGCCTCGGAAACCCTGTACAGAGTCTCTATGAGTCGGAACCGACTCCACGGCACATAACAACAATACAACATCATGGGGATTTAACCATGCCATTACTTACTGAGGAGTTACTGTGGCGCTGTTGAGTTCATGCGCCAGACTGCAAAGCCTTTGAACTGCAAGGTTGGCAGTTCAAGCTCACCAGCTGCTTCTCAGAAACCCTATACAGCATTGCCATGGGTCAGAACCTACTCAACGGCACTTAAAACATTACTAACTGAAGAAAAATGGGTGCGTCTTAAAGATTTTTTAGCATTAGTTAGTAAACAAACAAAAAAATCAGAAGGAGGCAAATCAGGATTGTAAGGTAGCGAAGCCTAAAGATTTCCCATAGAAGCTCTGGCAAACTTGCCCTTGCTTTATGAGCAGGAACATTATCACGAAGGGTTGTCCGAGGACGCTTTCCTGGGCGTTTTTCTGTTAAAACTGTGGCTAGGTTTTTCAAAATACTCTTACAATAAGCTCATGTTACTGTCCTTTGGTCCTTCAGAAAGTCAATAAGCAAAACACCTTTCTTTTGCTGTTGTTGAGTGCCATCCAGTCAGCTCTGACTCATAGAGATTCTGCATACGGTTTCTGTGGAGCTGCTGGTGGATTTGAACTGCTAACCTTGTGGTTAGCAGTCTAGTGCTTAGCCTCTAGTGTTACACCAGGCCTTTGTTGCTGTTATTATTAACTGCTGTCAAATCTTTTCTGAGTCACAGAGACCCAGTATAGGCTTTCAGAGGAGCAGCTGGGGGGTTTGAACCACTGAACTTGTGGCTCACAATCCAATTTACAACAAAATAGTATGAATTTATTTTTGTATATAAGGTATTTAAAACCTGCATAGAGTTTTCATGATACACATTTTCCATGGATTTCGTGGAAGACCCTCATACGTAGCTGATAAAAATCTCTGAGAGAGCCGAAGACATAAGTTTGGAATACAAGGGCACAGAAAGAACACTCATAAGCACACTGTTGAACTTCTGTCACAAACAGGACTGACTGCTGCCATTCTTGGAACTGACATCAAGGACAGAGCAATGCTAGAATTCAAATGCCGCCATAGATAGCTATTGCCAATGATGCTTTAGGAACTGGAACTGAATTTCACTGTTATCACCAACCCTGTGAAAAATAGGTCCTAGGCATTTCTGCTTTATTATATCAATAGTTTTTCTTTTAAGACCTAGAGTCAAATTATGGATTACAACAGCCTGGGATTTGTGTCCATATTTTAGCTGCAGAGAAAATAGCAATAGGAAACATTGTGATTGTTGATGTTGCTCTGATAGTAAATATGCTTTGCTATCTCTGCATGGATTCCCCCAGATGAAAAGTGTATTCACACTAGGTATCAGACACAATGGCATATATCCACTATATGGATCCCTCAGTTGGCAGTTTCTGTTGAACAAATATGTATAAAGTGCCTACTGGGTGCTAGTCACTGATCCAGGTGCTAAGAATACAGCTGTGAACACCTGTAAAGATTTTTACCATTGTGGAGTTTGCATTAAAGCACAGGAGAAATATTAAAATAATAGACCAAATAAAAGAATAAATTATATAGCTTTATTATGTAGTGATAAATTATAGAGATATGTTTTAAAGAAAGAAAGCAAGAAGGAATAGTGACTAAAAACAATATCTCACTTAACATAGTAAACCTAATATCCCTAATAAACAGACTTATTTACCTGCTCTCTAACTAGGATTAAGTACAAATCTCATCTAATATAAAATCTGACCTCCAGTCTAGGACCTCTAGATTATGTCCATTGCTCCTTTCATTCAATTATTATCCTGATTTCCTATTCTGCAAAACCAGAGGTTAATTATAAAGTTAACAGTTTTTGGAAGAAAATTCCCTATGGGTTTATCATACTTCTGCATGTCTCCTGAGCAAAGAATAGAAAGCTTTTGTTCCCGATTATATTTTCAAAGATCTTTGTATAACAAATAGCCTTAAGAGACAGATAGTTCCTCTCTGTGAAGCAGTGGGCAGTTGTATTTGTTGTCTACGATCATAATGATAATGTCTCCCCCTGGGGCAAACGTTGGGCAATCACTTTTATGATACTGAGCTTTCATAAACTCTGAGTATTTTAGCTGGGATTCACATCCATTGTTTGTGCAGCATTCACTGGGTCACTCTGCATCACCCTCATGGTATTTTACAGGGCAAAGAAAAGTGATGGGAAAAGAAGCCACCCATTGTGCTGTTAATTAATATGTCCTTTGTCTCTGACCTAGGAGTCTCCAGTCTTCTGCTAGCATCTATAAAATTGTGGCAAATTAATAGATAAGTTTTCAAGTTTTAATAGAAACCAGGATGATCAGGGTGCTAGGTTTGCTCACTTTTAAAATTCTAGATTCTTTATAATTATTAATAAATATCACAAGTATAATTTTTATAATAGAATGAAATAAAGATATAGACAAACAATAGAAAACCCATCTTACAATATAAAAATATACATGATTTAATAAGGGTAAAATAATGTCGGTCTTTCTTCTGAAACTGGTCCTGAAGTCATTGTCTTTTATGCATTACCACCTCAAAGTTCCTTTGCTCCTACTAGTTCTCTAGGATGCTGTAGTTATTTGCCAATGAAGTGAGCCAAATCTTTCTTCCTTAAGAGTTGGAAGGTTTCCTCCTTCTTCTCCTTTCCCTGCTCATTTTCCTTCTAAATCAGGTTTATTGAGGCATAAATTATTTTGAGTTAAATTAAGTCCTTTTAAGTTAAAAAAGATTTGACCAATTCACTAATGCCAAAATTAAAATGGAGAGCATTTCCATCATCTCAAAGTGTTCTCTTGTGTACCTTATCAGTGAATTTTCTTCTGTTTCTTCTAGTTCCTGACAACAGCAGATCTGATTTATCTCCCTATTGCTTTATTTTTTTACAGAAGGTTGTATAAATGGAGCTATATAGAATGCTTCATTTTGTCTGGCTATTTTTTACTTAACATAATATATATATTTTTAATTTACCCATGTTATTTCAGATATTAAGAATTTGCTGCTTTTTTATTGATACGTATTATGTCGCTAAATGAATTTATCATTTACCAAAGTTTAATCCAGTTTGGACAAATATGAACAAGATGCTATAAAGATTTGTGCACAAGTGTCTCTGTGAAAACATACTTTCAATAATCTCGGGTGAGTACTTAGGTATGGCATTACTGAGTTGCATGCTAAATTAATACTTACTTTAAATAGAAACCGAGATCACAGTGCTAGGTTTGCTTGCTATCAGTGGGATATTGTTGTTTTTATGTCCTCTCAGTTGATAAAGCAAGAAAACATATGTACATATACTAATCTATTTGTATACACATACTTATGAATATTTCTATATGTAATAATCTTTTATACGCATGGCTTTATATGGCTGTATCCAGCTCTAATCCATCACTACATGGCTCATGCTAGCCTCCTCCCCTAGTTTATGAATAAATTCCTAAACCAACAATAAAAAATCTGTCTCCTGTCATCCATTTACTTAATATAAAACTCTGGTATACCTATGAAGGAGTGTCATCATTGTTAATCCATAAACCCATGAAAAATAATGCTATCAACTAGCGTGCATGCTTATGCAGTTACTTTTTTACTTTAGTCTTACAGACACTATTAATTTACAAAGTTACTTACTTCAGCAGAGATTCACCCATACCCTTTACTTAAGCTATTTTTCTACTTTTGCAATGCAGTTAAGATGAATAATTAATACACAAAAGTAAATTCCTTTTTTACGATTCAGGAATGCACAATTGGACTTTGAAATTGAACACTCAAGAATATTTAGCCTGATGTTGTTGTTGCTAAGGGCCGTTGAGTCGGTTCCAACTCATAGCAACCCTGTATAAGGTTTCCAAGGAGTAGATGGTGAATTTGAACTACTGACCTTTTGGTTTGCAGTCTGATGTTGATCCTATAGTGCCACACCAGCACAGTAGCTGAAAATAATGAAATTCTCAAGTTTAAATCTAACAAAATATGTACAGTATCCATGTGTGGTCAACTATAAAACTCTAATAAAAGAAAATCAGAGGTCTAAGGGGAAAAAAAATGGAGAAATCATTTTTGTATATGTATTGGGAGACTCAAAACTACTGAAATATGAGTTTCAGCTAACCTTAACTAAAATCTCAGCAAGCTATTTTGTAGATAACAATAAATTGATTGTAAAAATTATATAGAAAGGCAAAAGATCCATAATAGCCAATACAATAATTATTTTGTATTAGTTCCAGAAGTTGTTTTGTATAATTTTTTTCCAGTAGGTGATTTCTACATAAGCAATGATATCATCTGCAAAGAAAAAGTTTTATTTTTTCCTTCTCAATGAGTACACCACCCCCATCTTTTCTTGTCTTATTATACTAGCTTGTACTTCCAGCGTCATCTTCAATAGGTTTAGAAACAGAAGGGGAGGATTCACACATAATTAGAGGGAAAGCATCAAGGTTCTCACGATTAAGAATGATATTACTTACAAGTTTTTGTATATGCTTTTTATAAATTTGAAGAAATTATTCTCTATTCCTACTTTGCAAAGAGTTTCTGTCATGAATGGGTACTGGGTTTTGAAAATTATCTTTTTTTTTACATGTGTTGTAATATAAGCATGATATTTTTCTTTAGTCTAAAAGGAGCTCTGGTAGCGTAGTGGTTACGAATCGGACTGCGAACCTTAAGGTCAGCGGTTCGAAACTACCAGTCGCTCCGTGGGAGAAAGATGAGGCTTTCTACTCCCGTAAAGATTTACACCCTCGGAAACCCTGTACAGGGTCGCTATGGGTCGGAACCGACTCGACGGCACTTAACAACAACAATGGGTGCTGTGAATTATCTTGATTGATTTCCAAATGCTAAAACATACTTGCATGTACCTGGTGATGGTGTATAATTATTTTTATACAAGGGTGAGTCAAAAATTATCCACACAGAGGTTATATTAAAATGCCCATACACATCCACTGCTGATAGCAACATTGAGTGTGCAAATGAAATGATTCTGTCAATCAGATGAGTGACAGTGGATTATGTGGCACATCATTTGCAAATCAGCCATGGCTCTGCCTATGAAATAATCCATGATAGACTTGGGTTTCAAAAAGTTTGTGCAAGATGGGTTCTGAAACAATTCATGGAAGAACATAAACAAAAGCGTTTGGACAACTGCAAACAAAGTTTGGTCTGATACTCAAAGGAAGGTGAAATCTGTTGTGAAAAAAGTAGATACTGGTTGCAAAACATGGATTCACCACCATGAGTCTGAGATGTAAAGGGCAGAGCAGGGGATGGATACATCCTCAATCGCTGACCAAGTAAAAGTTCAAAAGTCAGCCATCAGCTGGAAAATTGATGCTTACAGGGTCGCTATGGGTCGGACCCGACTCGATGGCACTTAACAACAACAACAACAACAACAGTTTTCTGGGATTCTCAAGGGCCAGCATTGGAATGCTATCAGGAAAAAGGCTCAGCAATCAATAGTGCTTTTTATAATGAGATGCTCACTGAAGAGCTGCAGCCTAAAGTTCGTATTAAACACAGAGGATTGTGATCCAAGGGCATTGTGATCTTCCATAACAATGCACGTACACACACTTCTGCCCATGCTGTTGACATTGCAAAAACTTTGTTTTGAAATAGTAAAGCATCTTCCCTATAGTTCTGATCTTGCTCCACCTATTTGGTGCCCTGAAAGCAGCCCTTTAAGGATGAAGCCCTTCTGATGAAGAAGTGAAGACAGTGGTGCATGCATAGCTCACAACTCAGCCTAAAACATGTTTTTAATATGGGAATATGAAAGAAAGCTTGTTGACAGATGAAAAGCTTATTGACAGATGTATTGAAAAGAAAAGGGACTATTTAAAAAACTGATGTATTATTTGTCTTTGCTAAAATTTCATTGAAATAAATTCTACAGCTAGAGTGCCGATAATTTTTGACTCATCCTCTTATTTCTCTTTTATAAAAGTAGGTTAAAATAAATTTTACAGCCAGAGTCTGCATAATTTTTTTTCACTCACTGTCATGTGTTGTTGGATTCAATAATTCTTTGTTGTTGTTGTTAAGCACAATGCAGCTATGTTTACTATGACCATGAGAAATACTGTTTTATAGTTTTGTATTCTCAAAATATCTTTATTTGGTCTCAGTATTATAGTAATGTTGGCCTAATAGGATGATTTAAGAAGTGTTTTCTGTTATTCTATTCTTGTAAGAGATTGTAGAAATTGCTGTAATTTATCCCTTAAATGCTGGTAAGATTCACCAGTGAACCATCTGTGCTCTTTATTTTCTTTACTGGGTGACTATTAATTATAGATACAACTTCTTTAATAAAAGTAAGCTCACTTTTATTATCTGAATCTGCTTTTGTTTTAGTAATTTATGTCTTTAAAGAATTGGTCCACGTTATGCTTAAGGTTCTCTGTCAATTTGACTGGGCATGCTTCTCAGTGGCTTGGCAGTTCTGATGTAGTTATGATGAGATCTGGTATAGTGTAATTATCTCCAAGATGAGATCTGCTATAAGCAGTCAATTGTTTGAAAGGGAGTTTCCTCTGGTATGCAATCTGTTTCTAGTATATGTAGATGCTATGATAAAGCTCACTTCCTTTCCCCTGGATCTGGATTTGATACAGCAGACTGGCATATAGCTTTTGAATATTCAATAAAGCACAAGTAAACATTTTTTCTGGTGTTCTCTGCTTTCAACCAAGGTCCATCTGACATCAGCAGTGATATCCTTTGTTCCATGTCCTCTTCTGAAACTGGCTTTACTTTCTGAGAGTTCTCTGTTGATGTACTGCTGCAACTGTTTTTGAATTACCTTCAGAAAAATTTCTTGCAAGTCATATTAATGATATTGTTCACTGATTTCCACATTTCACTGAGTCACTTTTCTTTGGAATGAACACAAATATGGACTTCTACCAATCGGTTGGCCTTACAAATTTGTAAGGGTGGCCTTGTAAAGCTGTCTTACAAATTTCTTAGTAAAGATGAGTGAGCAACAGCCAATGTTGCAGCAGCTTGTTGAAAGATTTCAATTAGCATTTTGTCAATTTCTGGGACCTTGTTTTTCTCCTATGCTTTCAGGGCAGTTTGGATGTCATATGTTACCTCTTGAAATGGTTGAACAACAACCATCTCTTTTTGGTACAGTGACTCTCTGTAGTTATTCCATCTTTTTTTTTTTTTTTTTTTAATGCTTTCTGCATCATTCAATATTTTGTCCAGAGATTAATGTTCCTGTTGATTTTCACCATAAACTGTGGAACTCAAGATAATAGTTCTGTTTTTTTTAAGAGGTGTTGACTAAATTTTGGATGTCAACTTCACTCAGTAGGTCACTGTCAGGTGTTCTTGGGGAGGCGTTGAGTAACTTGGGATAGTTTAACTAACAAATAAATCATAGCAGAACTCTGCCAACTATTGGTAATTAGGCACTAAGTGAAATATATTCTCTCTATTCTGAAAAATACTAAAGCCTAGTGAGAAAGAAGACAAATTTATAAATGAATAATTGTGAAAAGCGCTCTAAATTTTATAGTGGAGACTCAGTTCTGTTGTGAAACAAAACATGTTTTGTTTGGTAGGTCCAGGAAAGCTTTATAAAAGCCTAAGTTTGAATCCAGGCAAATCAAAGTCTAGGGGAATTTCAGGCAGAAATGGGAAACAGTGTGAAAATTTTGCTGCAATGAAGATTTACTTTTTAAAAATCAGTAAATCACAGTGGTTTATCTTGCAGACTTCATTAGTTTCTTGGCATCTCCACCTCATAGTTTTGTATGTTTTGACAGAATTCTTAAATTATACTTTTCCTCATATGTACTCTGGGAGTGTAGTGGTTACAAGTCGGGCTGCTAATCTTAAAGTCAGCAGTTTGAAATTACCAGCAGTTCCGCAGGAGAAAGATGAGACTTTCTGCTCCCATAAATGTTTACAGCCTCAGAAATCCTATACAGGGTCACTATGAGTCAGAACAGACTCCATGGCACATAACCACCACCATAGGGGCGTAAATGCTAATGCTTATTTCATAAAGTTACAATGCAAATTAAGTGAGTTAATGCATGGAAGTTTTTGAAGAAACTATTGGCACATAGGTTAACTGCTCAGCTGTTAATCAAAAGTCTTTTACTTTACCTGGTTTCACAGTCAACATTCATGGAAATAGCAGTCAAGAAATCATACAACTATCTCACTGGGCAAATCTACTGCAAAACAACTCTAACGTGCTTTAAAACAATTTGGTGCTTTGACAACAAAGGCTTGCCTTATCAAGTCATGTATTTTCAATCACCTCATATGCATACAAAAGCTGGACAATGAATAAGAGAGATCAAAGAAAGAATTGATGTGTTTGAATTACTGAGCTGGTGAAGAATATTGAATATAATACAGACTGCCAGAAGAATAAATAAATCTGTTTTTGAAGAAATAGAGCCTTCTTTTTAGAAATGAGAATGTTGATACCTCATCTAAGGTACTTTGGACATGTATTTCAGGAGGACCCCTGGAAAAGAGCATGCTGCTTTGTAAAGTAAAATGTCAGTGAAAAAAAAGAAGATACCATTGAGACAGATTGGCACAGTGGCTGCAACTATGTTTCATAAGTAACAATGGTTGTAAGGGTGGTGCAGGAAGGGGCAGTGTCTCATTCTGTTGTGCATAGGGGTCACTATGAGTTGGAGCAACTGAACTACACCTAACAATAACAACAGCAATGTATGGAATGCACTTAGAATAATACCAGGCACAAAGCGAGTGCTCATTAAATGTTAGTCAGAAGCTGGTATTTATTAATCTGTCCTTTCTAAAATGTGAGATTACTGGGTGAGTTCTCAGAGCAAAGTGCTAATTCAAATGTGCAGCCTTAGGCACAAAGCAAACTTTTCAATTGCATATATTGCAAACAATTAAAGTTTTCATCAGTCCTTTTCTGATACACTGTCTTCTCACCTGTTGCCTTACCCTACGCTTCTAGAAATGTCAGCATCTGGTGGGCTGGATGTAAAATTTGAAGAAGATGTGTGTACTCTCTGTAGTCAGGAAAACTGTATCTTCAATGCAAGGATAAAAATTATATGCCTGTGATTGAAAGTCTTTATTTTAGAGTGGAAATTATATAAGGGAAAGTGCTGTAGGATAAGCACTGGATTGCTAACTGCAAAGTTGGTGTTTACAAACCACTAGCAGCTCCTCAGAAACCCTATGTTGTTGTTGTTAGATTCCGCTAACTCATAGTAACCTTATGCACAACAGAATGAAACACTGCCCATTTCCGTGCCAACCTCACAATTGTTGCTACGTTTGACCCTCCACTTTACCAAGCATGATGTCCTTCTCCAGGAATTTGTCCCTCCTACTAATATATCCTTAGTATGAGAGACAAAGTCTGGCAATCCTGATTTATAAGGAGCATTCTGGTTGTACTTTTTCCAGCATAGAAATCTTTGTTCTTTTGCCAGTCCGTGGTACTTTGAATATTCTACCCCAACACCGTAATTCAAATGCATCAATTCTTCGATGGTCTTCTTTATTCATTATCCAACTTTCACATGCACATGAGATTACTGAAAATACCATGGCTTGTAAAAGTTGATGGCACTTAGCAACAAGTGAGAGTGTCATACTCCATCAAATTCAGGTTCAAAAATGTTATTGATGCCGCTCCTATTTTCTATGTCCACTTAGTATGGTTGCACTTGTGGTTACAATGATAGTTTAAGCAGTGAATACGTGTTTGACCAGTACCAGAAGGGTGTGTACGTTGAACACATCAGTTACTCCATGGGAGAAAATGTGGCAGTCTGCTCCCATGGCAGCAGCCTAAGTATCCATAAACAAAATTTTGGATCAACAATATGTTGTACATACATGCTATGGGATACTACTCAGCCAGTAGGAAAATGAAATCTTGGTACCTATTGCAAGATGGGATATTTAAGACATTATGCTGAGTGAAATAAGTAAGTTATGAAAAGACAAATATTATATAGCTTCACTCAGATGAAAAGAGAAGAAAAGACAAAGATGTAGAGACCAAAGTGTATTTAGTGGTTGCCAGGAGCAGGGTGGTGAGGGGAAATAGAGGCTAACAATGATGAATAATCTCATTATTTAAGGGTACCGCTCCACAGCTGATAATTGAAATTGTTAATAAGTTGTGCAACTGTAAAAAGTTTTGTTGGCAAAAGCTGTATAGTAAATATATTTACCACTGTGTAGTAGATATATATTTTTTACCCCCTTCAAAAAAAAAACAACAGCTGTGAAGTTTGCTTATATGTAGCCAAACACCTCATGGGATTTATTTATTTATTTATTTTTATTTTGGAGGTTTAGAGTCATGGTTTCATGGAATATTCCAGTTAATTGGCCTTATAATGTGTTTAGTACTTTGTTTTGCCTCCCAGCTTATTGCGTATTGGGTGAAGTCTTTAAAGCTTGCAAGTTGGCATCTAAGGTATTGCTCTGTATTGACTTGGACTGACAGAGGAAGAAGAAGAGTCAGGAATTGGAAGAGGATATAGAATGTATGGCTAATTGCCTCCATGAGCAATTGCCTCTTTGATCATGAGATCAGATTAATTGGATGGTGCCCAGCTACCATTAATTAACATTTTGACAAAAGGTCCCATAAAAGAATCCTGATCAAAAGAAGGGAAATGCAGAATAGAATTTCAAATTCTTGTGAAATCTAGACTTTTTGAAACAGTTTCCCTGAGATACTATTTAATCATTAAACCAAAAATATTCCCTGAAGTTATCTTAAAATTGAACAACAGTTGAGCTTACCTAGTAAAAATTGCCTTTGGAAGTGTGCTCCTTTAAGAAATTTTTATATGGAATCAAATTGATAACAGCTACTTGAAAGTTTGGTGTCCTGGTGTTGTGCATAGGACAAGCACTGGACTGTTGAATGATAAGTTGGTGGTTCAAATCCATCAGCTGCTTCGCAGAAATCCTTTACAGGATTACTGTGAGTCAGAGCCGACTTGATGCTTAACAACAACAACTAGTAGGATTAGACAACAAACTTAGGGGACAGTGAGTTTATGTTAATGAGGGAGGAATAGCTCAGGAAGGGAATGGTGGCACTAGAAGGATGTAATGAGTGTCACTAAATTGTACTGTTGTCACTATTTGTAGAAACTGTTGAGTTTGAGTATCATTTGCTGTGTATATTTTCAACAAGATAAGTAAATAAAATTCAGTGACAACAAAATATAGCTTTTTAAAAACACTAATAGACAGTTCTATTCTGTCTGGAAGGGTTGCTACAAGTCAGCATCAGCATTGATTCAAAGACAATATTGTTGTTTTTAATGGGTACTGACATTTTAGTTTCATACTGTGAGAAATAACTCTTGTGGGTGTGGTCCATCTTCAGGAATTCATGAGATTGCTAGACCTGGCATGCAGATTGTTGAAACAAGCTAGGACTAGGAAATTTAAATACGAATACAGCCATTAAGACCATGGGCAAGCCATTTTGGCTTCAGAGGGGGGAGGGAAAATGGGAAGTGCCATAGAATTGTATATGGGGGACTGGAACTGGAGGAGGGGCTTTTTGGAGACAAGAGTAAAAACCATTGTGGAGGGCCATGTGGTGTGTCTGCCTGTGTCTACTAGGTTGGGTGCCTGATTGTGCAAAATTGAATAAAGAAGCAAAATTGAATAAAGAAAACCTCACTGTTGTTAAAATAAGTACAGACTGGATTACTTGATTGTTTGCCACTATAGACAAAGTTTCTCACAAATTTGGGAGTCCGTCCGGGATTTTCTGCCCATTTGGAGCAGCATCCCTGGAGGAAAAGGAGACATGTCTCACCTTGGTTTTGGTGGCCTACTCCACAGGGTTGATTTCCTCCCAGCAAGAGCCAGAAAAAGACTCGAGACTGTTCAAAGATGATCAGAATTAGGGAGAGAGATGTGGATGACCGAGAACTGAGTAAACACTGTGACCAGGCAATCTGTGCACAGGCAGGAAAATTGTACTGTAAATATTGCTGTGGTGATCAGGTATTTTCAGGGGTCATTGTGTGACTGAGACGCAACTTGGATGTGAAGCGAGTGTGGAGTCCCAATCCAGTTGGAGGTGGACAAAATGAAATCTTGGGGTTGTATGCAAGAAATCTCCATAAGTACCCAAACATGGGGAAATTTTGGGAGGTTGAGTATGCAAGGGAACTCAGACACCAAGACCAAAAGAAAATGGGGAACAGAATAGGAGCAGGAGAGATTCCAGTAGACATTCCGTCCGTCAGTCCTTTGGGGAGAATGTTGAGGGCTTCAGGGGACAATCTCCAAACCCGTGAAAAAGATAAAAAATATTGTTGTTTTACTTGGCCAAAAGAGCCAATCCATTCACCATCTGTGTTTTGGCCTCAATTGAGTTCCAATGAAGACTGGGTCTGCCAGGCCTTAGAACTTCATGTAAAAGATAGAACTCAGCCTTCGCAGAAGGAGATAGCCTATGCTCTTTGTTGGCCAGTAGGGGGAGTGGAATCAGTTCAGAAGATGTTCTCCCTTAAAGGACAGAAACCAAGACAAAAAGATTGAGGGAAGCCACAGAGGACTAGAATGGAGGATGAAGAGTCCAACTCATAAGAAGAGAGGGCATATGCACAAGAACACCCACACTTGCAGATAATACCCACTTGACCTGGCTTCAATGACTGGATCATCGGAGCTCAACTACAAGAAGAAAGAAGAGGAAAAAAAGAGTAATCTGATACAATTTGACGAATTTGACTTACACCTATGGATGCAGTAGCTCAAAAGTGGGAACAAATCTTTACAGCGAGGATCATTC
>NW_006408568.1:19148286-19149892 GCF_000296735.1 Chrysochloris asiatica
TAAAACAGTGATTACAGTGTTAGGCATCCTCAGAGGAAAGGGAGGAGAGAACTGGGCCAAGTCCCCAAGCCCACCAGTGGATGAATGTTGTGGGAAGACAGACCATTTCAAAAGAGAATGTCCAGAGATAAAGGAGCAAAGGAAAAATGATTCCTCTCATGAAACTAGAGATTAACTTTTGTATCTTTTATAACAGGACCTAATTGGAAGATTGGGGTTAGGATTAGAGAGGACTAGAGGCAGATGAAGGTAAATATAAGATCTCTTATAGAAGAGGAGAAAGGAAAGATTGACTCTCAGATATGGTTTAAAGAAGGCAATAGGGAAGAGCTGGAAATGCCACTCTTGGGAGTGGAACTAAAAAATAAAACTGGGGGAGGTGGTCCATAGAAGACAATACCCCATCCCCATAGAAGGGAGAAAGGGTCTGCAGCCAGTAATAAAGGGCCTAGTGATTATTTTTTGTTTGATATGGTAGTTTTCAAATACAATTCTTACATAGACTATTTGAGTTTACAATGTAAAATTCTGAGTTTGCACATTTAAGGTGTAACTTAAATGTGAATCAGGCACTGAAAAGTTGCTTTGTTCTGTTTTAACATCTTTGATATTGTTTCTGCAGTAAAATGGTATAAATCAATCCTTTTAAAATGTGGTTAAGTATTTGTTTGGCTGGTGTGAGAGTAATTTTCAAAATTGCAAATTGTTCAAGGCTTTATTTGTGTGTTTATTTGTATTTGTATTTGTATTAGTGTTTCATATCTCAGAACATAATATTGTTTTACTCTGTCTGCATTGAAAACATTTTTTTGTTGTTGTTAAAATTTGGGCTACACTGTCTGTATGCATTTCATCTTGCTAAGAGGAGGAAAAGGCTATTGTGCTGTAGACATGAGTATTGATAGCTTCAGTTCATTTGACAAGGTTATAATGTTGAAGTGTGTTTAATTGGCATTCCTGTTTGAGAAGCTTTTAAGTGAAGTACTGTATTCATGCATTAAGATGACAGAGCCAGTAATGTTTCTTTTAGTTTGAGGAAATGGACAAAGTGTCTAGAATGTGTTATCCCTGCATATCTTCATGTTAATTCTCTCAATTTTTGAAACCAAAGGATCGAATAGCATTCAGTGCTAAAGGGGCGCCATGCATAGGCTCCCCTACCTGGCTTTCCTCAGAAACTACGGCTGGCCCTTTCTGCTTTGCTAACCCTCAGGTTAAAAGGACTCTTGCTTCAAACCCATTCCTTGGAATTCACCGTTCATTACTTCCCACCAGGAGACTTGGTGCTGATCTAGACCTGAAAAGAGAACAGACTCCAGCCGGAATGGGAGGGCTCTTACCAGGTGTGATTGACCAATGAGACAGCTGTGCAGACAGTGGAAAAGGAGTGTACTCATTATAATTAGATAAAGGGACCAGTGAAGGTGAAGAGGGGCACTCCCTAAAGGACAAGTAGTTACTGGTGGGAACAGATCTCTTACCCAGGGAGCTCCTCATAGTGACCTTGACAAGAGTCTGAGAGGCTGCCTAGTCATACCTCTGCCAGATTGTCATGCTTTTCCCTGGTCCCTCTCGCTTTCAGGGGTCTAAAGAATTAGTCCCACCA
>NW_006408568.1:19150267-19159012 GCF_000296735.1 Chrysochloris asiatica
GAAACTACCAGCGGTTCCATGGGAGAAAGATGAGGCATTCTGTTCCCGTTACAGCCTCGGAAACCCTGTGCAGGGTCACTATGAGTCAGAACCAACTCCACGGTACTTAGCAACAACAACAATTCTTGTTGGACTAGAGATGTCCTTCCCCCTTCCTTAATCTCTGTTTAGTAGGAGGGGACTCAGGGTAAAGGAGTGGATATGAAACAAGAGTAAGAGAGGCCTAGGGCCCAGGGGTTCTAACCTGTCCCAACAAGATGGAGTGCGTTTGGAAGCTAATATGGCTAAAATGTATCATTACCATGTCTATGTAAGTATGGCATCTCTCCCTCAAACCATCAAATTAGGTGTTTGCCTAGTTTTATACTGTGAGAAATTTGAGGACCCAGTGCTCATCTCAATTTTAGGGAGCCAAGAGTAGCAATCCCAGGCTATGGAGTCAATTTGTATTCCAATTTGTCACTTCCCTGACTTCAGTGCCCATCCCAGGCCTTTTCCCTCTTACTCCCCCTAAGGAAATCTTTAAGAAAGACCCTGAAAGAGTAGAGATGATTGAAGTAAAAGACCTAAGACAAACATTAGAAATGGACACAGACTATAGGCCTGTGAACGCTTGGGTAGAATGGGTTAAATATTCAGTGCAAGCTCTCAATAAAAGTCATTGCCATGTTTGCACAGCTGGTAACCACAGGTGTAGGTGAAGGTTGGCTCTGTACCGAGACAAGGATGGTTGGGGAAATGAAACTTGTAAGAGCTTGTCAAAGACAATTCCTTCATTCTCCATAGGGATGATGAACCACTCTTCTTGTCTTTAAAGGCAGGGAGCAGAGTTCACAGCATCCGTAGGAGAATTGACAACTTACACCCACGTCCAAAATGTCACTGGTGAATCTATCAATGTCCTATTTGGCCTTCAGAATATTATGGGAAAGGGACTGTCCGAGATTTGCTGCCATCAGATTGGACTGGGACGTGCACTTTGGTCCAGCTGGCAATTCCCTTCACCCTAGCATTCTGCAAGAAACCTGAGCAACATGAGAAATCTTGAGCCCAGAGATCTCTCCCTGGATCTCTTGATCCATAGGTTCATAAATGACACAAGAGATGCCCTACAAGGGATAGCTAGCCAGTTATGCCACTAGCCAGATGTCTTGGGAAAACAATAGCACTAGATATGATGCTAGCCGAAAAGGGAGGCATATGTGTAATATTGGGTGCTAAGTGTGGTATCCCTAACAACACAGCTCCTGATGAAACTATCACAAAGGTCCTGCCAGAATTAAGTATCATAGCTAATTAATGGGCTAAAAACACTGGAATTAACTGACTGGTGAGAAGGGTGGTTTCGAAAGTGGGAAAATATAGCCACCTTAACCTTCACTTTTCTCATATTAGTTGTTGGAATTTAATCAGGTATTAGATGTTCTGTCATGCCCTGAGTTTGAAGACTAGTGCAGATTTGGAGGAAGTCAGCATTTGGCTCTGTGAGTGGGATTCATTGCAATGGCTCCAGACCTAAAAAAAACTGCAAAGTTTTGTGGGAGAAAGAACAAAGGGAAATGGGATAAAATGTTTCAGGTAAAAGGAGAGCAGCTTCTGGAGTTGCCTGGAGCTAGATAGAAAAGATAGATCTAAGGCTAGGGCCTTCTAGAATCCACCCTGTCAGAGGCCCAAGGCCATATGCATGTGAATGGGGTTAGTCCAGGGTGGAGGGAACTTAAGTGTTTTAAAATGTTAATGTGTTTGATTACCTTATGGATATTGACTTCTCCTGCTTATTATTGTAAAATAAAATATTATAAAATGTGTAATAGGCATATTGGGAATTATGATTATGGAAAGTTTGTAAGCCGGCTTTTGACCTATACTTAATTAGATTCATTAGAACATTAAGATGGAATCTTCAGCCAGAAGTTGAGTTGATACATTTGCACTTGAAAAGATAAGCACACCTGACCAAGAACTGTTGAAGATTTGTGATTTTTTAAAGAAGGCAGACAAGTTTGGCACTTTGAATTTCAAAGGCTTCTAGGCAAGGAAAGTTGGCCCATCAAAGAAAACCCGTTTCTAGGACCTAAAGTTGAAGGGAACCAGCCAGCAATATGCTTTCTGATGCACCATGGACCTTGAGATGAAATAAGAGGGAAAGCTGATTGAGCTGAAGTGCAGGGAGGTATGTGTGAACTCTCAAGCTTGCAGCTGGTACTCATTTGACCTAGCTTGGATGGCTATGGTAGTTGAGCTGACTAGAACCTGACCAGATGAATATAAAGATGTTTAATACTCTGAGCAAGGATTAGCTGCTACAATTTAATGGACTGGGCTTTTGCTTATGGATGCAGTACCTAAAAATTCCAATCAGAATGGAAGTTTCTTCTGATCAAGGAACATGCATATCTTCTCAGTGTGCTGAATTGGTAGTATGGGCAATTTAGACATTACTATTGCTATAAGTGACTGACTTAACATATTTTCATGGGCGTGCTTGGTTTTAGAATGAGAGGTCAATGGAAAATCCCCACTGACTAGTTTTGCTGTTTTCCAGATGTATCTAGTGAAAGGGGGTATAGAATAATGCTGATGAAATTGTATTATGTCAATTGTAGTGTTGGTTGTGATGGTCAGAACTGTAATTGCAGAAGATATGTAACTAAAAGGAGGGAATAGTTATTTTTCACTTCAGGAACAGACAATCCCAGGACATCAAGAAGGAAGAGCACAAGTGGAACTTGGGAACCCTGCCTGAAGAAGTAGCGACAGTAGAGATGGTGGCAGAGGTGGTGACATGGAGCAGCTATGAACTCTAAGCCCATGGACTGAATGAGGCTGTGTGCCTATGGGCTGGAGACTGGCTTTTGGACATTTATGTGTGCATCAAATATTTATGATTTGTTCATTAGTGATACATAAGGAGAAAATGGGGCCAGTGTGTTTTTGGTTGTACATGTTTTAGGTATATTATATAAGGCATAAGTATGATGCAATCTAATATAGGCATAGTTAGTTGTACTCTTAGGGACATTGAGCAATCATATACTTTATAAGGATTTAAGACAAATGAATGAAGATGAAACCAACAAGTATAAATAGAAAAAAAGGATGATTTGTGAGAAATAACTCTTGTGGGCATGGTCCATCTTCAGGAATTCATGAGATTGCTAGACCTGGTGGGCAGATTGTTGAAACAAGCAGGCTGTTCTAGAACTTTTTTTAAGTTACCATTAAGAACAAACTACAACAAAGGGGTTAATTACCAAGCATCTTTCCTGCTAGCAAAGATGATTTATGTTGAGTGTTGTTTTTTTTTTTTAAAAGCACTCTTTATCACTGAATTTTACATTTATTTTCAAAGTTAATTTAACAGATAGCACCAAAAAACAACATTTTAGCAATCTGTCAATTCATTCAAAACAGGTATCTGTCAGCATGCAAGTGAAAATGCCAGCTGGTGAACTAAAATTATATCTACACAATTGTTATTATGCTCTGATGAGAAAAATATCTAAAATCATATACTGGTTATTACTTAGCATTTTAATTTCTATAACTTAAAAAAAAAATGGTAGTTGAGTGTTAATAAGGAAAATGTAGAGTTTTTCATCTTTTCAGTTCCATCCTAATTTCTTTATAGGAGCTCTGGTAACGTAGTGGTTACTAATCGGGCTGCGAACCTCAAGGTCAGCAGTTGGAAACTACCAGCTGTTCTGCGGGAGAAAGACGAGGCTTTCTGCTCCTGTAAAGATTTACAGCCTTGGAAACCCTGTACAGGGTCGCTATGAGTCGGAACCGACTCCATGGCACATAACAACAACAACAACAATTTCTTTATGGACCAAAGAACATGAATTTTTGCTCTTTGCAAAGCTGTCAAATGCATCACAAAAATAATTTGCCGCTGCTTTTTAAAGTTTTATAGGAACAGTGCCATGCATCTTCAGACTGATCAAGTGGGTAGCATATTCAAGTTGGTTGTATTTGGGCTCTGTATGAATATATATTTTCCATGATTCTCAGCAGACATGATCCAGTGGCTATACTGTATTCAAAGTCTCTACATTCTTAGACAATAGACCATTTAAGAGCAGCCCTCAGCTAGTTAACTGCTGTTGAAGTTTGATATTTATTTTCAGAAAAAGTCATGTCTCAATATATGTCAGTTCTTTCACTCCCCATTTCTCCACATGGTCAGGTTCCAAAGACCAGATCCTTATACAGAAATTGGCATTAAGAAACAATGGGAGACGATGATACATGGACGGGGTTGCAACTATGGCAATGAGATGATGTATGATGGAATGAATGTAAAACTAATGTTCCCCCATGTAGACTATCACACAATACACAATAAAACATTAAAAAAAAAAAAAAAGAGAGAGAGACAATGGGAGATAACCACATCATCTCATCCCCACACCTGGACATACTGGGCCCCTGTTGAGGTTACCTGCCACTTCTGATTACCATTCCCACTTATCACTTTTCTCACCACTGCCCACACAGGAGAGTCACCCAGTTTTCTAGAGCCAAATGTGCCTCAAGTACAGCCTTTTCTCATCCCAAAGTTTCCCTGCCTCTCTTGCCCTCAACGAATTTTTAGGATGTGTAGCTTGAGTGTATCCCCTCAGTGATTGCAAAGCATCCTTGGTGACTTTGTGGGGGACAAGGGAGTCCCTGTCCATGAGGGGGTGGTCCTAGGTGTTGGAAGGGGGTACATAATGTGCACTGAGTCTGCTTCCATTGGTCCCTTGCTTAAGCATTCCCCCATTTCTCACTGGGCAGCCCAGCTCCGGTCTGTCCCCATGTCAACAAAGCAAAGCTTCCTCAGGCCCAGCCTCTCCTCTTAACCTTAAACTAAAGCAGCCACTTACTCAGTGACCCACCCTCACCAAGGTAGCCTGCCTTGTCCTCACCTGTGTTCACCCAGAAGGAGGCACTGCATATGTGTAATGCGCTGCACAGTGTCAGTGAGCAGACATGGGGTTCCACAGAACTCTGTCTCAGGACTTCTGACCATGCTCTGTCGGATCTTGCACTCCCTCAGGGCTGGAAGATGAGGCCAAACTTCAGGGTTCTGCTTCTTTCCCAGCCTCTAGGCTGTTACTGTCCTTGTTTCAGCCACCCTGAGAGTACCCAGGACCCACTGAATCCCCACTGGCTCCACTCCCATGTTTGGCTCTGCTCCACCTAGCATCCCACCAGGGTTTAGGGAGACCATGGTCTCTTTCCCTCCCAGGCAATGAAATCCTATGCAATACCAGCTTAGCTTCTAGTGGCACATGGAGTCCACTGGTTGAAGATACCTTCTAGGACTTGGTGTTCTTACTGCCAGATATGCATGATTAATGCGCAAAATAGTCCGGTAGTAAATTTTTTGGTTATTGTCAAAAACGCAAATTTCCAATAATGAGATATTTGATTAACGGAAGTAGGTGTGATTTGCAATCGTAGCTCTAGATGCTGATTCTGGTCTCAGCCTTAGCAAAGGAATCGTTACATTTTCTTGTAAAACAGAATACTAAGTTGGAGAAACACATTTTGAGCATTTTTTTTTTAGTTGAAAAAATTGGCTTAGAAAATGCAGGACTGCCTAGGCCTTTCGAGCGAGGCCTATCTCCTGCTAGTCCCTACAGCTCCACCCCTGCAGTCTGACCAATAGCAGAAGTCGTAGCTCTTTACCTTGCTTGCACTGTGATTGGCGGTGGTGTTGGTAACAGAGGTGATGTTGATGGTGGCCGCTTCCTATGTGGTGCTTGACCTCTGCCTCTGCTGCAGGTCCTGGAGTCATTCTGGTGTCACCTCTCTGACAGTCCACACCCTCCGCTGCACCCCATAATGATGTCACTACGGAGAAATATAAGAAGGATCTCAGGGTGGTATATTTTTATATAACAGAAATTTACGTCTAAACTGTTTATCAAAAAAAATATGACTTCTCCAAGATATTAACATATTCTATTTTGGGCATTCACTTTTAAAGAAAAGTGAGGCAAAGATGATTCTAAGTTGTTTTGCTTCTTTAAAAAATTAATGATATTTAATAAGTTTTCATATTCCTAAAGTTTTGTTGCTCTTGCCAGAAATCTAAAATTTCAAGGCACTTTAATTTGATTTTACCAAGAAAGAAGAGCCAAGAGTAGAGTGTTTTCTTTGAATCTGTGGAGCCTGCACTGTGAAGTTCTAGATACAGGGGAAGATGATGCCAAGATGCATGGAGAACTCCAAGGAATGTTGGGTCGACAGATGCCAAAAGGAGATAAAGACCTTTCCCCAGTGTCAACGTAGAATGAGTAAACCTTCCCCTAGACCAGCACTCTGAATATGGATTTTTAACTTTTTAAACTGTGAGAGCTCTGGTAGCGTAGTGGTTACGAATCGGACTGTGAACCCCAGTTCGAAACTACCAGCTGTTCCGCGCGAGAAAGATGAAGCTTTCTGCTCCCGTAAAGATTTACAGCCTCAGAAACCCTGTACAGGGTCACTATGAGACTCCAAGGCACATAACAACAACAACAAACTTTGAGAGAGTCCTGGTGTGGCGCTGTTAAGCTAATGCGTCAGATTGCAGTCAGTTTGAACTGCAAGGTCGGTGCTCACCAATGTGCTCACCAGCTGCTCCTTGTAAACTCTGTACAGGGTCGCTATGGGTCGGAATCGACTCAATGACACGTAACAACAACAAATTGTGAGAGAATAAATTTTTGTTATAGCAGCACTAGATAACTAAAACAAAATCATAGATATATTGTGGGTGTTATGCTGTCAAGTCGATTTCAACATACGGCAAGACGATAGGGCAGAATAGAACTGCCCAATAGGTTTCTTACGGTGCAACCTTTATGTGAGCAGTTTATGAGGTCTTTCACCAATCTTTTAGTAAAGAGCATTTAATCATTGCGCCACTAGGGGTCCTACTTAGAACAATAAGTGATCCATTATGAATTCTTATTAAACGTTATTAATATTGAACAAGTCAAGGACTGCCTAATAAAAGCTAAGTTAAACTTAAGGGAATCTGAGAGCTATTAGCAGATTTAAAGTCAGAAATGAAAGACTTTTTGGGATATATTATCAAGTTACACTGCTGATAGGAATTCTTAGGCTTGAATTATGTTCTAAAATTAAGGAAAATTCATTTTAGGTGAACATTGTTTAGAATTTTTTCCCAAGTTCTTAGTTATTTCATTCTCACACAAAAATAATATTGCAAAGTTGGTGACAACAAATTTGTCTCTGGGATGTTTAATTTTCCTTTTTACTCTTTCTCTCATTAAAGCTTATGATAATATATTTTAATGTAGTATGTTCAATATACAAATGCAGAAGAAAATAAAAATCACAAATAATTTTTAAGAACATAACTAGAAAAAAAAAACTATTATGAAAATTATCTTATTTTTCCTTGCTCTCCCTCATATGCATTGAGTCTCACTTTTCTATTGTTATTCTGTAATAATAGTTAATAATTCCTTTTATTTCTATCCTTTGAAGAGATATACTTTCAGCTTCTATGGAAGAAAGTTATTTACACAGAGGAAGAGAATTGTTTACATAGGAAATGTGGCAAAAATAATCCAAAACAAACAAACACATTTTTAGGAGTTCATTTAAATTCATCCTTTTATCACCAGGCTTGACATCACCAATATTTCTTGAGAATTGGTTAAAGAAACAGACAAAAAAATCTGTAATCTCTATCTATGTATAACATTTTGAGGTCTGTGATTTCCCAATGATTTTAAATCTGACAAAATCATATATATCATTATAAATTTATAATATAGAGAAATATATACTGAAATTCAAAGACATAAGGGGACTCAAGGAACCCTGGTGACACAGTAGTTATACACTCAACTGCTAACCAAAAGGTTGGTAATTGAATCCACTAACCATTCCATGGGACAAAGATAAGACCGCCAGCCCTATGGGACAGTTCTACTTCATCCTTATAGGGTTTCTATGAATCAGAATCGACTTGATGGCAGTGAATAGCTAACAAGGTAATAAGATGGATTGACAATGTAGTTGCAACAAGGGTATTAAGAGAAGAGAAAATGGATACATATGTTCAGTACACAATCACCTTTAATGGTATTTCCTGTACTTTATAATCTGTTTTTGGGGAAGAGATGAATAGATACAAAGGCTCAGATGAGAAGGAAGAATATACAATACTAGTTTTTGCATAAACTTAAAATATATTAGGGTTGACTTTTACATGAATTCCTTAGAAAGGTTTAAATATATGTCCATGTCTCTATAGTAGAGAAATGGTGTGGCTGTGGTATCTTTAAAGACTCACCTGAGTGCTCAGTTTAGTGCATCTGTCTGCTTCTTCCTTGTGTTGTGGAATGAAGCCCCTCCTATATGTGCATTCTTCTGATGAACAATTCAATCAATGGAATACATAGTCAATCTATTCTTCTATGTAAATGTCTTTAAATTCTCCAATCCATCTGGAAATGAAGATTATTCACTTTCAGGAAGCTTACATAGGAAATCAGCTTGAGTATATTTTAGGGTTGAAATAATTTCTGAATTGAGCAAAAGAGTTGAATGAGTCTGATTTTTATTTTCCATTAGTAAAGCTGGTCTTCAGATCCTTTTCATCAAACTCAGTCTTGTTTTTTTTTTATTGTGAATTATGTGATAGTTTACATGGGAGAACATTAGTTTTACATTCATTCTATCATATATCATCTCATTGCCATGGTTACAATCCCCTCCATGTAATACTTCCCCCGT
>NW_006408568.1:19162039-19164745 GCF_000296735.1 Chrysochloris asiatica
TTTGTTGAATTTAGGTCAGTGAAAAAGAGAGATAAGTTTAACAAGAAGCATTTTCAAAGTAGCTGCAACAATGGGTTCAAGCGTAAGAGAGATTATGAGGGTGGCACAGGTCTGGACAATGTTTTGTTCTGTTATATGTAAGGTTGCTGTGAGTTGGAACTGACTTTCTATGATACAAAATGCAAAATAATTTGTGGGACATCCAATGTCTATGTTGTACTAAAAGTTTTAACATACTGCCATGTGGGATACTTATAAGTTAAAAGCAAAAGGCACCTAACATCTATAACAGATCCTATTCATAGCTAGCATCCACAAGAATGAGCAGATATTATCTAAATGATTTTGCTAGGAATGTTCATTGTTAATAAATTTCAATTAATTTATACTTCACATTATATACTCATTGCTTGTTATTGATAATGCAACAGAGAACACAGTGCACTGACGAATATGAAATCTGAAGGATATGAGGCCAAGAAAAAAAAATCTGAAAATATAGACAAAATCAGCATGAATGTTATAAACATAGAACACAATTAATTTCAAGATAAATGTCAAATTGACATAGACAAATTCCAATTCATGAAATGGAAGGTGTTCACGGATGTAATGGTATTTGTTCTAAGACATGAAAAAATACTGTCTCTTTTCCTGCAATGAGGGAGTATGATTCGGTAATGACAAGAGTAGACTCCTTTGAGAACATTTAATGAGATGGTGTAGAAAGCCATTTGAGCAAAGATGAGGTACTGGGCCACAAAAAGTGGAAGAAAAGTAACAAATTATGATTTATTTATGGGTGGAATTGATCATTTCCAGTGAGTGATTTATTAGAAGTGGAAAAGACAAAAGAAGGCTCTAATAGTAAATGATTCTTGGACTTAGGTGGAAGAAGATATTTTTTCATTTGGCATAAAAAGCATAGACAAAACAAGGGATATTTTGGAGTCAAAGTGATAAATTTTTACTGTCAATAGGAATTCAAGTGAATCTGTTAAAAAAATCAGTCTGATATTTTCACTTGAAGTTCAGGAAACATGTTGTATGCAAAAAGAGCTGTAACCATTGAAGAAGGTGAGGTTGCCCAGAACACTATAGTTAGAACTGTTTTCCAGGATGGGTCCTGCAGAAAATTAACATCTAGGACTCAGAAGACAAAAATGATTCTTTAGAAAGAGATCAGGAGAAGTAAGTAGTTACATAGGAGGAAAGATAAAACAAGGTTGTCACTTGGAAACCGATTAAACTAATATTATGTCAAGATAGGAAAATATTTGACCTGTTGACAGGTTTGTACATACATCAGAAAGGAGATTCAAAAAAATGAACATTAATGCTGTGAAAATTAAAAGTTTCCTAATAAACTCATTGCCCCTTAATTTTGTCATTTAAAATTTTGAGTGCTATGATTGGACCCATATAGATAATTCTTTAAAAGAGCACATTGCTCAAGGGAAAAGTTGTGGGGTTTTTTGTTTTGTTTTGTTTTAAATTAATTCAGCTAAGCTGTTGCTTTGTTTAAAGATGACTTCAGAGGAGAGTTTTATTTTAAAATTTAATGATTATCTCAAAACAATAGTTTCAAATGGGTAATACTACCTCAATAGGTCAGGAAAGTCTGAATTTCATTAGAACATGAAATTTAGTTCCATGTTTTTTCACTTTTGATTAAGACTCTTCTGTAGAATCTTTGACAAAAATATTTGTGATTATAGCTAGGCTCTTTCCACTTCTTCTGCTCTGATGTCAAAGGAGACAGTTGTTCATGTAGGCAATTAGACATGCATTCCAATTTCTCCTTCAATTCCTGACTCTCCTTCTTCCTCCACTGCTCCAGGTGAATAAAGGCCAATTGTTGTAGTTTGATGACTGCTTACTGTGATAATAACTTTGTGAACGTAATAAGTTTCTACACTGTGGTACTTGAAAGCCTTACCGTAAGGAAACAGTGAAACATGGCAGAAGCATAGAATCAAAACATAGGAGATGCATGATCTTTTTAAATCAATTAATTTCAACATGGTGTGTGAAGTTGAAATTTAGGCTTCAATTTTGAAACAGAGAAAAACTTCAGATGTACTTTAAATATACTTGAAAAGTTCAGGGGATTATATACATTGATCTTCAAAAAAAAAAAAAAAAACATACTCTCTAAAGAAAATTACTAAACATTTCTATATTTTGCCATAAATGGATTCTGACTTAAGTATTTGGAATAACATTTATTCCTTCATATTTTTTATGCTCCAAATATTTAAGTCAGAATCCGTTTATGGCAAAATACAGAAGACAATAATTTTCTATAGAGAGTAAATTTTTTTGAAGATCAATATGTATAAGCCCCTAGACTTTTCAGGTATAAAAATCAATAATTTTTTATTTTTATAAATTAATTTGATTTGATGTTTTGTCATCTGCAAAGTATCAGGCCATGAATATAAACTCTACTGCTTCTAACTGAATTTTTCTTTGTATATTCTGTTTGTGAGTCAGTACCTGTTCTCATTTCTATACCATTACATATTTATTGAGAACTAGGCTAGATTGTATAAGGTATACATAAACAGTATGGGGCTTATAGTCAGGGAACTACAAACTATAAGTTCTGTCAATTTCTATAAAAAACAAACTGAGTATCATGAAATTGTTGTTGTTGTTGTTAGGTGCCATCAAGTCAGTACAGACCCAAAGAGACCTTATGCA
>NW_006408568.1:19167005-19167568 GCF_000296735.1 Chrysochloris asiatica
AGCTATTCCATGGGAGAAAGATGAGGCTTTCTGCTCCCGTAAAAATGTATAGCCTCAGAAACCCTGTACAGGGTTGCTATGAGTCAGAACCGACTCCACAGCACATAACAACAACAAGAACAGTGGTCAAAAAGGCCAGATACTGGTACAATGAAAGATACATAGATCACTGGAACAGAATTGCGAATCCAGAAGTTAACCCATTCACATACAGCCAACTGATCTTTTATAAAGGACCAAAGTACATTGAATGGGGAGGAGAGAGTCTCTTCAGTAGATGGTGCTGGCAAAATTGGAAATCAATATGTTAAAGAATGAAATAAGACCTTTATCTCACACCATATACGAAAACCAGCTCAACCTGAGTTAAAGATCTAAATATAAATCCCAGAACTATAAAAGTCACCAGTGAAAAAATAGGGACAAATTTAAGGGCTCTAAACAGGGCACACATAGGCTATCAAACATTGCAAAAATTACACAAACAAAAGAAGATAAAACAGATGATTGGGACATGCTAAAAATTAGAAACTTATGTGCATCAAAAGAGTTCACCAAAAGAG
>NW_006408568.1:19171069-19173298 GCF_000296735.1 Chrysochloris asiatica
GTAGAGGACTTAAAGTATTTACTGATGAAGGACATATACCATAGCTTTCTATATATGTTGCACTTCAATGTAAAGAAAACAAATATCCTCACCATCGGACAAATAAATAACATCAAGATAAATGCAGAAAAGATTGAAGTTGTCAAAGACTTCATTTTATTTGGCTCAACCATCAACACTCATTGAAGCAGCTGTCAAGAAATCAAATGACGTATTTTATTAGGCAACTCTGCTGTACAAGATTTCTTTAAAGTGTTTAAGAGCAAAGGCAAGGTGCACCGAACCCAAGCCATGCTATTTTCAATAACCTCATGGTGATGTTGGTGGTGTGCAGTGTAGTTATTTCCAATTCATTACGACTCTACCTATGGTTTCAGAGGCTGTAAATCTTTATGGGAGCAGAAAGCCTCATCTTTTTCCAGTAGAATGGCTGGTAGTTTTGAACTGCTGACCTTGAGGATAGCAACCTGACTTATAACCACTGTGCTACCAGAGCTCTTAATAGCCTCATACACCTGTGAAATTTGGACAATGAATAAAGATCATAGAAGAATTGATGCATTTGAGTTATGTTTGGAGGAGAATATTAAAAATACCATGGACTCCCAATCATATTTATGTCCTGTCCATTGAAGGTTAGCTGAACGTTCTTCAACTGTATATTTAAGTAGATTGTGAAGTACTGAAATGTTCTTTACAGTTTAATCAAGTTTCAAAAAATGCTGCTGGAAATGTAGTTTGAGCTGAGAAAATTTATCCCCTGTAAATGTATGTGGAAATGAAGATCTTCTTGTTTTAACTTTTGATGGAAAAGTATGAAACAACTTGACATTTCTTGTGAGTCAAGAGTTTATTATTAGGAAAAAAAAAAAAGAGTTTATTACTGGAATGAATGCTGTTATCACCAAGTAAGTGTCACATGTAAGCAGTGATTTGTAATTTTAGGTTGAATTTAGAAATATTATCAAGGCTGCAGCAAAGCTAATTTCCAAAGTAATTCAGTGTTTAATAATAATGGCATAAGGTAATTCTTGTTCAGATAGCTTTCAATAGTCCATGAACTTGAAAAAATTATAATAAAAAAATTACCACTTATGTACCATAAAATTGATGGGAATACATATATTTCTGATGAAACATTATAGAATACATAAATGTTTGATTCATGAGAGTTACTAAATTTCACTGCTGGTGTTGCTTTTACTTGCCATTGAGTTGGTTTTGATGCATAGCAACCCTGTATAGGTTTTCCAAAATGTAATTGATGAGTTTGAACTGCCAGTCTTGTGGTTTACAGTCCAGTGCTGATCCTACAGAGCCACATCAGGAGGACTGTTGATACTGCTAGCTCAATAATACACAATCAATTCAAATGTTTTCTGCAAAGTATCAGCTGATATATACTATAATATTCATTAAACACCTTACATATTCAATAGCTTTATAAATGTGTCCAACTAAGACTTTATCTGCTCATGTTTTACCACCTTCAGTTGTAACACATCTTAGCTGATTTCACTTTAGATTGTAATGAATTAGTGTTTTTACAAAGTTCTTTGAACATCTTCTTGCCTTTAGTTCTCCCACTCAGACTATTAATAGAGAGGCCAATTATTCCTTCACTTCAAACAACTGAGCAGTATCAGTAACACCTGTCAAGCAAGGAAAGCCACTAAAAATAATTTGCTTTGTTTTTAATTGACAATTGATGTTGCTTCCAATATTATCAACTTTCTGAGCAACTATTCCTACAGAAAGACTGGTAGTCTTAATGGCTTTTTTTTGCTTATTTGTTTTTGTTCCTTTGGATGTTTTTTAATCTGGACTTATTTCTGCAACTGCTACAACTTTATGAAGTCAAATTCCCAGGTCCCAGCCCAGATTTGCTGAATCAGAATCTCTAAGGATAGGCCAAGTGTGCTCCTTTATCCAGATCTCCATGTGATAATTATGCCTACTAGAATTTAGGAACCACAGCTTTACAATATTTCATTGTATAAATGTAGTGCAGTAGGATAAACACTGGACTGCTAGCCATAAATGAGTTTGGCAATTGAAACTCACAAGGTACACCACAGGAGAGAGATGAAACTTTCTGCTCCTTTAAAGATTTATAGCCTCAGAAACACTGAGTAATGTTGCTATGAATGAGAAACAAGTCTATGGTAGTGAATGGGTTTCATTCATAGATTATCTATGAGTTAAAAGTGGCATGATGGCAATGGTTTG
>NW_006408568.1:19173488-19195667 GCF_000296735.1 Chrysochloris asiatica
TTGTCCAGAGTATATCTCTATCTCTCCCTGAATGTATTACATACTTACTAATCTGTCTCCTGTGAACTGATTCATGATAGAAACTCTTTATATATATATATATATATTCTTAATAGAGAGTACAGAGTAGTATACAAAGTGCATACTCAATAATAGATTGTTGAGCTAAAACATTTAATAAAAAATTTTAAATACATACATAAAAGAACCATAAGTCCTAATGAAATAAAATTATTTTTATTGACATCATTCAATGACAAAAACATCTCCAGACTTTCCAAAAAATCTTTTTGAACACTTACTTGCAGAGGGAAATGTTAAAAAAATTTATGGGAAATAGATATTTCTACAAATATTTATAATTCATTTCACAGAATTCTGTTCTAGTAAAATTCACTAGGAAATTAGGATTGCCTTTCACAAACCAAACAAGTGATGCATAATTGTTGAGGTTCACTGATTTTTTTCTGTTTTGAAAAACAAAAGAAAGAAGGGAGAAAAAATAGATGAAGGCCAAAGACAAGAAGATGAAAGAAGAGAAAGAGAAGGAAGAGGAGGAGAAATACAGGTTTCTTTAGATTACTTACTGTGTGGAACTAAAGTGTAAAGTATACATTACAAGAGGACCAACTGTCTCATAAACTGCTCTTTCAAATTATTAAGCCATAGTTGGTGATCATAAGAAGTATATATACTTTTTGAGTCTTCTTCAAATATCAGTAGTCCTAGAAGTGACAACAATTTAATCTTTATAAAGCATTTTCACTTTGTCAAATATTTCCTGAAAAATAGAGCAAAGAAAGCCAAGGATTAGTGGACATAAAAGAGGAATCAAGTAAGGATCAGCCTACTAAAACTTCTGGAAAGGACTCCTTCATTTCCTTTATTTATCATGTGACTTTTGGTTATCACTCACCAGACTACAATTCAAGATAGAGATTGGGCTGGGGCCTTCCATACAGGAATATGTATAAAAATAGTTCTGACTCAGCAATCCTGTATAGGGTTCCCAAGGAGCCATTGGTGAGATCAATGTATATTAATCATCTTTTATATTGTTTAAAAAAGAAGTCACCCATCTTCCAAAATTCTATCATGTGATCTTCAGCATCATTTCTGTCACCAAGGCCATATTTTCCAGTGACAGATCCTTCCTTTTTATTTTCAACCTTTGCATTTCTATCTCCAGTAATTATCAATACATATCGATTGCATTTTTAATCAATTTCAGACTGAAGAATTTGTTAAAATTATTCTATTTCATCATCATTGGCTTTGGTGTTTGGTTTATAGTTCAATAATAGTTATATTAATTGGTCTTCCTTGTTAGCATATGGATATTATTCTATCACATACAACATTGTCTTCAAGATAGGTCTTGGAATGTTCTTTTGGATAATGAATGTGACACCATTCCTCTTGAATTTGTCATTTGTGGCATAGTAAACCACATGGTTATCATATTTAAAATGACGAATACCAGTCCATTTCAGTTCACTAATGCCTAGGATATCGATGTTTATGGGTTCCATTTCAGTTTTGACAGCTTTCAATTTTTCTAGATTCAAAGTGCCTACATTCCATCTTCTGCTTATTAATGGATGTTTACATCTGTTTCTGCTTATTTTGAGTTAGGCCCCGTCAGCAAATGAAGCTCCCCAAAACTACTCCATTTGCATCATTTGGCCCAACTCTACTCTGAGGAGACACCTCTTTCCCAGGGGTATTTTGAGTGCCTACCAACCTGAGGGGCTCATTTTGTGGCACTATTTCTGACAATATTCTGGTGTTCTACATCATGTTTCAATAGTCAATATTCTGGTCCTATTTTATTGTGTTGCATTGCTATTCATAAGGTTTTCAGTCACTAAATATTCGGAAGTAGTCTGTCTCTCCTTCTTCCTAGTTTGTCATAGTCTGGAATCTCACCTGAAACCTGCCCACCAAGGGTGACCCTGCTGGCATTTAAAATTCCAATAGCATAACTTCCAGAATCACAGAATCACAGCAACACACAAACCACCACAGCAAGCCAAACTTACAGACGAGTGTTAGGGGAATCTTTAGAAGTCTCTAAATTCCTTCAAAGTGATAAATATGCTCAACTAGTATCATATGGTTATGGACTGATATCCGTATATAACAGTAATTATTTGCATGAAAAGGCGCTTTTGAAGACAAAATATGTGAAATCTCCTTACACATATGCATCGATGTTAGTTGGTTATGTGCCATGGAGTAACTTCACAGATATGCATTAGCAGTTGAAAATTTCCAATAGATTTTGAGGATAAAGAATACTATGACCTCCAATTAAACAAAATGTTCTTTCCAAAAAAGTTTTCCTTCTTCACGTTCATAGACCTGTATCACCAAAGTATTTTAAGCAAATTTTACTTAGACTATCAAGGAGCTCTGGTAGCGTAGTGGTTACGAATTGGGCTGCGAACCTTAAGGTCAGCAGTTTGAAACTACCAGCCGCTCCGCGGGAGAAAGATGAGGCTTTCTACTCCCATAAAGATTTACACCCTTGGAAACCCTGTACAGGGTCGCTATGGGTCGGAACCGACTCGACAGCACTTCACAACAACAACATCGTCAATAAAAATTTGTGGAAATTTAACTTATCTTATACACATATCTTCATAATATCTTTAGTTTTATTTCTTGGTTTGCAAAATTTCATCTTTTAACATCATGACTATTTCATTTATGCATCACAATGTCCAGGGTAAGTGACCGATGTTCTGCAGAAAATCAAGATTGCTGAAGTCTCTCCATATTGAACTGTTAAAGAAAGTAAGTGATTTGACAAAGCATTGCAGCAAGTCAATAATGAAAAAAAGTGTTATATCTTAACTGGAATGTCAACTACTTAGCTAAAGTGAGTGTGAAGAGAAGGCATACTAGTAGTATAAAAATATAGCTGATTTAAAGATACCATGGTCTATGCTGAATTACTTCAATGAAGGTACCACAAATAGAATCACAGCTGTGATGGGAGACAACACCAGATGAAGATTGTTTATGATCATTCTCCAGAATGCATATGATTCTTTCACTGGACAAACAGTGGCATTAATCCCAGCATTTGCCTGACAATAAGGAATGGTTTTGTATCTTGGTGAGCAGGTAAGGGCAACATTAGGTGCTTTTGCTTGGCTCTTCCTCTGCTCTTGTTGTTAGGTGCTATGGAGTTGGCTCCAACTCATTGCAGCCTATGTATAATAGAATAAAACAGTGTCTGTTCCTGGTTCATCTTTGTAATCATTGTTATATTTGAGTTCACTGTTGTACCTTTTCCTACTGTAACAGGCCTTAGGTATGTGTGAGGATCTTAATCTGGACATTCTTCCAGCTATTAATTTTATCTATTCTCCCAGTACATTTTGAAAAATTGGAAGATCACTATAAGGTAGCATTGGGAGCATGGTGGCGCTATACAATAAACACTGGACTTAGAACCACAAGGTTAGTAGTTTGAGCCCACCAGTTGCTCTGCAGAGAAAGATGAGGCTTTCTGCTTCTGAAAATACATACCCTATATAGGGTTGCTATGAGTTGGAACTGTCTTGACAGTATTTAACAACAAAAATAAGGTGAGTTTATGGTCCAACTGTTAGACATGAACTCAAGCAAAGGCTCCATAAGTCTTACCATGATATTTTATGTCTGGAGTAATGAATATCAATTCAGAAATGGTATATAATAAGTAGAATTACTATGAAATTTGTTACATAAACCAGGACACATTTAAAAATGAATGAGGTATTAGTTAGCAAGTTGCTATAGACATGAGTCAGAATTGTCTCAGGAAAATTGCATCACATAGCTATCTTTTTAATAACCTATATATTATGTGGATATTTCTTTTTTTCTAAGTACACAGTTATGTTGGTTAAAGGTAGGTAGTTCACTCAGGGGATGGTTTGATGGTAGATTTATGGTACATACCTGTGAACACATTCATTATTCATTTATTTATTTTGCTCAAAGATTTGGCCATATCAATGGAGAAGCTCTGGTTCTGTTACTTAGATTAAGTCTGAAAATTGAATAGGTGACCAGGAATTCCCAAAGAGGAATTTAAGAGAGTTCTGGCTAATAACCAAATAAAACAAAACATGAAAATAACAATAGTGTATCTATACATATATTGTTGTTGTTGATAAGTGCTATGCAGTTGGTTCTGACTCATAGCAACACTGTATAGGGTTGCCAAGCAGAAGCTGGTGGGTTTGAACCTCTGACATTGTGGTTTGCAGTCCAGTGCTTTTCCTGCAGCACCACACCAAGGGTCCTGGTGTGGTGCTGTAGGATGATGCACTGAACTGCAAGGTCAGTTTGAACAGCAAGGCTGGCAGTTCAAACCTTCCAGTCACTCCTTGGAAACCACTTGGAATCAACTTGAAGGCACTTAACACCACCAACAACATAAATGTATATTAGACTTAGGAGTCCTGGTATGGCTCTGCAGGAAAATGAGCTGGACTGCAAGGTTAGTTTGAACCACAGGGTTGGTGGTTCAAACCCACCAGCCACTCCTTGGAAACTCTAAAAAGGGTCACTATGGGTTGGAACCAACTCGATGGCACTCAACAACATATCGTTGTTGTTGTTAGGTGCCATTGAGTTAGTACCAACTCATAGCAACCCTATGCACAACAGAATGAAACACTGCACAATCCTGGGCCAACCTCACCCTTGTTACCACACTTGAGCCCATTGATGCTACCTCATTAGACATTATATATATATATGTGTGTGTGTGTGTGTGTGTGTCTAATCCTAGTGTGCTGCTATAGGTTAATGCACTGGACAGCAAAGTCAGTTTGAACTGCAAACTTGACAATCAACTCACCAGCTGCTTCTTGGAAACCCTATACAGATGTGCTATGTGTCAGAACTTACTCTATGGCAGTTAACAGCAACAATAACATATACATGTTAAGTCTAAAAGTTCTGCTACAAAATTACAGAAATTTTTGTTAAATAAAAATGTAAAAATTTGAAACTATTGTTTCTCAACATAACCTCCATCTAGTTCTATAAATTGAAGAGGATAGTATTTCCATAACTCTAACCCTTGCCCCCCAAATTCTGTGCTCTTCAATTTACACTATGTCCAAAGGGCAGTTTTGGCACCCTAGAAGTACACAGATCATGTTTCTTTTAAATGATGTATGAATTTGGTTAATAAAAAGAAGCCTAAAAGGCCAAGATTAGGGATGTAGGGTAGATAAGGTAGGATTTCCCAGTGAAATTATCATAGGACAACCCTTGCTAATCTCCAAGAATGAACAGGTGTATTGCAATGGGAAAAACAAAAACAAAAAACAAGTTCCTCAGTGCAAATGTCCTGGCCTTTTTCCCAATGGAATTTTCAGTTTTCTTAAACTATCTTAATAGTAAACCCTAATGATCATTCTGTGCCATTTGAGAAAATCTATAACTATTACCCCTTTGCAATCCTAAAAACTGTCACCTTGAAGTCTGAGCTGACCACTCTGTCTGGAATGTAATTGTCCCAGCAGATTCCCTTGAAAGCCAATGTTTTGATTAGAACTTCTTTATTTTTTTCTTGAAGACAATTTAATGAGACGAAAACAAGCATGTTAGAGAAATAACTTGTCTACAGCCATCCATTGATTGCAGAGACATCTTTAGATACGTTTTGTTTGGAATAAACCTGTGCATATATGAACTAGAGCAATATTTTCTTTTTACTTATCCTCATGTGTGCCTGTGTATATATATTTTACCCTTATTCTTTAATGTACTTCCAATATATTCCCCCTTTGGAATAATACAATGGACTAGGTATAACCTAGGTAATGATGGATCATTTGAATCAAGTGGTTCAGCTAGCATAGTCATCATTGAAATGGACCAGAACAATACTCCTTGGGACACAAAGACTATTAACCATCAATGGGATCTTGGAATGGAGCCCTGATAGGGCACTGTAGATTGAGCACTAAACTGATAACTGCATAGTCAGTTATTCAAGACTGCCAGTTACTCCTTGGAAACAATATATAGGGTCACCATGAGTTGGAACTGACTTGCCAGCAGGTAACAATAACAACAAGCCTCTAGGGGCTCTACGATTAATTATCCATCAACATAGATTCCTGGTGGCCCCACACACAGAAGACTGCTGAATCAGTGTGACTTTTTGTGGAAATTGTTCAAATTGTCTCTTCTTTAAGTTTTACCTACATGACTCTTTTGTTGTTGATGTTATGTGTCATCGAATCAGTTCTGTTTTATAGCCACCCTATATGGGGTTTTCAAAAAGCAGCTGATGGGTTTGAACTGCTGCCGTGCCATTAGCAGTCCAGTCCTTATCCTATAGCACCACACCAGGACTTAAGGCTTTCATTATTTGTATTGACATCAGAGACACAATTCCATTGCTGCATGTCTCATTGTTATCTCTGGATTGCAGATTACACCCACCTCACAGATGGATAAGAATGCTGGTGTCAAGGTATATCTTAATGTCTGTTTAAATGAGGGTCCCTAAGGTATTCGTTGCAAAGACACATGTTTAATGGTTGTTTGAGTATATGACTAATCTTTTTCTCACTCAAAAATCCTGGAGACTTCAAACTTCTCACATGGAATCATGCCAGGTTATTTTTAAAATTTCAGAATGTTGGTCCTAGACTAACTTTGTTGTTGTTGTTGTAGTTGTTAAGTGCTGTTGAGTCAGTTCCAAATAATAGGGACCCTGTATAAAGAGTTTGGACTCCTGGTGTGGTGCTTTAGGATCAGCACTGGACTGTGAACCACAAGTTCAGCAGTTCAAACCCACCAGCTGCTTCTCAGAAACCCTATACTGTGTCACTATGATTTGGAAACAATTTGACAAAACTTAACAACTTGAGCATGCCAAATGATTGTAAAGGCAGCATAAGACTGTGTAACTCTTTACTCTGTTGCACAGGGAGGCTCCATGAGTAGAATCCAATTAAACAGCATCTAACAACAGAGATAGCAACAATAGGCTATCAACACTTTATTGAAAACAGTTGTAGCTATTGTGAGACAAGATATAGCCTTTTCAGGCAATTCAGCCTTGAGCACAATGGAGAAAATATGCAGACTCAAACTCCTCCTGTCTTCTTAAGGGGTCTCCATTGTTGTATCCAACTACCAAACAGAAGGCATGGTAGAATATTGATAGAGTCTATAGGAGTCCTGGTATGGCACTGTGGGTTAATGCACCAGATTGCAAAGCCATTTGAACTGCAAGGTTGGTGGTTCAAGCTCACCACCTGCTCCTTGGAAACCCTATACAGGGACACTATAGGTTGTAACCGGCTCAATGGCACTTAACAACAACAACATATGTGTTAGCCACTAAAGTCAATGATGATGAAATTGAAGAATTCTACCAAATTCTTCAGTCTGAAATTGATTAAACATACAATTAAGATGTATAGATAATTACTGGTGATTGGAATGCAAGGGCTGGAAACCAAAAGGAGGGATCAGTTGTTTGAAAATATGATTTTCATGATAGAAAGGATGCTGGAGATTACGTGACAGAATTTTGCATGACCAATGACTTAATTTTTCCTGGTGTGGTACACTGGAATGCAAGGTCAGTTTTCAACACAAGGTCAGTGGTTCAAACTCACCAGCTGCTCTTTGGAAACCCTATACAGGGTTGCTGTGTGTCAGAACCTACTCAATGGCATTCAACAACAACAACAACATCAAATGGGCACATTTTTGAACAATGCAACGTGCATCAAAAGAAAATAGGAGGAATACACAGTCATCGTACCAAAAAGAACTGGTCAACATTCAACCATTTTAGAAGGTATTATAAAAGTAAGAACTAATGGTATTGAAGGAAAATATCTATGCTGCACTGAAGGCATAGGGGAAAACAAGGCTTCAGGAAATGAAAAAATACTCATTAAAATGTTTCAACAAATGGATGCAATATTGAAAATTCTTGCTTATCTATGCCAAGAAATTTGGAGGACAGATACCTGGCCAGCCAACTGAAAGAGGTCTATATTTGTGATGATTCCAAAGGAAGGATGAGAAATTATGAATCAATATCATTAATATTAAGTAGCCCTGGTAGTGCAGCAGATCTTGATCTGGGTTGCTTGTTAATTGCAAGGTCAGTAGTTCAAATCTACCAGTTACTTGGTGGGAGAAAGCTGAGACCATTTGCACCCATATAAATTTGCAACCTTGGAATTCCTATACAGTGTCTCTATGAGTTGTAACTGACTTTGTGGCACCAAACCACCACCATCTGCAGCATTATTATCACATGTAAGTAAAATTTTGCTAAAGATAACTCAAATATGTTTACAGAAATGCATCATATATGGGTAGGGAACTGCCAGAAATTCAAGCCAAATTCAGCAGAGGATGTGGAACGAAGGATATTATTGTTTACAACAGAGGGATGTTGGCTGATAGAAGAGACAATTAGAATGATGTTTACCTTTTTTATTGATGATGCAAAGACATTGCACTGTGCAGATAATAACAAACTATGAATAATATTTGGAAGAATGAAAATTCCAGAATATTAATTGTGTTCATGTGGAACTTGTACATAAACCAAGAGACAGTCATTTGACAAGAAAAAAGTGGTATTGCCTGATTTACAATCAGGAAAGATATGTGTCAAAACACTGAATAAATGAGATCAAAGAAGTCTGTTTTTGGAAAAGAATATTGAATATACCATGGACTGACAGAAGATCAAATAAACCTGTTTTATAAGAACAGCATGATGTTCATTAGAAGCAAGGATGGTGAGACTGTTCCATATTTTTTGAACACGTTATCAGGAGAAACCAGTGTCTGGATGAGGTTTGGTACAAAGTTTTGTTGCTGTTAAATGCCATAAAGCTCATTCCAACTCATAGCAACCCTGGATAGGCTTTCTGAGGAGCGGCTGGTGAGCTTGAACTGTCAACTTTGTTATTCAACCTGACCTTGTAGTCCAGCACTTTAAAGAGAAAGTCATTAGTCAGTTATCAGTCAATGTTGAATAGTGACAGAAATTAATGTTCTCAATGACTATGAAGCCATATAGTAAAATTATAATTAGCCTAGTCCAAAAGTTTGGACTTTGAAAGAACTCTACCCATTGACTTAGTGATGGGATATGGGACATTTACTTTGCCAAGGTTTCTAAATGGTAACAGTCATTTCCCATTAGTACAAAAAAAGTGAGTGCTAAGTATAAGTGTTCAACCTTTTCAAATGTTCAAACATTTCAAGATGTGGCATGTGATCAATAATGTATGGTACTGAAGGAAGAAGCCCAAACTACACTAAAGCTATTAGAAAAAAGCAAGGTTCCAAGAACTGATGTAATACAAATTGAATTACTTCAACAAACTGATGTAGCACTGGAGGCATTCACTCATCTATGCTAAGAAATTTGGAAGACAGCTACCTGGCCAGCCAATAGGAAGAGATCCATGTTGGTGCCCATTCCAGAGAGGTGACCCAAAGGAATATGCAAACCATTGAACAATATCATTAATATCACATGCAAATAAAATTTTGTTGCAGATAATTTAAAAAAACTACTGCAACAGTACATCAACAGGGAACTGCCAGAATTCAGAAGACGAAGTGGAACTAGAAATATTATTGCTGACATCTGATGGATCTTGGTTGAAAATAGAGAATACCAGAAAGATGTTTACCTGTGCTTTATTGGCTGTGCAAAGGCTTTTGACTATGTGGATCATGACAAGTTGGGATAGCGTTGCAAAGAATGGGTATTCCAGAACACTTGATAGTGCTCTTGAGGAATCTATACATAAACCAGGAGGCAGTCATTTGAACATAACAAGTGGATAATGAATTGTTTAAAATCAGGAAAGGAGTGCATCAGGGCTATATTTTTCCACTGTATTTATTCAATTTGTATGCTGGGCAATTTGTGGCATCAGGATTGAAGGAAGACTCATTAACAGCCTGCAATATGCAGTCTTTCTTCTGAAAGTGAAGAAGATTTGAAATACTTGCTAATGAAAGCCAAAGACCACAGTCTTCAGTGTGTTTTGCTCCTCAATTTAAAGAAAACAAAAACTCTCAACAATGGACCAATAAATAACAATATGATAAATGGAGAAAAGGTTGAAGTTGTCAAAGACTTCATTGTGCTGGAATCTCCAATCAAATACTCATGAAACAGCAGTCAACAAAGCAAATGATGTACTGCATTAGGTAACTCTGCTCCACAAGACCGCTTTAACTGTTTAAGAGCAAAGATAGGAGTTTCAGGACTAAGATGCTCCTGACCCAAGCAATGGTATTATCAATAGCCTCATATGCATGTGAAAGTTGAACAGTGAATAAGGAAGATTGTCAAATAATTGATGCATTTGAGTTATAGTGTTGGAGAAGAATATTGAAAGTACCATGGCCTGCTAAAAGAACAAAAGAACCTGTGCTGGAAGAAGTATAGTCAAAATGCTCCTTAGAAACCAGCATGATGAGACTTTGACTCTCATACTTTGGACAGATTATCAGAAGGTAAGTGGAGGGTTAGCGGAAAGAGGAAGACCTCCAAGGAGATGGATAGGCACAGTGGCAGCAGCAATGGGTTCAAGCATAATAACAGTTGTGAGGATGGTACAGGACCACTCAGTGTTTTGTTATGTTGTGCACAGTGTTGCTATGAGTGTTCGCTGACTCTGTGGCACCTAACAACAACAGTGCATAAGCATGACACCCACATTTGGACAAACTGTGTGGAATGGGACTTCCCACTTGAGAGATTAATGGAAAAACTGGTTCTAGAGTAAATAATCTTTTTTCAGAAAGTAACAAAACCAAATGATTATTTTGGGGACCTTGAGTCTGGTGTGGTGCATTAGAATACACACTGGACTAATAACCACAAGGTCAGTGGTTCAAATTTGCCAGCTGCTCCTTGGAAACCCTATACAGGGTTGCTATGAGTCAGAACCAACTCGATGACACACAACAACAACAACAACAATACAAGGTGCATGATTGTTTTACCTAAACTTTAAATATGTATTCAGGTGATAATATTTACATAGCTCATGAGAAAATTATGCTTTGTATATTAGAATGATCAAAGACACAAAACAGGAGGATTAGCATCATTGGAAAGCAGTGTGCTTATATTTGAGTGAGTGTAATTTTCCTGGACACAACTTTTGCAGAGGGTCTTGAATAGATGAGTCAACTTAGCTTTCTGTAATCTTCAGTGCAAAGCTCTTTCCTCTATTTACCTAATGTTAAGTGCCATTCAGTCTGTTCTGACTCATAGTGACCGTGCATAGTGTTTCTGAGGAGCGGCTGGTAAATTTGAACCTCCACATTTTGATTCAAGCTGAACTTCAGGTTGAGTACTTATCCTAGGGTGGCACATTGCTTAATGTAGGGGGTCTCTATATAGACCTGTCTACTCTGCCTCTCAGGATTTATTCTTATAATGAAGCACATCATCTGCTCCTTGGAATTCCTCTAGTTTCTTCACAGTCCACAGACATTAAGGCTCACAACACAAATAGCTCCTTTTGCAAAAACATTCCAATGTGTGCTGATAATTTTTGAGATCTGTAATCTGTATCCACTGTACCTGAGTCCCACCCTTGCACTTTGGCACCTTCTCTACTCCTCCTCATGCCTGTGAACATATGTTGATAATGTTTGAGGAATCCGATGAATGGAACTGCTCTGTAATTCCTGCCACTCTGATGCTTCCCATCATTAGTTTTTATCTAGATTCTGCTTATAATACAAAAATTTGGAGTTATATATCTTATTCAGTTTCACTGAAAGTGTTGTTTATTTAGTTAGTGTGTTAACACTGGCTTGATGAGATAAAGATTAAGTGCTTCACTGCTAACCAAAAGGCTGGTGGCTCAAACCCACCAAAAGAGTTACTAGGGAAAAAGCGAGAGTTCTGTTTCCATAAAGATTACAGCTAAGTAAATGCTGTGGAGTAGTTCTTTTATGTCCTGGAGAGTCACCATGAGTCAACACTGACTTGATGACACCCAACAATGTCCACCTTGACCTACAATAGGATGAAGTCTACAGCTATTAACTGTATTTATTACCACTTCTTTAAAAAAATAAACTCTGGAAATAGCTGCTGTAAATCTAGCTAAATTAGCTGCAGCTGTGGTAACTATCATACTTTCTGAAAAGTAATAATGAATGAAAAGAGAAAGAGACTATCTCAAATAAAAACATTTTAATACTGTGTTACTTAGTCAAACAGCACTTGATCTTGATTTATCTTTTCTTCATATTTCATTTCTTATGAGATTGGTAGGAGTCCTGGTGTGGCGTTGTGTGTTAATGCACTGGACTGCAAAGTCAGTTTGAACCTCAAGGTTAGTGGTTCAAATTCACCATCCTTTTCTTGGAAACCCTATACAGGGTCACTATGGGTAGGAACTGACTCAATGGCATTTAACAACAGGAGATTGGCACAATCTACCTCCCATTCTTTACTTTTTAGATGGATTAAAATGAAGGAAGGTGGTAAAACATGAGAATAAAACATAGTGGTCAGATTGCAGTGAGGTTGAAACTGCATTCTTTATTTCAGACAAGTGACTTTTGAAAGAAGCCTATCCCTTAAAACCAAATGAACATTTGCGTCTTCTCAGCTAAATATAATTTTTTTTGGTGTCAGAAAATGGAAAAGAAAATTTAATGTAAACATATACAAATTCACACATTCAACAAGAAACAAGCCTAGCTCAGTGAAACATCTACTCCTTTAATTTTTAAAAAATGTTTTATTGTGAATTATGTGATAATTTACATGGGAGAACATTCGCTTTACATTCATCCTATTGTGTATTGTTTCATTGCCATGGTTACAGTCTCCTCCATTCATCATCAACCAACCAAAGGGTATACCCTGCAAACCTGACCCCTGGTCTTCAGCACACAGCCCCTCTCCTTCTCTGGGTCTAAAGATCCCAGCCACTCCATCTCTCCATGCCATCATCTCTGTCTCCATCTCTGGCATCACTGCTTCTCTGGGTAAGATCCCGCTCTCTGCTCTTCTCCCTTGATATTCCCAGGGACCTCTGCATCTAGACTGCAAAGTCAATCACTCCCCGCCTTTTTCTACAAAAACTTCTGCCTTTACATTTCCAACCCTCACAATCAGTCCTGATAACAATTATTTACTATTGTACCACAAGAGACCTATCTGCATCTCCTTTCATCAGCTCCGCCCAGACAGATTGGATACTATTCAGTGGAGATTCTACCTTCCTCCTAGCCCTCTGGATCTAGGCTCCCTCTTGAAAGCTTGTAAACCAGTCACCTCTTGCCTTTGTAGCCTCCCTCCTTCCATTTTGGGTAGCCAATGTCCAAGTTGCCCATCCCTGTCTACTCTGTGTATGGAGGGGGTGGGAATGATCCTCGCTGTAAAGACTTGTTCCCTCTTTTGAGCTACTGCATCCATAAGTGTAGATCAAGTTCATTAAATTGTATCAGATTGCTCATTTTTAAACATCTACTCTTATGGGTTATCCAAGCTTAAGTAAAGAATCTTTCACATCACTGTGTACTTTTACATTTTTTTAAAGGCAAAGAAATTCCTGACAAACCTCAATGCAGATTGTTAAAGAATCAAAGGAAGTCAGTGCATTACTGATTAGTTCCGTTTGGAATGCAGCTTTCAGATTTATTGAAGTTTTTAGTGGTAGCGAATATTATTTTCATGACATTATGAAGAATAAGACAGTCCTAAGGATTTGAGCTTCATAGGAAAGGGATTTGATTTTCAAAATCAAGGTGATCAAAGGATTCCACGATTTGAAATGCAATACATTTTTCATGAAGATGCAAAATAATTTCAAATGAGACATTTAGAAGGATATTAGAATGAAGTGAACTGTTTAGCATTCAGGAAACAACTGAAAAAAATGATATCGCTAAATAAATAGGATATTTAAAGTTTAACAGAGTGTAATTGTATGGCAGATGAATAACGTGAAAAATGCAGAGTGACAGAAGGATGAGATGTTTGAAAATAAGCTTGTTGGGAACATATTTTGTTATATCAAGTGACTGTATTCTGCCTACTAGTTTCTTGAATCTTTAGCATATACCTCAAGAGAATGCCAAACCGAATAATTTTGTGTGATGCAGAAAGAAATTTTGTTTCATAATGCAAGCATGTTAATGGATAACTTTCTGCTCAATCTGGATACATTTCATAGAAAATCACAGGAAGGTCTCAGTACTTGTATAGGCTACAAAACATTTCTTGCAATGCCACAGAAACCTTCAGAGAATAATATATCTATGTGAATATTTCCTTTAAATATCAGTGATGTGGGCGGTCAATTTTTATCATGTTTTATGCTGTACTCCAAAATTGAATTTGTTACTTTGGACTCTCCTCTATTAATATCAAAGAAAGATGAAAATAGTCTACTATTCCAATTGTGCATCTCAGATATTTCTTTCTATAATAGATCTCAGGGGCAAAATACCACTAATCAAGCAGTTCTCTTTCAAAAGAAAAGAAAAAGTCGTATTCTAGGGAAAGTTATGCCTGAGAGTTATCTTAGGAAACTGAGCCAGAAGCACAGAACATAATACACATCAAGTTCAAAATGTCATTATCCTTTTAAAGTGAAACAGCTGTGCTCTGGAAAAGACAGATATCTGTCAAGTCAGCAAGGAAATTGTTGCAGTATAAAAGGAAATTGTTAGCATTTTTTTAAAGTTAAATTTAGAAGCTGCATCATCAACATAGGACCCCCAGTGCTGCAGTAGTTAAAATGGCCCCTGTTAACCAAAAGGTGTTTGGTTCAAACTCACCAGCTGCTTCTGGGAGAAAAATGTGACAGTGTGCTTCCATAGAGATTTACAGCCTTCGGACACCTATGAGGCAATTCTACTCTTTCCTATAGGGTTACAAAGAGTCAAAATCAACTCAGTGGCAGCGGGTTTGGTATCATCAGTTTATTTGCCTACCACCCACCCACTGCCATCAAGTTGGTTCCCACTCATGGTGACCCTAAATAGTTTCTAAGAGGGAACAGAAAACCTCACGTTTATGCTATGGAGCAGCTGGTTTGTTTGAATTGCCTACCTTGTAGTTAGCAATCCAGAGCTTATCCTACAGGGGTTTACTTCACATCACATTTGGATCCTGTATGGTCTACCACAAAAACAAGGGTGGTGGTGGAGAAGAGGCATTTAATTGTAATTGTTTTCTTAAATAATACATTTGAATTATTATTGTTGTTAAGTGCTGTTGAGTCGGTTCTAACCCATAGTGATCCTATATAGGGTTTCCAAGGAGCAGCTGGTGAGCTTGTACTGTAGACCTTGAGATTCAAACCAACTTTGCAGTCCAACATATTAGCCCACAATGTCACATCTTCGGAGATAATTAAGAATTGTTTTGTTGATCTGTATGGATATTTGTCCCATACTCCACTCTAGAGTGATGCTGGCTTAAATTTAAAATCTACATGTCAAGCACTATCTCTAATTTATTTCCCTATACACCCAATTCTTTGTTCATTCTAGACAGCTTATCTTTCTTAGTGTACATTTTGCATATTGTTGCCTCCATGGATTTCTCATATTGTCCCTATTCTCTGGAATGCTCATCTCTCCTTCATTAGTCTGTCCATCAGCTGTCAACTGACACCAAAAAATCCACCCAGTAAAAAGCTTGCTTTTTCCCTGAAGTCTTCCTGGGTATTCTCTAGAAGAAAATACTTTCTTTTATGTCTGAGTTTCTAACACATATATTTGTAGTTTTCAGAATATTTAATAAGTTTTAACTTCCTTTATAGGAATCTTTGGTATCTCATATAGCATCAAAGTAGCCCAGGTCATGCTGTGGGTTAAGCATTAGACTGTTAACTTCAAGGTTAGTGGTTCAAATCCACCAGCCACTCTACAGAAGATAGTCAAGGTTATTGCTTCCATAAATATTTACAGTCTCAGAAAACCTAAGAGTCAATTATACTCTGTCTCGTAGAGACTAATTAGTCCTATTCATCTTTCATATTCTATAATCACATAGAAGAGACTATATATACACACTCCTCACTTATGTACATGGTTAGGTTCCAAAGTCTGGATTGCTATGGAAAAATTGCCATTATGCAAAAATGGAAGGTGGCTGCACCAGATCACAAGATAGAAGATGACCACATCATTTTAAAACTCCCTTACCATTTAGATGGCACAGTCAAATTGACACATATCCTTAACCATCACAGCTGAGGTCAGTCTTGCCTCACACTTTGGTGTTTATTACTAACAGACATATATTGCTAATGTACAAATGAGCTGATTAGTAGATTTTTTATTATTGTCAGAAACGTGAAATGTTGTGTAATGAGATAGTCAATGAGTAAGGAGTAAGTATACAGAGTACGTTCGATTGCTAAATTGCCTGTGGTCTCACATCATGTCAAGAGCAGAACCAATACAAATATGTGAATCTGCAAATCTCTATACCAGAACTGTTCTACCATAATACACATCTTTTTTTTTGTTGAATAATTAAAAATAAGACAAAAAAACTAAATAGAATCAATGTGGACTAGTAAATCTTGCTGTTATAATGAAACATAAAATAATCACCTATGCTTCTATATCCAGAATGATGAAAACTGTAGTCTCACATTTTCTCCCTCTCAATATTCTGAAGAAATAATTTATTGAATATAATGTTATCAAGGCTTGGGACTTTAAAGCAATTGCTTCAATTTGAGAAAATAAAACTTGTCAATACTTTTGTATTTTAATAGCATTTACCACTTTATTGGTGCACCATTTTCACAACATTAAACTTAACAAGCAGAACACTCTAAAAATAAAGTATGCATTGGAACAGCAGAAAGAAAATAGAAAATTAGAAAGTGGAGAATAAATGCACAGATTACCATTAAATAAATAAAATATAAAATATCTTAGGTTGAATACTGAGATAGCAGGACAAAATAATCTGGCTAACATAAGTGTAGGAAAGTTCTCTAACAAATCTTATAAATGTTTTCTCACATTAAATTGGGTCTATTAATTGCCATGAGATATTTATGACAGATATAGTGCCGGAAAATGAGCCCCTCAGATTGGAAGTCACTGAAAAAGTGATTGGGGAAGAGCTGCCTCATCAAAGTAGAGTTGACCGAAATTATGCGAATGGAGTAAAGCCTGTGGGAATAAAGCCCGAGGAACCTTCATTTGTTGATGGGACACAACTCAAAATGAAGAGAAACAGCTGTAAACATCCATTGAAAATTGGAACATGTAATGTACGAAGTATGAATCTGGGAAAATTGAAAGTTGTCAAAAATGAAATGGAATGCATAAACATTGATATCTTAGGCATTAGTGAGCTGAAATGAACTGGTATTGGCCATTTTGAATCTGACAACCACATGGTTTACTATGCTGGAAATGATAAATTACCTGTGATTTATTGACTATGTAAAGACTTTCGATTGTGTGGATCATGACAAGCTATGGAGAACATTGTGAAGTATGAGTATTCTGGAATACTTAATTGTGCTCATGAAGAATCTGTACCTGGACCAAGAGGCAGTTGTTCGAACAGAACATGTGAACACTGAATAGTTTCAAATTAATAAAGGTATGAGACAAGGTTGTATTCTTTCACCATACTTATTCAACCTGTATGCTGAGCAATTACTCTAAGAATCTGGGTTATATGAACAAATACGTGACATCAGGATTGCAGAAGACTCATTAACAACCTGCGATATGCAGATGATACAAACTTGCTTTCTGAAAGTGAAGAGGACTTAAAAACATTTATTGGTGAAGATCAAACAGCACAGCCTTTAGTATGGATTACATCTCAATGTCAAGAAAACAAAAATCCTCACCACTAGACCAATAAACAACACTGTTATCAATGGAGGAAAGATTGACATTTTCAAGGACTTCATTCTTCTTGGATCAACTATCAACACTCATGGAAGCAGCAGTCAAGAAATCAAACAACATATCGCATTAGGCAAATCTTCTGCACAAGACCTTTTTAAAGTGTTGAAGAGCAAAGATGTCATCTTGAGGACTAAGGTGCTACTGAAACAAGCCATGGTATTTTAAATAGCCTCATATGCATGCAAAACTGGACAGTAAGGAAGACCGTAGAAGCATTGAAGCTTTTGAGTTATGGTGTGGGAGGAGAATATTGAAAATGCCATGGGCTGCTCATAGAACAAACAGACATATGTTGGAAGAAGTCCATCCAGAGTGCTCCTTGGAGGCCAAGATGGCCAAACTTCGTCTCATACTTTGGACATATTGTCAGGAGGGACCAGTCGCTGGAGAAGGATATCATGTTTGGTAAGGTGGAGGGTCAAAGCAGGAGAGGAAGACCCCCCTCTTGGATTGGCCAAGTGGCAGCATCGGTGGATTCAAGCGTGACCATAGTAGTGAGGTTGGCCCAGGATCAGGCAGTGTTTCAGTCTGCTGTGCATAAGGTCTCTGTGAGTTTGTACTGCCTCGCTGGCAGCTAACAGCAACAATAATTATGAATATTCAATATTTACATAAATATATTTTTTTATTTATTTAGAATTTATATTAACAATGCTTCTTTGAATTGAATGTAAAGCCAACATAAATATCCATTCTTGTTCCCAAGGACTTTGTGAATTTTTCTTTTGATAAAATCCAACTCTTCTGTACCATGTGAGACACCAAATATATAACTCAACAACTGGGTCCTGATGTAATAAATAGAGCTCTTCATCACATATTTAGAAACACATACACACAAAATTAAAAATCAAGTGAAAAATGGGATTTTACGGTATGAAGAAATTGGAGAAAGACAGAATTTCTCTTTATATCCTGTTTACTGTTGGAAAAAGAGGCACTTAAATGAAATGAATAGGTGCTATGTAAAATATGATTGCCATCAAACATACATCATTAATAGGTTTAGAACTCTTTCATTATTAGCAGCCATTGAGTTGGTAACCCCATGTACAATGAACAATACACTGCCCACTTCTGTTCTATGGCAAAGATGAGTGTTGGATCAAATGTTGTGAACCATAGGATATTAAGTAGTTGATTTTCAGAAGTAGATCTCTGGACCTTTCTCCCCATTCTATCTTAGTATGACCTCCACTAAACCTGTCTAGCATCACAATAACACACAAGTCTCCATTGACAGATATATGGTGACTATCCATGAGGCGCTTTGACTAGGAACCAAATTCAGGTCTCACACATGGAAGCTGAGAATTTTAGCACTGAACCAGAACTCTCCTAGTGAATTATATCTAAGCAGTTGTGAAATAAAGCTCACACTTCAAGGTAGCTATATATATATATATATATATATATTAAGCTAAACCCTTGGGTCCAATGGATTTGGATTCCCCTAGACCACACTGACTTTTCCCTTCTCCTTTTCTTCTGAGAAGTTTCAGATTAGATAGTTAGAGGGCAGAAGGTAGTTCCCATTGATTCTAATTTTGTGATGAGTATAACTAGGACAAATGGCACAGGACCCTCATGGCCCATTCATTTGAATGAAACACACATTGTCTTACTTTTCTAAGTTATATTTGTATGCAGTTTTATACCAATATTGTTTTTATAGCTAAAATGGTTGAGGAGTATTAGCAATCATCAGTAGACTATGGAAATGAGATATTCCCCTTGACATTGCATCATGCTTTGTTTACTTTACAATGCATTTTCACGTGCTTTTTTCATTTGATAACCATGAAACTTGATTAGATTGTTATTGACATTTACCTTTTACAGATTGGAAAACTGAGCATTAGACAAGATTAGTAACTGTCTCATGACAATAAATGGAATAAATTTATAGAAATCATTACCACTCAAAGTTAAGGGATTAGACTCCAAACCTAAACTTCTTTCTAGTACATATGGTTATAACCTTAGGAACTATTATTAGTAATTGAGTAATATGAACAATGAAAATCCAAATATTTGTAGGCACCTAATTTTGCCCTATTTTTTTCTGCCTTTAACACAATATTTTCTATACTTAAGTGAAAGACTATAGAAGTATTCTTGAGAAAGTGAAACTCATAAATTGTACTGCCATTACCAATTTGTTTTCTTCTGAAACCTAATGAATTAGAAATTCCTAATAGATATAACCTCAGCTAAAAACAAAATGGAATAATTTTTATCAGGAATACATACAAATAATTGTAGGTGTTTAGTGTGTTATTTCATTCCACAACACTGAAACATTGAGACTCCTATAATAATTTTATAGATTAAAAAGAAAAGAATGAATATTCAATTTGTGGCAGGAACACTGACTCCAAAGTTTTTGTTTATGCTGTTTCTAGAATCCTGTTTCACTAAGCTTCCTGTCTCTATTTTTCTTTTGATAAGTTCTTCACTAAGCTTCCCTTTTCTCTTTTTTTCTAGATAGATTTCTGTTGCTTGTGACACCCATAGAACTGCTCTTTACCTTTCTGGAGCCCAGCAGCCTAGTTTTCTAGCCTGAAGAAGTCTATTTTCTCTTCTTCCACATTGTTAGACCCTATGTTTCCTTAAAGTGGAGTAGCTAAGGTAGGTTTTTAAAAAAAGTTCATTGAGCTGAATCACATACTAAAGGCTTAATTATCCTATTTTGAAGAAGTTGCTTTTTAAGAACAACCATGACTGAAGAATTTTAGGACAAATGTTTTGAACAGAAAGAGCCTCAATTTATATGGTTGCATTTCTCTCACGAGATAAAGTCTTTTTCCAAAAATTTACCTCATGGTGTATTTAAGCCATTTGCTTTGATGGGACTCCAAAAAGGAGGCAAGGATGAGATTTATTCTAGGGGCTAGAAATAAGAAAGTCTAGTAAGGTAGAAGTTACAAGGTTAGTGTTCTAAGACCATCAATATTTGTATTTGTAGCCTAACAAATCTAACTCAGGTTTTAAGACCATTGGCAAGAAAAGACCGAAAAATGGGGAAAAGTTGAATATCTGTAAGTGGGCAGAAATAGAACAGAATAAGTATGTGGTTTGAAACACTTCCAGGAGCATCTATGGGATATCTGAGCAGAGTAGTGGGGTATTTATGACTTGTGTTGCTTAGGACCACTATGAGTTGAAATTGATTTAATAATAGCAACTATATATATATATTTCTTAGTTACAATATGGATTTCTGGTATGGTGCTGCAGGATAATGACATGAATGTTAACCACAATGTCACCAGTTCTAACCCATCAGCTGTTCTTCCAAAACCTTATACAGGGGAGACAGGGCTTGATGGCAGCTAGGGTGGAGGTGCAGTGAGGTTCACCATCAGCAATACCACAGAATATCAGGCAAAGCAGATTCATGGCAGAGCTCCAAAACTCGGAACCACACAGGTAGGAATATTTAAAAGGTTTGAAGGTTTATAGCTAGTAGAACTGGTAGCAAAAGTAAGAAATTGCATACTTTTGAATCTGTTGGGCTCAGCGCCCAGAGTCGACAATTTGGATGAGACCAAATGGTAAGAACAAGGAGGGGAGCAGACATACCATGAAAAAACCCTGCATGAACCTTGGAGCAAAGGTTGACAATACACTTTGTTGGTTTTGCTTAATTCTGATTTTCTTTTCTTTTCTTTTTTTTGGTATCTGTTCATTGATCCTGCACTGTTTGCACACCTCCATTCTGGTGATTGGAGGGGGTGCCTGAGCGAGTGGACACCCCCCACCCACACCACTGGTGGGTTCTTCTGCCATGCATGCACACAGATACTCTTAGCCCAAGAGCTGGCACTGAACTGTTTTGTTTGTTTGTTAGTTTTAATACAGAAAAGCCAGAAAAAGGGGTGTGGAGAGGGAAAAAGAGTTTAAAAATAAAACATGCTGAAAATTAAATGAAATCCTGAGGTACAGCATAACAACCAACAGTGGCAATTTGAAATCTCTCAGGCAGCTTTGATGGCAAGAAACTGAAAGAGGACATTAAAATCATACTCATATAAGGCTAAAGATTTTTCCCCCCTTCTCTACCTTTTCTGCAATTATAGACTATAGTATGCAGTAGTTTTTTATGGTTTTTGTTGTTGCTGTTGCTATTTTTCTGTTTTATGGTCATCCTTCTACCTTTGGGGGACTCATTCTCTCCCTATATTACCCAAGAAGAGACAGCAACTGCTGCCATATAGTCAAGCT
>NW_006408568.1:19200767-19201333 GCF_000296735.1 Chrysochloris asiatica
CTCTCTGGAAAGCAATATGGCGCTTCCTCAGAAGGTTGGAAATAGAAATACCTTATGATCCAGCAATTCCTCTACTTGGTATTTACCCACAAGAATTACAGGCCATAACACTAGTAGATATACGCACATCAATGTTCATAGTAGCACTATTTACAATAGCAAAAAGATGTAGACAGCCTAAGTGCCCATTTTTGTTTGAAGAACGGATAAACAAACTGTGGTACATACACACAATGGAATATTATGCTACTTTGAAGAACAGCGAGGAAGCTGCAAGCTACCTCATAACATGGATGAATCTTGAGGACATTATGTAGAGTGAAATTAGTCAGTCACAAAAAGAGAAATACTGCATAGGACCCCTACTATAAAAGACTAAGAAAAATAACCCATACTAAAGTGAGGGGGGAATTCTTTGCTAGTTACTGGGATTTTGGGGGTAGGGTAAGGAAGGGAGTGGGAAGTGGAACACAGAGCAGGGAATAGACACAGGATAATTTGTGTGCTAGGGAAGGGGAATGCACAAGAAGGGGGAGGAGAATGGAAGAACAAAGTGGACAGGAAAA
>NW_006408568.1:19202063-19208744 GCF_000296735.1 Chrysochloris asiatica
TTTTACATTGCTTAATAAAGGTATTTGCAATGGAGATGTCATTGGTTTTGAAAAATTCTGTCATGTAATCTCCAGAAATGTTTCTGTCAATATAGCCATATTTTCCAACAACTGATCCTTCCTCTTTTTTCTCACCTTTGAATTTCAATCACTACTAATATAGGTACATCTAGATTACATGTTTCATAACTTTCAGACTGAAGAAGTTCTTAGAATTCTTCAATTTCATCGTTACTGGCTTTAGTGTTTGGTGTGTACATTTTAATAATATATTAGTTCATTATAATATTAATAGTTTAATATTAAGATTGATGCCAAGATACATATTAACTGTTCTTCCTTTGAAATATATGGATATTATCTTATCACAAACAGCATTGTACTTCAAGATAGATCTTGAAATGTTCTTTTTGATTATGATGAATGATAATGAAGTAGTGGGGGAACTGTGCTAAAGTTTGTTTGTATCTTATGGGACTGGAATCTGAAAGCTTATTTTAAATGATGAAGACAGATGCAAATTCCATCACATGCCCAAAGAAAACAGTTATTTTCATGCAAATGTGATCCACTTACACATTGTTGTGGTGGTGGTGAAGTGCCTTCGAGTCGGTTCCGACCCATAGCGACCCTGTATAGGGTTTCTGAGGAGCAGCTGGTGAGGTTGAACTGCCGACCTTGCAGTTCAAATGGCTTTGCAGTCTGGCGCATTAATCCACAGCACCACACCAGGACTCCACTATTAGAAGTTAAAAGAGCTATAGGTGTGGTTCTGTAGGACAAGTACTTGCCACACAGGATAATCACAAGGTCAGCAGTTCAAACCCTATACAGTGTTTCTATGAGTCAAAACTAACTCAATGGTACACAACAACAATAACTGTAGTTGAAGTTGTTGTTGTTAGGTGTTGTCAAGTTAGTTCCAACTCATAGCAACCCTATGCACAACAGAACAATACATTGCACAGTTCTGTGTTATCCTCACAATTGCTGTTATGCTTGAGCCCATTGTTTATGCTACTGCACCAATACTTCACTTCGGATATCTTCCTCTATTTCACCAACCACCTAACATGATGTCCTTTTCCAGGAACTGGTCCCTTGTGAAAAATGTCTGAAACATGAGAGACACAGTCTTGCCATCCTGGCTTTTAAGGAGTATTTGGCTGTACTTCCAAAATATAACCTTGGATAGATCTTTTATTGGCAATTATAACCTTTTTTTTTTTTTTGAGTGACCTTTCTTTATGTTTGTCCAGGATTTCCCCAAAGCTATTAATTTTGTTTTAAACCAAGGAATTTTCAAGTGTAAGTGTCGACTGTTTACTAACAGTTTAATACAAAAATCAATGTGTGTATTTCCTAGGAAACATAAAACCTATTAGCCAAATCTTTCTGAGAAATATATATTATTCTGAAGTTTCTTCATTACTTATTAAATCTCCTGTCCTAGCCAGAAGCAAAAGTGACTCTGAAGTTAGAGAACTGTAACTGCAGGGTTTTCCCTCAGGCATTCCTGAGTCTTCAAGGCAATTTAGCTTTAGTCAAAATAAAATAACTATGGTATCTAAGAATACACCTAGTTTTCCTTATAAATCCAAAAGAGAAAGAAAATTGTATGAGGAATGAGACAGAAGTAAATAAATATAGAGTAGGAAAACAAAAGAAGGGAGATGATGTGAGCCTATAAGCAATGGTGATGAATAAAATCAGAAACAGACAGGAAAAGGTACAGAAATGCAGATTTTCTCTACGGCCAAGAAGTTGAACATAACTCTGAAATCATTTATAAATTGAAATGGCATACAGAAGCAGTTGCCCTTAATTTATATGAATTTTTGGTTTTTTTTTTTTTTTTTTTTTTTGCCTTTTCTTACTCCAAACATAACCTACCAAACCATATCAAATATCATGGTTTGATTGTGTTCCACAGAGAATGTCACCTTGGCTGGAAATTGTCAATGGTTTGGCAGTTATGTAATGGTATAATGTGATCAGCCCTGATTTGATGTAAGGGAATGAGAGTGGAATGCAATAGCTTTCCACAGTTCCCAGCCCTGGTCTGGTGTAAGTGGAGTTTCCCTGGGGTGTGACCTGCTTTACCTTTTATCTTACATGAGATAATACAAGAGAGATGTGAACAGAGAAAGGGGGACCACAAACACCATGAAAGAAAAGCCAGTGCTCTTCTACTTCCTTTGGAATCAGGGTCCCTGTACAATCTCCTAGAACCAGGAAAAGATTGATGCCAAGATACAAAGAGATTGCCTAGACACACCAATTTCATGAATGTTGAAAGAAGATAAGCAAGAACCTTCCCCCAGAACTGACAGACAAAGCCTTCCCTAAGTGGTACCCTGTATTTGTACTTCTAACCTCCCAAATTGGTAGAATATATTTCTTTTTGTTAAATCCATTAGTAGTATGTATGTTATAACAGCACTACGTAACTAAGACACCAAATAACACAGAAAGCCTAAAATTGCAGTAATATACGGTTTTTATAGATACAGTTGAAAGCTCTGGTGGCTTGATTTTGAAATTCTGAATGTAATTCCTGGAGAAGGGGATTGGTGACGGACCTAACAGCATTTTGTTTCATTGTGTATGGGGTTACCGTGAGTTTAGGGCTGACTCTTTGGCAGCCAACAACAACAATCATTAGCAAACTTTACCAAACTAATTACAATGTGGATTTAGAGGTTTTATTAGTGAGTTTCAATTTGGTATTTAAATTTGGTACCTCAAAAAAAAATTAATAACATTAAAAGGATACAAGTAACAAAAATAGAAAAAGACTTTTAGTCACAAAATATGTATGCAAAGGACATATTGAAAGTGACATCCATGTACCTCCCAAGATAAGATGAAATGAGAACAGAAGAGGATACAAGACTTTTCTAAAAAGAATGAGAAAAAAAAAAATCTAAAAACTCAGAGTTTGGGGTGAGAAGTGAGGTGTGGGAAGTTGGTTGCTTTGTGAAGAATTCATTGACTATGGAATTGGAGGGGAAACCCTATACAGGGTTGCTATGGGTCGGAACCGACTCGACGGCACTTAACAACAACAACAACAACAACTGACCTTTCTAGAAAAAAAAAAAAAAAATCAATTTCCCTGAATCTTATACTGTGACTGACTTGTCTGCCATGAGTGCACATTCTGAGTACAGGAACTTGAGTTAGCTCTCAATAATGGGAAGAACCTACATTGTAGAAGAGGCTGTTGGCCAATATCTTTCAAACATTAGTCTCCAAGGAAAAGCTTTTCCTTCTAGTCTTTAAATATGACAGTGTTCTTCACAAAAGGATTATGTGATTCTTGCCACGAGAACACCACCCAAAGAGGAACAAATTGAGAGCCTCAACCATCCCAAAGCTAAGTCAGACATCTTGGATGAAGAATGGACCACAGAGCATGCCAACCAGGTTTCCAGAATGCTACCAGGGGAACTTTAGTCTTTGGAGTATTTATCGTTACAACTTTAGAACTGGTGAGTGAGTTTCAAAACGTTCTATGCAGACTAATCTTTGCTATTGAGAAGTCCGTGAATAAAAAAAGACTGTGGAGTTTCACATAAGAAGCTTCAGAATGAGTGATACTTCGTATTTGTTCCTCTACAAAAAACATACTTTTGTTGAAATTATGATATCCATGATCCAAGAGTTCAGCAAGACCAGCAGAGTGGAAGTATCAAAATGAACTCTCAACCTCATGAATTTCTTTACAGTGTACAGTTCACATTAATATTCATGTTCCACTTTCTAGTATTTCTGTCAACTGTACTCTGGAGAAAAAAATACAAAGAATGGACTTGCGCACTGGGCCAAACAAATAGAAAATGGTGTGATTTTGATTAATGGGCAAGCTAAAGATGAGAATTGTGATCTTCTAGAAGGGCAGAAAAAATCTAGAGGAAGTGCTCAAGTGACTCATCCTTCTTTTGATGTCAGAGTTCTAACTCAGTTGCTCCTGAGTTCAGACCACAGATCAACAGGTCCATAGCCACAGTCCAGATGTGTAGTGATTCTGTAAACCTTAAGGATGCTGTGAAATACAGAGCTTATATTTATAGCAGTAAACCCAAAATAAAAGCTGCTGTGTAGGCCATAAAGAGAGACATATTGAATACAGTTGCTAACCATTGTGAAATATTATTTGAAGACCTGCTTTTGAATGAAATTCCAGGAAAAAAAAAAAAAAAAAATCTTAAAAAAGAGGTCCACCGCCTCCCACATTGTGTTTTTGTTCCCATACCTGGATCCACTGTAATGTTAGGTGATTATAAATTTGGTGATGAGTCAGCTGAAGAAATCACAAACCACTTTATAGAGGTGTTAGATAAAATCATTCAAATAAAAGATTTGGAAATTGCAGAGGAAATAAGCACAGTCTAATGTAGAGATGGATTAATTGAGTAGGAAAAGATTGATTAATATTACAAGGACAAAGGAAACAAAACAACAGTTTTGAAAGTTTAGCTTAGATGAGTTCCTCTATGGATAGTGAAGCTTCTTTGGAAAACACAGATGATGATGCACAACCAAAACAAACTATTAAAGCTACAATAATATCAAAATTTCTGTAAAACATAGGTGTGATCACAGCCTTTGCAGCTGCAGTCCTTGCATCTCCTTTCATTACTTCAGTGACTAGAATGAGGCACAAAGAACTCCCTGACCCTCCAGAGACTCTGACTGACAATTATAAATAATAAAGTTACAAGCAATTCATCTGCACTTGAGTGAATACCAGCCACATCTGCTGCCATCAATGTTTGCTAGATGTGTTTCTTACTAAGATGAAGTCATCAGTTGCCTTATTTAGGCCTCATTATATCATAGGTGGGCCAGATATCCAAAAATAAAGTTATGTATCTCTAAAAAAAAAAAAATCTAAAAACTCAGTACTGAAATAAAAAAATATTCAGTAGGATAGGATGGCGAAATAAGATTCTGGGATTCAAAAGTCACTGGTATCTGTTGATTATCGTTGTTGTTATTAAGTGTCGTCGAGTCGTTTCTGACTCATAGCTACCTTGTATAGGGTTTCTGAGGAGTGACTGGGGAGCTTGAACCACTGACCCTGTGGTTCAAACCAACCTTGTAGTCGGTCACATTAATTGGCAGTGCCACACCAGGATTCCATTATTATTATTAGTTTCCAAATCAAACCAAATCTACTACCATTGAGTCAATTCCAAATCATAGCAATGTTAAACAAACAAACAAACAAAAAAGTAGAACTTCTCTATAGGATTTGCAAGGTTGTATGTCTTTACAGAAGCAGAGTGCCAAGTCTTTCTCCTGTGGAGTGGCTGGTGGTCTTGAACCCCCAACTTTTTGGTTAGCAACTGAACACTTTAACCATTATGCCACTAGGATTCCTATGAGGTGTTTACATGGAGTAAATTACTAATTTTAAGTGTAGTTGTTAAGACTGGAAGAAACAATATACAAACCTAGGAAAGATTCAAGTTATTAATTTGATTAGTATGTCATTAATCAAACAAACATGTATGCAAAGAAAATTATTTTTGATATAACTAGATGCAACAATTTCTGAAAGTCTGATGATTTTTTTTACTGTTATATGAAATTACCATTATAATAATGTATAATTTTGCCTTCTGAGAAAAATCTATATCCTGATTTATCTACGTGGATATGACTGTATATTATTGTCTAGCATATTATTTATATAAGTTTCTTAATAGCCTCTTAAACCCACATTCAATCTAAGTAGATTTTATTTTCAGCATATATAGGTGGGTCTTACCTGTCTAAGTTTTGGATGTTTTTCAAAAAAAGACAGGAACAAGTATTGCATTTTCAATATATCCTGCACTTCACTAAAAATGTTTTAAGCCAAGATTCTAAATAGACAGATGAGTAATGACCAGACCATATATGATAGTGGAACTCTAACCCACTCAAGAAGCCAAGGAAACCATAATACAACTTCTATTGCAGTTGACCCAGGATGGTCAAGACTTGGTCAATGACTACAAACTTATTTTGTTGTCCTCACTTGCAATTTAAGAAGACCCCCAAAAAGTCATATCAGATCCCCAAATCAATCACATATGTTAAACTTCCTGTTCAACTTTTAATCACAGCATATATGAAACTTCCCCTTTTTCTCAGTATAAAACTTTTTTAATCCCCTTCCTGCCTTTTTGTCTCTGCCAAACACAAGCGATGGTAACTAACCTCTTGCTATAAATATGAATAAATAAACTGTTCTCATCTAGCTATTTATTTATGTCCACAATCCATGCTCAAAAAAAATGTTTTTAAATCATGTGTGCCTCTTTCATGCTTTATCAGGTGAGGATTTGTGCCCTTTTTTATTTCTACCTTCTATGGAAGAGGAACAAGCATTGGGAGCAATGGCAACTAGTGTCAGTGTCCTTTTTGTGGACTTAATCTATTAAAGCATCACCCATCTTACAATTTGTCCCATAATGGCATCTAGTCTGCTGCTGTGGTGCTGGAAGCTATGTCACAGTATGTCAAAGATCTGCAGATTATCCAGCCATGGTGGGTAGGTTTTATTAAAACTTCCAGACTATAACAGATGAAAAAGAAAGGCCTGGAAATTTACTTCTGAAAATTAACTGATGACAGTCCCCGGGATCACAATAGAAATGATCTGATCTAATGCTGGAATATGACCTT
>NW_006408568.1:19211404-19213390 GCF_000296735.1 Chrysochloris asiatica
AGTGGCCAGAAGATAGCACCAGCATAACATTGATCATGAAGATGGTACAGGATTGACCAAAGTTTTGGTCTGATGTATATGGGTTTCCAGGAGTCAGAGCCAACTAATAGGTAACTAATAATAAACAAAATGTGTTGCATTGGGAAAAAGGTAACCTATTCATTAAGTGTGTCACATAAACGTAAATTTGTCTTACTGCAAGGTGTTAGGGACTGTTAGCTAATGGATAGGGCTGTATTCAACCCATCTGAGTTTTTTCTAAGTATTGTCTTTCAATGTGTGGGCTTTATCAGTAATTAAAGTGAGTTTTTATCACCAGCCACTGCTTGAAAATCCTATACAGGGTCACTATGGGTTGGAATTGACTCAATGACATTTAATAACAGCAACAACTTGCTTAATATTTCATTTGGATACTAGGGAAATTTTTAAGCTACTCCTAAGCACTAGCCCTATATTACCCTGTTTTTAATTGTTTTTTTTTTCTTTTCTTTCTATTTTCTGACATTAGAGGGAAAAAAATTATATCATTCTCTATTTCACACACACACAAACACAAAAACACCCAGAAAAGTTTAAGCCCCTATTAGGGTCATAGGAAATTTCGTATTGTCAAGTAAGTTCTATTACTTGTTTGTTTCTTTTCCAAATGATTTCATTTTTAAAAAAAATTCAGTTTTACCCATTATTTTTTTGGTAATTTTACAAATTTATAAGTTTTTGCACTTTTGGTGTGTGGGTGTGTGTAAATGAGCCTAATGTGCTTCTGTTAATTTTCACACTGTCTTCTGCTGCGTTCCTGCTAGGCTGCTAAAAACAACTTGGAAAAAATATCATTACTGTTACCTGGATACTGAGGGAAAAAATTATGTTTTTAAAATGCTTTTATAGGGAAATCATCATATTTTATCAAAACAAAAATGATTACTTTTTTTAATTACATTGTATTAGTTTAGACCTCTGGGTTAGCTTATATTGATCATTGTTATTGTTGTTAAGTGACGATGAGTGTGTTCTGACTCATAGCAATGCTATATAGGCTTTCCAATGAGCAGCTGGTGAGTTTGAACTGCCAGTCTTGTGCTCACAGTCCAGTACTGATTCTACAGTGCCACAGTACTAAATATTTAATCCAAGTAGCTTCAGATGACAGGAAATATGGTGTCTGTGTGTTCAAGCCTCATGATAAATGGATAGATGAAGCAATGAGCAAAAGTCAGATGTTTCATTTCCTCATTAGGCTAAATTACAAGTTCAGTTCTATCTAAATTAAGGAAAATCCTGCAAATGATTCTAAAGTGGTATATTGACAATAACTTTGCCGTAGAAATGTTGCACTTTTTTTCCCCAGGAAGTGGAACACACAAGCAAAAAAAAAGAATAGAAAACTCACAAACAACATATTCAGCAAAACTAGGAGTCAGAGAAAACCTACAAGTTTCAAATAATATAAGTGGCTGCTCAAACCATCGGAGATCAGAAAATCTCAAATGATAAGTAATAATGTTAATTCCAGGAAGAAATGGGATTGAGAAAGGTTACCACAGGTTGTAGGTGTGTTCATTTATTTCAAAGTAACAAATGCTTAGTGCTTATTTTGATCCAGGTATTGTTTTAAGTGATTTACAAATGTTAATTCATTTAATATCATAGCAGCCCAATGAAATGCTGCTATTATTTATATAATAATATGTAAAAACGTGGTGTAACGAATCAATGGTGATCTCAGAAGTTGATAGTGAATATTCCCTTTAAAATATCCTCACAATTAGACCAATAAACAACATCCATATGAATGGAGAAATGATTTAACCTGTCAAAGATTTCATTTTGCTCGGATCAACTATCAACACACATGTTGTTGTTGTTGTTAAGTGCCGTCGAGTCAGTTCTGACCCATAGCGACCCTGTACAGGGTTTCCGAGGGTGTAAATCTTTACGGGAGTAGAAAGCCTCATCTTTCTCCTGCGGAGCGGCTGGTAGTTT
>NW_006408568.1:19213808-19214516 GCF_000296735.1 Chrysochloris asiatica
AGCAACGGGCTCAGGGGTAGCAATGACTGTGAGGTTGGCCCAGGACCGGGCAGTGTTTAGTTCTGTTGCGCATATGGTCACTGTGAGTGGGTACTGACTCAATGGCACCTAACAACAACAACAACATTCCTTTTAAAGAAGAGGGCACAGGGCAAAACTAACAGTTTGAACTGAAAGAAAAGGCATAGAAAGTGCCCAGAGAGACCCAGATATGGCATCTCTCAGAATATTCAAGCAGAAATTACACCTTCTCAAGATTAGGACATCATCTAAAAATACATGAAGGTGTCTCTTGGTTTCAACGGCTACTGAAGCAAGGTTATAGGACAAGGTGTAAAAGTTCTCATGAATCAGGCTATGTGATTCAAGAAGATGAAGCTATAGAAAAGTGAGTATGTATCTTGAGAAAATCCCATTGCTGTAGCAAGAAAGGAAGATGCCCTTGAACTATGATAACTCAGAGTATCCTGATTTCTCCTTCTGCAATGGAAACATCTTACTAATAGCTTCCTGGGAAATTTAACTTAATCAGAACTGAATGACAAATCAATAGGTACAGAACAATAAAAACATGTGAATAAGAAAAAAAAAGTGTAAAAATGCAAAATTATGACAAAACTCATCAAGAAGACATGGATACAAAACAGATAGAATTGTAATGCTGACTTCTACATGAAATAAAAGAAAAACTTTAATAAAGCAACCAAA
>NW_006408568.1:19215510-19217916 GCF_000296735.1 Chrysochloris asiatica
AGAGAGAGAGAGAGAGAGACTCAGTCATTAAATGATAACTAAATTATAAGGAAGGAGCCCTGCTAGAGCAATGGGTTAAGCTTGGGGCTCGTAACTGAAAGGTCTGTGGTTCGAACCCACCAGCTGTTCTGAGGGAGGACTATCAGGCTTATCAGGGCTCATAGGTTTTACTAAAATTCAGTTGTATTTCTGGACTCTCAGGAATCACAATCATGAATATGAAGTTACTCAAAATACCATGGATTGGCTCAGGTGCACCTTAGTCCTCAAACTGACAGCTTTGCTCTTAAACACTTTAAAGAGGTCTTGTGCAGCACATTTGCCTAATGCCATAATATGGCATTTGATTTCTTGACTACTGTTTTCCTGTGTGTTGATGGTTGATCTGAACAAAATGAAGTCTTTGACGACTTCAATCTTTTATCCATTTATCTTGTTATTTATTGGTCCAGTGGTGAGTGTGTTTTGCTCTCTTTACACTGAGGTGTAACCCATACCTAAAACTGTGGCCTTTGTTAGCTTTCCTTCCTTCCTTAAGTTTTAAAAAATACATATTATGCAGATGAAATTATATATATATACCATTTTCCTTCCTTTTCTCTCTTCTTCCTTCCTTCTTTCCTGACTTACTTCTTTCTTTCTTTGTTTCTTCTTTTCTTCCTTTCTTAAATTTCCTTCCATTGATGATTATGATGCAGACTGAGAGAACACAGTTATTTGCCTTCTTTTAGATAACTATTTCCCATGGTAATGGTTATATAAATATCGATAAATGAGCAACATCAATGAAAGAGCAGCAATGCCAACACTTACTGTTCTCCTTATTCTAACCTTCACTATGAGGAAGAAATTATTTTTAGTCTCTTGAGACTCATTAATAGATAATATGTACTAAATGTACCAACATCCTAATAATTTATGCAGTAATATTTGAAATGTAGTACTTTCAGTGTATATATCTTATTTTTAAATATAATTGGGAGATCCTTAAGGATAGGGATCATAGTTAATAGTAATTTTATGTGAATTACAATCCTAAGAACAATGTTAAGGACCTGAAGAATACTCAATAAATAATAGTTAATTAATATAAAATCACTTAAAACATCATAAAACAAAGCAAAGTATGTTCATAAGGTTCAGAAGTAAAGCTATACAATTAAAAGACTGATTTAAAAATTTGCTTTTGTGACCTAGCTTCGATGGCTGGATGATCAAAACTTGACTAGAGGAAGATAAAAAAATTTTGATAAAGAAAACAAATGTAAATTGCTACAATCTGAGGAACTTGACCTATACTCGTGTATGTTGTTGTTGTTGTTAAGTACTGTGGAGTCAGTTCCAACTCATAGTGACCCTGCACAGGGTTTCTGAGACTACAAATTTTTATGGGAGCAGAAAGCCTCATCTTTCTCCCGTGGAACAGCTGGTAGTTTCAAACTGCCGACCTTGAGGTTAACAGCCTGATTCATAACCACTACGTGACCATAGTGCCTGGCTTATGGATATAGTAGCTCAAAATATCAACTGAGAGGGAAGAAATCTTCACATCAAGGATCAATCTTATCCCCTCTGTATACTGGGTTGATAGGGAGAGGCAACTTAGACATTGATTGTCTAAAATGGGAAGGCATAAAATGACTGGCTTATAAGTTTGCATGGTGGCTTTTAGTTTCAGAGTGTGTTGGGGAAGGTAGAGTCCCCAATGATTAGTTTTCATGTTGTCTAGATGGGTCTGGTGAAAGAAGATGGCATAAGATTCTTAAGATTCTATAGTGAGTAATTGTTATCATGACCATTGTGATCGTCACAACTGTAAAGTTAGAAGTTTTGTAACTAAAAGTGGGTAGTAGTTAATCTTACAGTCCAGGACCATCATGGGAAATAAGTGTGAGCAGAGTGTGGAACCCTATCCAGAAAAGCAGAGACAACAGAGATGGAGGCAGAGATGATGACATGGAGAGATAGAGCAGCTGAAGACTCTATAAGAGAAAGGCTGTGTGCTGGCAGTCAGGAGTCAGGCTTGCAGACTGTGCCCTTTGGTGGTGGCTTAAATGACTATATATTCCTGAGTGTATTCGTGTACATTCAATTAAAAAAACAAACCCCAGAGGGTATAGAAGCAAATACTGATGAATGATGATTCATGGAGGAGATTGTAATCATTGCAATGAAATGAAATATGATAGGATGAGTATAAAACCAGTGTTCTTCCATGTAAACTATTACTCAATTCACAATAAAAACTTTATATTATATTTGTTGTTGTTAAGTGCCATCGAGTTGGTTCTGACCCATAGCGACCCTGTATAGGGTTTCTGAGGAGCAGCTGGTGAGCTTGAACCACCAACTTTGCAGTTCAAATGGCTTTGCAGTCTGGAGCATTAACTCACACACACACAAAAA
>NW_006408568.1:19218376-19224212 GCF_000296735.1 Chrysochloris asiatica
ATTAAAAAAGAAAATACCATGGACTACATGAAGAACAAACAAATCTGTGTTGGAGAAAGTACAACCAGAATACTCCTTAGAAATGAAGATGGCAAGACTTAATCTTTCATGTATGTTATCAGGAGGGACCAGGCCCTGGAGAAGACATCATGCTTGGCCAAGTGGAGTGTCAATGAAAAATAGGAACACCCCCAATGAGATGGACTGGCATAATGGCAACAGCAATGGGCTGGTAGTAATTGTGAGGATGACGCAGGATTGGGCATTGTTCAGTTCTGTTGTACATAGGGTCGTTATGAGTGGGAACCGACTCAAGGACACGTAATAACAACACAAGGGGTATAACTATTTCCAAAGGATAATTTCAGACTGTGAAAAGACTGTTGTTTTATTTTATTTATTTATTTATTGCTTGTTGAATGCAAATCATCTAATTTTACTCAGATAAGTATTTCACCATAAATGGAGAGGTTGTTGTTTGTCCATTAGTTTCTGTCAAGTTATTTGTAACTCATGGAGAACCCCTATGTGCAGAGTAACACTGCTCCATAGGGCTTTGAAGACTGTGTCATTTTGAAGGCAGTTCACCAGCTGTCTGTGCCTCAGGAGTTGAGCCATTCACACTACTCGGACCTCCAAATGGAGAGGTAATGAGAAAGTATGTGACCTGGCAGGCATTTTACCCACAACTCTTTGTGTGGAAATATCATTAGTCTTCCACAAAGGTGCTGAAATATGTGGCTTTGATAAGAAGCAAGATTTAAGATTGAAATAAATATGCAAACAGTGTGAGAACTGTGGTAATCGTATATATTTTGGTTTTCAGATAATCAATGTCAAAGGCATTCAAGAGAAAATAATGAAAATCAAACTGTGCAATGGAAGGGCTCTTAAACTTCATCTCCTAAGTATAAAACAGAGACTTCGCAGCTTGTAGAAACTTCGATCTTACGAGGCAATCAATAGCTACTTAATGAAGGAAGGGGAAGACCACAACATAAGCAATCACCGGTTATACTCAACTCTCTCTTGGCATGTCACCTGCCAACATACCATACAAAAGATGTGCATTTATTGAAAAAACATTTGAAATTAGATGTGACAGCAATTTACTTTCCCTTTGCTGTTTTTCCATAAACAAGCTTCTATTATTTTGCAGCCCAATTATAATAGCTAAAGAATAAAAGAGTCGGCATAGGTTTTCTGTATTAGTTGAAGCTTTTCATGCTTGAAGCCAAATCAAAGGCTGAAGTGTGAATGACTTTAACCCACTGTTGTTAAGTGCCATGAAGTTGGTTCACACTCATAGTGACCCTATGTAGGGTTTCGAGTTGCTGTGGGTTGGTTTGAACCACCAACCTTGTGGTTAGCAGTCCAATGCTTACTCTACAGCACCATACCTGGACTCCTTTAACTCATTTATTAAGTGCCGTCAAGTCTGTTCCACTCATATTTACCCTTTATAGTGTTTCTGAGGAGTGAGTTTGAACTGCTGCTTTGCAGTTTTGACCAACCTTGTGGTCTAGTGCTTATCCTATAGCTCCACAGGCTTAAAATTATCAGCAGTTTAAATGAGCAAATCTCCAAGCTTCTATTGAATCCTGGGTCTTCATTTGGCATGTACGGCTGGAGTGTGGGTAATGAAATTCACTTGTTAAACAGAAAGTAGTAGATAAGGTCTAGGAGATGACTTTTGCAGATGCATTTGCAGACAATATGAAAGTAGCCTGTAAAATTGAAAATTTTCAGACACTGCAAATATGTTGAAAAGATAATTGTAGAAACAATATCCATCCCATTCATCATTGTAGCACTGTTTTTAGCAAAGCATGCTTTTATACTTCTCTAAAAAATGGAAAGAATGTGGCCAAAAGTGTTTGTATACAATAACATTATTTTTTATTTCATTGTCATCTAATTTGATTCCTGGCAGATTATCACAATTAAGCTGAAATAAATTATTACAGTTGCATGCAATTTTGAAAGTTCACTAAAAAATAATAGATCATTTGAAATTTTTTTAACTGTCACAGAAATATGGATTACTTGCATCATTTTGTTTTTATGAGTATGTATGTGTCTATGGAATTATATACATAAATTTACATGCAGACAGAGTTACACAGATTTGCAAATTATCTATAATGCACAGTAATGTATTTTGAAGCAGACATTTCTCAAATAGTTTTCATCACCAATTTTAAGTTATATAACATTGAAGATTAAAAATAAGCAAGCAGAAAAAAAAAAAAAATTCACAGGGGAAGTGAGTACGTCCCCTGTGGGAAGTACTTCCATCCCAAGTTGAAAGTTGGGTACTTCTATCCCAAGTACCTGTGTATAGAGAAGCAGATTTTGAATATCTAAGAAAGAAAACAATCTACTTCACAAACATATTTCTAAGTGTTAACAAATCTAATGATAGGCAACCTTCCCTGAAGGGATTTTGTTTTAGTAAGATACCAAAATTCTCTTTGACATCCACATTTTTATTGTTAGCTACTGTTGAGTCCATTCTCACTCCATATAAGCCCATATATGCAGAACCAAACTGTGCCATTGAGTTTTCAAAGCTGTGACTTTTCTGATACAGAATGAAAGGCTTGTTTTCCCACCTGCCTCCCAGTGGGTGTTTTGTTTTTTTATATAATGTTTTACTGTGAATTATGTGATAGTTTACATGGGAGAACATTTACTTTACATTCACCCTATTATATATCATTTCATTACCATGGTTACAGTCCCTTCCATGCATCGTCAACCAACGAGAGGGTAAACTCTGCAAGCCTGCCCACCAGGTCATCAGCACACAGCCCCTCTCTCTCTTGGTCTAGAGTCCCTAGTTACTCCATCTCTCCATGTCATCGTCTCTGACTCCATCTCTCCCAGTGGGTTTTGACTAACAGTTGTGGGCACTTAGCTTCTTGACCACTCAGGAACTACTGAGATTCACATAGTCACTTATTATAATTACATTTAAGGAATTATGCTAACAATACATTTAAAACCACTGTGTGCAAACAGCATCTATACCATCTAGAATGATGTTTATGGCTTAATATGCCTTGCAAAATGCTCATACATTTGGTTGAGCTTGGTTGAAAGCTTGGTTCGAATCACAATGTTTGTGGTTTGAACTGCAGTATTTGTGGTTTGAACCACAAATTCACCTGTTGCTCCTTGGAAACTTTATACAGGATCCCTATGAGTTGGAACCAATTCATTGGGCTTAACAACAGCAATATGAAGCTCAGTGTTAATCTGGATATTCTTATGTAAGAATATGCATCGTTTTTAGGTAAAAAGAGGACTTTATTTGTGGCTACCAGAGGAAGCATCACAATTACAAAGAAGTTTTGCTTTCTCTTAGAAATTCACTAGAATTGTGTTGACGTATTGGTATAATTAAAGCAAACCTCTAGCTATATGACCTTGGGCAGCTTATGCAAATACTTTTGAATACTAGTTTCCATGCGAGTATGGGAGCATATCTATTTATATATGTTGCTTGGTGTTGTTGTTGTTGTTAAATGTCATTAGTCTGTTCCAACTCATAGTGACCCTTTACAGGGTTTCCAAGGAGCAGCTGGTGGTTTTGGACTGCTGACCTTGCAATGTGCAGTACAGTGCTTATCCTTGAGTGCAAAGGACATTAAATGAACACACATTTACAGTGCATTTAGACACTGTCTTATACATAGAACCTTTTTACACATTGTTATTATTATTTTTCCCAATCTATTTGCTAGTAGTTTTATTATGACTTTGGAATGTATCTGATCACATCTTTTGCTTTGATTGTTTTCTTATTGTTGACTTTTAATAACTTTTTGTATGTCTTAGGTACAAGTCTAAGTATAGAGGTAGACCCTGTCTTACCATGGGACTCCATTCCTACAAGTCTGTCCTACTTCAGTTCTGACATCAGTGAAAGACATAATTTTGTTTTTTTTTACTTTTCATTACTATTTCTTTTTATTATCAGTAACTTCATAATTTTTTAATTTGTCCTTGAGGACTGGAAACATTACACATAAACCTACAGATATATTTAATACATGCATATGCTGATGGAGCTCTGGTAGCGTAGTGGTTACGAATTGGGCTGCTAACCTCAAGATCAGCAGTTCGAAACTACCAGCTGTTCTGCAGAAGAAAGATGAGGCTTTCTGCTCCCGTAAAGATTTGCAGCCTCAGAAACCCAGTGCAGGGTCTCTCTGAGTCAGAACCGACTCCACGGTACTTAACAATACAATGCTGATGTTATTAGGTGCCAAAAAGTTGGTTCTAACTCATGGAAACTCTATGTACAGCAGAATGAATCACTACCGGGTCCTGTGCCATACTCACAATTATTGTTAAGCTTGAGCCCATTGATAATGCCACTGTGCCACTCCATCTCATTGGAGGTCTTCCTTTTCTAACTGGCCCTCCACTTTACCAAGTATATTGTCCTTCTCCAGGGACTGGATCCTTGTGATAACATGTATGAAGTATGTGAGATGAAGTCTGGCCATCCTGGCTTCTAAGGAACATCTGGCTATACTTCTTTCAACACAGATTTATTGGTTCTTCTAAGAGTCTATGGTATTCAATATTGTTCTCCAACACCATAACTCAAATGCATCAATTCTTCTACAGTCTTCCTTATTCATTGTCCATCTTTCATATGCATGTGAAGCTATTGAAAATACCATGGCTTGAGTCAACCACATCTTAGTCCTTAAGCTGATACGTTTACTGTTGCATATTTTAAAGAGATCTTGTGCCACAGATTTGTGTAATGCAATATGCTTTGTTGGATTTCTTATCTGCTGCTTACATGAATGTTGATTGCGGATCCAAAAAAATGAAGTCTGACAATGTCAATCATTTCTTCATTTTTCATGATGTTAATTTTTTATCCAGTTGTGAGGAATTTTGTTTTCTTTACACTTGGGTAAATATGCTCAAGGCTATGATTTTTTATTTTAATCAGTAAGTATTTTAAGTCCTGTTTGCTTCCAGTAAGAAAGGTTGATCATCTACATATCGCAAATTGTAAATGAGTCTGTATCAAATCCTGATGCCATGTTCTTCTTTATATAGTCTAGCTTCTCATATTATTTACTCAGCATACAGATTTAATAAGTATGGTGACAGAATACAGTCCTGGCACACACTTTTTCTGATTTTAAACCAGTTAGTATCCCCACGACTCTCTCGTGGTCTATATACAGGTTCCTTGTGAGCACAGTTAAGTGTTCTGGTATACCCATTTTTTGCAATAATATCCATAGTTTGTCATGATCCATATAGTCGAAAGACTTTGCGTACTAAATAGAGCACAAGTAAACATTCAAGAATACCATTTCCCTGCTTTCAGCCAAGATTCATCTGACGTCAACAATGATATCCCTATTTTCCTGTCCTCTCCTGAATCTGACTTGAATTTTTGGCATTTCCCTGTTGATGTACTGTTGCAGCCATTTTTTTTATTACCTTAAGCAATCATTTACTTGCCAGTGATGTAAAGTATATTGTTTGATGATGCCTGCATTCCGTTCAGTCACCTATCTTTAGAATGGGTACAAATATGAGTCTGTTGCAATTGGTTGGCCAGGTAACTTTCTTCCAAAATGTTTGGCATAGATGAGGGAGTATTTCCAGTGCTGCATCAGTTTGTTGAAAGATTTCAGTTCTGTCAATTACTGAAACTTTGTTTTACATAAATATATACATGCCTGTTGTTATTGTTAAATGTCGCTGAGTCAGTTCTGACTCATAGTGAACCTGTATAGGGTTTCCAAGGAGCATCTGAGTTTGAATGGCACACCTTGCTGTGGTCTAGTGAATA
>NW_006408568.1:19225160-19228529 GCF_000296735.1 Chrysochloris asiatica
TGACCCTGCACAGAGTTTCTGATGCTGCAAATCTTGACAGGAGCAGAAAGCCTCATCTTTCTCCCGCAAACAGCTGGTAGTTTTCCAATTGCCGACTTTGACACTAGCAGCTCAATTCATAGCTACTACGCTACCAGAGCTCCTATTACTAAAGATAGGATGTACTTTAAAAAACCAAAAGATATCCAGATGGTCTTAAGATTGACTCAACATAACTGGAATATATTGTAAATTGGAACTACCTGTTGGTTTGCTTTCTCCCTTATTTTTCTTTCCCGATACTACAAACTTTTTCTTGGGTGCAACTTCTAATTTGCCATGACATGTTTTTGGTAAGTACTCTTGAGTTGCTTCTGACTCATAGAGACAATGTATAGGGTTTCTGAGTTGTTTCAAATCTTTCAGAAGCAGAAAGACTCATCTTTCTCATACAGAATTGTTGGTAGTCTCGAACTGTGGACCACGTGCTTATCTTATGAAGCCACCATGCTCCCATTGCCATGACTGAGAAAGTCTAATAAGGATCCCTGGTGGTGCAGTGGTTAAGCTCTCTGCTACTAGTTGAAAGTTTGCAAGTTCAAACCCACCAGCTTCTCAGCAGGAACAAAATGTGGCAGTCTGCTTCTGTAAAAATTTGTATCCTTGGAAACCCTCTGCAGAAGCTGTTTCCCATCCTATAAAGTCACTGTGAGTTGGAATCAACTCATTATCAATGGATTTTTTTTTGGAAAGGCTGATAATACTTTGTCAACCATTAAAGCTAAAAGAGCTATCTGAGAAAATTTAGTCTAACCACCCCCAACTTTTAAAGAAGGATACTTAGACCTTGTAAGTTTATGCAAACATAGTAGCAATTGTGTAAGAATTGAAATTGTTATTGTTGTTAGTTGCTGTTGAGTAGGTTCCAGTTTATGCCAACCCTATGTCCAACAGAAAGAAACATTACCCAGTCCAGCCCCATCTTCGTAACTATTGGCATATTCAGCTGCCTTCCTCCGTGTATTTTGAGTGTCTCCAGAGGCAGAGGACTTGTCTTTCGGCACTATATCAAACATTATTCTGCTGTGCTCCAGAGAGTTTCCAATTGTTAATTTTCAGAAACATATTACTAAGCATTTCTTTCTTGTCTGTCTTAGTCTGGAAACTCCACCCCGTGTCATAGTTCCAGCAACACACAAGGTCTCTACAATATGACAAACTAATAGGTAGATGGAGAAGATTTAAATGAGTTAGTGGTAAATTCTTTCCTAGTGAGAGCCTAAGAATAATTACTTCAGGTACAGGGTATATTAACTTTTAGATCTGTAGTTTCAATCACAGAGTTCCGTACCAGTGGCTATAGAGTCAATCAGGACTCACGGCAACCCATGTGCCTCAGAGTGGCACTGTGCTTCATAAGGGTTGTCATGGCTGTGAACTTTCAAACTGATTGCCAAGTGTTTTTTTTTGTTTTTGTTTTTGTTTCTTTTTGAGGTGCATCTGGGTAATTTGAACCACAAACCTTTTGATTAATAGCAGAGCATTTAACAGTTTGTGCCACCCAGGCACTTTTCAAACATCCTTCTATAGATTGTTATTGTTGTTGTTAACTGCCATTGAGTCGGTTTCGACCCATAGCGACCCTGTATAGGGTTTCCCAGGAGTAGCTGGTGAGCTTGAACTACCAACCTTGCAGTTCAAATGGCTTTGTAGTCTAGCGAATTAACCTACAGAGTTACACCAGGACTCCATTCTATAGATTAGGTTAGCAGAAAACTGACATCTGAATAATTAGGCTTTGGAAATATATCAGTGCCATAATTTTCAGGATGTGAATGAATCAATATAGTCTGCATTTCTCATTAATTAACACCCAATCTTAAATCAAAAACAAAAAACTCAGAAAATGTTTTGGTTGTTGTTAAAGTTGTTGAGTTGCTTCTGATTCATAGCAACCCTTTATAGGATTTCTAAGAAGTGGATGGTGAGTTTAAACTGTCAGCCTTATGGTGGACAGTCCAGTGATTATTCTACTGTACCACACCACAAACTTTAGAGGCACAGAAAAAGAACATTTGAAACCTGTGATGAGATTTGAAATGTGAGGGATATTGAAGACATATTTTTTATTGATCTGTCCATGATGACACCTAGATCTTTTTCCTCAGAGTTTACAAGTAATTCAAAAAGTGTCAGTAGGAATGAAATGTTTAGATTTTTTCCCCCTCGCAATGATGTATTATAGCTTATACACAGGTGGGGTGAATTCCCTGTTTGTAAATTTATACCTCTCTTGCTAGCTAAGACCTTTTAAATCTCACTATCTGCTTCCATCACAACCAAATTAAAGAGTTATTATCACTTTGCTTGTTTGTTTCTTTCATTTAAACATTGCATTATTGACCCTTGATAGGTTTATTCAATAGGTTCAAATATCTATTTCACAGTTCTATTTTATTTTTATCTATATGTTTAGTGTCTTTACTGCATTAAATGCATAATTCCTATAAGTACTTCATTTTTCAATTTTTTAAGAATTCTTTGAAATTCCTAATTACTGAAAGATTAAAGATGTATCCATTTTAATGAATTTTCCATTTACCCAAAATACTAGATTTTTAGAAGACCATTGCTTTCTTCATCTTAAATTGAATAATCTTGTAATGTCTAAACACTTTAAGATTGATTGTTTTTAAAAGTTATGCTAGATTACAGTTTTCTTTATCAACGTAAAGCAGACTAGCTAAATTATAGATTTGTGTAACCAAGAAAAATGTATATGTAACAAAGAATTTAATTGCTCACCAACTGCTCCTCAGAAACCTTAAACAGGGTCACAATGAGTTGTAACCGATCATTGACATTTAACAATAATAATTCTTTAATTATATGGAGTGATGTAATATCCATGGAATGTTGAAGTTAGAAAATATTGAGAATTCACCTATCATGTAAAGATAAGATGTATTTAATAAAGAAACAAATGTATTTAACATAATAGTTAAATACTATTTAGTTTAACTATTTAACTAATACCCTGTACAGGGTCGCTATGGGTCGGAACCGACTCGATGGCACTTAACAACAACAACAACAATTTAACTAACAGTTAAATATAATCTCTCATCATAGAGACTGGTTTCAAGTCTAAGAATGATTATTAAACATCTTTACTGGATGTTCTATACATTGGCATTTTTCAAATACAAGAAAAACATAAACCTGAGAATATCATTCAACATTATTTGCTTCTATTCCCTCTGTTACTATTATTATTATTATTATTGTGTGTGTGTGCGTTTTTTTTGGGGGGTGTACACAAAAACACTCGGGAATATATAATCCTTTAAACAACCAAAGGATGCATTCTGCAAGCCTGTCACCTGGCCA
>NW_006408568.1:19228904-19251221 GCF_000296735.1 Chrysochloris asiatica
ATAAGTATAGGTCAAGTTCATATAATTGTAGCAATTTACATTTGTTTCCTTTATCAAAATTTGTTTTCTTTCTTTCTCAAGTCTCCTTCTGATTATCAAGCCATCAAGGCTAGGTCAAATGGGTATTATCTGCAAGTTTGGACATTCTTATGCATCTCCCCTCAATTTATATCAACTGGATGCATCACTGTTAGTTCCATCCCTCCATGGCTATGTACTTGTTCATGGGCTCAGGAGTCCCGAGGTTTCACCACACTTTGAACCAACCAGCCCTTCCTCTTCTCTCTCTCATCTCTAGGTCAGTGGAAGTCTATGGAACATGGTTGAACTCAGCCCATATCTTCATTGCTTCCTTTCCCTCCTCTTCCACTCATCAGTAGACCAATGTGGTCGCCAACAAGCTTACACACCTGCTCATGTGTTCCCTTTGAGTTTCAGTCTTGGAAGGGTGTTTGCCTTGAAGGGACTTGAATGCTTGCCTTGATGGCTCCCCAGTGAACAACTTACTTGTTCTTGTAGTAGCTAATCATGCTGCCATTTTTGTTTTGGGTTTTTCTGCTGATCTTTCTTTCAAGAAGTATCTTCTGTTGCTCTAGCCATTTCAGGCTGATCTGCTTGTCCTTTCTAGTGGGAATGTCCCATGTCAGAAGGTTCTAGATGGGGCTCAGGATTCCACATAAAGGCTCCACAAGAAGTCTCTTTCACTGGGCAAGTCCCAGAACCCCTTTTAGGTATCCAATCATACCAGGAGCTTTAGTAGCATAGTGGTTATGAATCGGACTGCGAATCACAAGGTCAGCAGTTCAAAACTACCAGCTGCTCCACAGCAGAAAGATGAGGCTTTCTGCTCCCGTAAAGATTTACAGCCTCAGAAACCCTGTACAGAGTCACTATGAGTCAGAACCAACTCCATGGCACATAACAACAATAATTCTTTATAGGCTGAAGACTGGCTTACAAGCTTTCTGTAATCATGTTTCTTGATATTTCTTTCTATCCCACTCAAGTGTCTATTTCACAATACTAGGCAAGGAAAACTAATATTTATAAGACAGCCAAGCATCTTAACATTATTTTCCCTCTTCAGACTATGCCTCAATCCTTGTATCCTAGAGCCTTGTTGTTCCAAGGTTGAGCATACATCACTATCTACCTCTGTCCCATTTAGTCCATGCAAACCTGCTTCAGTGTTCCTCTGTCTTCCTTGTTCTTGCATTCCCCTCTGCCTTCTTATGTATTGCTCTCCCCACACCAGAACTATGATGTGTCTATTCCCTACCCTGTGCTCTACCACCCCGTCCCACTTCCTCCTCCCTCCTCCTCACCAGTTACCAACAAAGAATTCTATTTTCCCTTTTACTAATGGGTAGAAGATATCATATTTTCAAAGCATTTCAGTCTTTGTGATAACATTCCTAAATGGAAAGGAATCAATATTTTAAAAAACTCAAGTATGATAAATATTTTTAAAAATGGCATTAGAGGCCACTCTTGTGTGATTTATAGGAATTGCAGATCTGAACACATGGCCAAGTCAGAAAAAAATCTTATGTTAAAAAAAAAAAATTGGTTTTCCAAGCTACTGTTGGCATTTTTGTTTAAAAGAGCTTAGAGACTATAAAGTTTGTCATCAATCACTAAAGGAAGGAAAAAAGATTTAAAAACAGGAAGAAAGAAAGGAAGCTAGGAAGAAAGGGAATGAGAAAGAAAGAAAATAGCAAAGGAAGTAAGGAATTCTTAGGATGTATAACTTTAAAATTTATGAACAAGAAAGGAAAAAGGTATAGTATCAAAACATAAACTTCAGAAATATCAAAATTCTAAAAAAAATAATCTGTAGAGGAAAACTTTCAAAGCCCTTTTAATTTTAGTTATTTGTGTTGTTTAGGTTTCAATCAAAACAACACAAATAGCTAAAATAAAAAGGGCTTTGAAAATTTACTTTCAAAACCACATGGTTTACTGTAATTTTGCAAAACCAGTAACATATGCATTGCAAATACCTTTTTTCAATAACAGAAGCAGTTACTTTATATGTGGATTTCACCAGATGGAATACACAAGAAACAAATTGACTATATCTGAATAGATGACAGAGAAGCTCAATATCATCAGGGAAACCAAAGCCAAACGATTGACTGTGGAACAGACTAGCAATTGCTCATATGCAAGTTCAGGCTGAAGGTGAAGAAAAGCAAAGCAAATCAACAAAAATCAAAATAAGACCTTATGTATATCTCACCTGAAAATAGAGACTAACTATCTCAAGAGCAGATTTGATGCATTAGACACTAATGAAGAAACGCAAGAAATGTGGAATGGCATCAAGAGCACCATACATGAATAAACAAAAGGTGATTAGAAATATAGGAAGGAAAGAAATGATCAAAATGGATGTCAGTAGAGACTCAGAAGCTTACTCTTGAAAGTAGAGAAGCTAATGCTACTGGATGAAATTAATTAAAAAAAAAACAAAACCAAAAAACAGACTGAACAGTAAATTTCTAAGGGCAGCTCAAAATGAATTAGTCAAGTATTATACTGAAATGTGCAGAGACCTAGAGCTAGAAAACCAAAAGGGAAGAAAATGTTCATTTTAAGTGGAAAGAAATTAAGAAACATTTAAGTCCTGGGTTTTAATATTGAAGGAGTTTGTAGTCAGAATATTTATTGAAGCATCAGAAGAAGATCGAAGGAATACATAAGAATTGTATTCCTTCTGTGCACCAAAAGAACTGGTTGAAATTTAACTATTTTAAGTGTCGTATGATCAAGAAATGATAGTATTGAAAGAAATCCTAGCTGCACTGAAGGCATTGGCTATACACAAGGCTTCAGGAACTGATGGAATAAAAACTGAAAATGTTTCAACAAGTGGATGCAGCACTAGAGGTGATCACTTGTCTAGTAGTTTGGAAGTTTGGAAGATGGCTACTTGACCATCCTTTGGAAGGGAACAATAATTATGTCCATTACAAAAAATAAGGTGACTCAGCAGAATGTGGAAATCGTGAAAAAAAATTATTACTATCACATGCAAGTATAATTTTGCTGAAAATAATTCATCAACAATTGCAACAGTATATTTACAGGCAGCTGCTAGAAATTCAAACCAGATTTAGAAGAGGATGTGCAGCTAGTGGTATCATTGATGAGTTCATATAGTCCTTGGTGAAAAGCAAAGAATACAAAAAAGATGTTTAACAGTGCTTTATTGACTATGCAAAGGCATTTGATGGAGTCCAGGTGTGGCTCTGTGGGTTAATGCACTGGACTGCAAACTCAGTTTGACCTGCAAGGTCAGCGGTTCAGCTGCTCCTCAGACATCCTATACAGGATGGCTATGGGTCAGAACCAACTCAACAGCATTTAACAACAACAAAAGACATTTGATTATGTGGGTCATAACAAACTCTGAATAACATTGCTAAAAATGAGTACTCCAGAACACTTAATTTTGTTTGGGGAGAAACTGCACATACCAAAAGAGGTAATCTTTTAGAATAGAACAAGGAGATACTGAATTGTTTAAAATCAAGTATCCTTCACCACAATTATTCAATGTGCATGCTGATCAAATAATCTGAGACACATGGATTACATGAAGAAGAATGTGGTCTCAGAATTGAAGGAAGGCTCATTAAAAATACTTGATATACAAATGATACAACCTTGCTTCCTGTAAGTGAAGAGAACTAAATGAATATCAAAGATTACAAACTTCAGTATAAATTGCACCTCAGTGTAAAGGAAACAAAAATCCTCACAAGAAAACCAATAAATAGCATCATAAGAAACAGAAATAAAACTGAAATTGCCAAAGACTTTATTTTGCTTGTTGTCACAATCTATGTTCATGAAAGCATTGATCAAGAAATCAAACAAGATATTGCACTAGGCACATCTGCTATAAAAGAACTCTGACATGGTAAAGAATAAAGATGTCATTTTGAGGATTAAGGTGCTCCTGAACCAGGACATGGTATTTTCAATCACCTCATATGCATGTGAAAGTTTGACTGTGAATAAGGAAGACCATAGATGAATCAATATATTTGAACTATGATGTTGGTGAAGAATATTGAAAGTTCTGTGAACCACTAGAAGAACAAATAAATCTATCTTGAAAGAAATACAGCCAGAATGCTCCTTAGAACAAGAATGGTGAAACTTTGTATCTGGTACTCTGGACATAATATCAGAAGGAATGAGTTCCTGGAGAAAGACATCATGCTTGGCCAAGTGGAGAGGCCACAAAAAAGAAGGAGACCCTCAGCAAGATGTATAGAAAAAGTAGCAGATTTAATGGGCTCTAAAATAACAATTCTGAGTATGGTATAGTGTCAAGCAGTATTTTTTTTGCACAAAGTCGTTATGCATTAGAACCAACTCTATGGCACCGAACAACAACATACTGTATACTAAGAGATTGTAGACAGTCTGTCATACTGTGGTGACTTGTTTGTTGCTGTGATACTCAAAGCTATGCCACCAGTATTTTAAATACCAATGGGTTCACCCTTGGTGGATAGGTTTCAGCAGAGATTCTAGACTAGGATGCACCAGGAAGAAGGGGAGGCATCAATTCTGAAAGATTAACCACTGAAAACTTTATAAACAGTAGTGGAACATTGTCTTAAATAGTACTGGAAAATGTCTGCATCAGATCTGAAAACATTCAAAATGTAACTGGCAAGAACTGGTCACTCAAAGTATGTTGTTGTTGTTAAGTGCTGTCGAGTCGGTTCCGACCCATAGCGACCCTGTACAGGGTTTCCGAGGGTGTAAATCTTTACGGGAGTAGAAAGCCTCATCTTTGTCCTGCGGAGAGGCTGGTAGTTTCAAACTGCTGACCTTAAGGTTCGCAGCCCGATTCGTAACCACTATTCTACCAGAGCTAGCTAACTTTAATGATGTGGATAGAGCAAAGCTTATAGGATTTCCATTTGCTGATGGGACACAACACAAATCGGGAAGAAATAGCTGGAAACACCCATTAATAATAGGGATATGGATCTAGGAAAACTGGATGTCATCAAAAATATATATGGAGAACATACAGATCAATATCCACAATATTAGTTAGCTGAAATGGACACTTACTAGTGAAGATGGATGGTGCAGGACTAGACAATGTTTTCTTCTGTTTTCATTCTGTGCATAGGGTTGGTATGTATCAGAGCTAACTCCACAGCATCTAGCTACAGTATTAACAAAAGGTTAATTAAACTGATTTTAAGTAAATTAAACTGATCTCTGTCCTGGTCTTCAAAATAATCTTTTATGTTTGTTTGTTTGTTTTACGATGATCAACTGGAAAAAATATAAGGAACGATTAAATGGCTGTTATGTGCCACTGAGTCAGTTCAGACTCACAGTGACCCAGTGTGAATTCTAAGGAGTTGCTGGTGCATTTGAACTGCCAACCTTGTGGTTAGCATTCCAGTGCTGATCCTACTGGTTGGTTGGTAGTTACCTGCCATGGAGTTGGTTCTGACTCATAGTGACACTGTATAGACTTTCTGAGGCTATAAATCTTTACAGGAGTATAAAGTCTCACCTTTCTCCCATGGAACAGCTGGTAGTTTTCAACTGCTGACCCTGAAGTTAGCAGCCCATTTTGTTAGCATTTTCTGTAATAATCAGTTACTTTGATAACAAGTGCAATCTTTAACAAACAGTGGAACAAAACTGTTGCTAAGTAGAAACTAGAAAACAATTGAGTATATTCTGGCAAACCACTATATTTTCTGTTCTTCATACAAAGTCACCTAACTAAAATCTTACTTATTGACCCTCTGAGTCAAAATGTCTATAGCACAGCTGAAACTATTAAGTGCAGTAGAAATGCAAAAATATGAATAATTTACTATTTTCATCATAGAGACATTTTGTATTAGGTACAACTTAAAAATCATTTATTCACAAATTTTTGCTTCCTGATTTATCACTTCCCTTTTGTGTGTGGGTGTAGGTGAATTTCTTAATAGTGAAACATTTTACATGCTTATGCATTCTGATGTTGATTGATGTAGTTAGCGTTATTTTATCCCTTTTCCCCTTCCATTTTCAGTGTTTTCTGATTTTAGATGTGTCATCTTTTTGCTTCATTATTTTGAAATTGATCTATCAGCAAATTGGTAAATTATTTTTTCTGTTGCCTTGTTAGGAGACTTTGTTGAAATTTTTTGGTTTTATGTCTGGTTATCTTGAGGTCTGGTAGCGTAGTGGTTACGAATCGGGCTGCGAACCTCAAGGTCAGCAGTTCAAAACTACCAGCTGTTCCGTGGGAGAAAGATGAGGCTTTCTGCTCCTGTAAAGATTTACAGCCTTGGAAACCCTGTGCAGGGTCGCTATAAGTCGGAACTGACTCCACAGCAAATAACAACAGCAACAATCTTGAGCGAAAACAAGGATGTCCCAGTTATAGTCTAATAAATGTTCTGGACCAAAAAGGATGCTGTAATACACATGTCAGGTATAAATGCTGCTCTTTGGTTTCCTGTAATTTATTTTATTGTAACATTCAATAAGATATGGTGTACATACTGTTTGTTGCCACACAGAAAATAATGGAAGAAACTATGGGGGAGAGTTTGATAGAATATTCTCTTTTTCATGCCTGGAAAAGTCCATTTCATAGTCAGATTATCAGAAGGAACATTGATAGCAACTGTCTGCTTTGAACACAATGATACAACTCTAACATTGACATCTTTAAAAACAAAACAAAACATTGGATTCGGAATAAGGAGAATTACATTATACTTGGAGTTCCACTAAGAATGAACTGCATAATCTAGAGAAAAGTACTAATTACAAGGCACTGTAAAATAAAGGTAGGATATTATATGATCTCTATGGTCCCTTGTAAGGAGCCTGGTAGCATAATGTGTTGCCAGTTAGGCTGCTAGCCACAAGGTTAGCAGTTTGAATCTACCATCCACTCTGTAGAAGAAAAAGATGAAACTTTCTGTTCTAGTAAAGATGTACAGCCTTGGAAAACTCTATACAGGGTCACTATGAGTCAGAACCTACTTGGCCACATACAACCACCACTACCATGGCCCCTTGCAAACATTTTCTGTGCTTCTGAATACATTTATACATTAAACATACAGTTGTTGCTGTTAAGTGCTGTCAAGTCAGTTCTGACCCATAGCGACCCTGTATAGGGTTTCCAAGGAGTGATTGGTGAACTTGAACCCAACCTTGAGGTTCAAACCGGCTTTACAGTCCAGCGCATTAATCTGTAGCACCACACGAGGACTCCAGTAGACAGGATAAAAGAGCCTAGAAAGTCCATGTTTTAAATGAGGCAACTTCATCAATTTAATAAACTTTAAGGAGTACCTGGTGTGGCACTGTAGGATAAGCTCTGAAATGCTAACTATGAGACCAGGGATGTAAACGCACTAGGTGATCTTTGGAAATCCTATACCGGGTTGCTATGAATTGGAACTGACTCGAGGACACTTAACAACAACAACAGCCTCATGTCAGGTACTTTAACCTTTTGTGCAGACTGAGGAAATAGACAAGAAAACTTGGACACTGTCATTTTGTGTGTATGTGTGTGAGTGTGAATATGTGAATGACAATTTTAAATTGAATTATTTCTAGATAGTGGGATTAAAGGTCATTTAAATTTTATTCTTTGTACTTTTTACACCTTTAAAATTTTGTATAGTAAACATATATTCACTTTTATAATCAGAAAAATATAAATATTTAAAAATAAAAGATGGAAGTAACTCCTGTCAATGACAGGATCATTAAAGAGAAACAAATAAAGGGATATGTATTTTTTTATCTAAAATTCTGATTTCTCATTAATCCATGAGCTTTGGGGTCCAACTAATTTGTATGACTAGTATAACTGCTTTGGTATTAATGAGGACTCAGTTTGGATATTTAAGTTGAAATGGCTTGAATACAAATTATTTTTATGTGTTGTCAGTGAATACTTATCCTTTAAAGCCAAATTCAGCTTTTACTTGTCTTGTGATTCTGTGATTTTTACTATATAATATCGCTAGAAAACAAGACCATTAGAAGACATGTCATGGAGCTGTTTTCAAGCAAATAAACTATAGTCCCATTCATGGCCAAATGCATTTGAGTAAATGCTTGTTAGCATTTGAATAAATTCTTCAACAATTTTTTTTATGACAATGTGTTTCAAATGTGTTAGCTAATGTTGTTGTTAAGTGCCTTTGAGTCAGTTCTAACCCATTAATACCCAGTATAGAGCTGCGAACCTTAAGGTCAGCAGTTCGAAACTACCAGCCGCTCCTCTGGAGAAAGATGAGGCTTTCTACTCCCGTAAGGATTTACACCCTCGGAAACCCTGTACAGGGTCGCTATGGGTCGGAACCGACTCGGCGGCACTTAACAACAACAACAACAACAACAACAATAGGGTTTCCAGGGAGTATCTGGTGAGCTTGAACCACTGACCTTGCGGTTCAAAAGTCTTCGCAGTCTGACGCATTAGCCCACGGCACCACACCAGGACTACTAATAGCAGCTACATATTAAGTTGATACAGAAAAGCAGCACTGATGTAAAACCTCATGCAAGCATTCTCTCTCAAAAGTGTTTACAATAAATTATGAGTTAGTTGACATTAGAAAACTGAATAACCTAATACTAATTGTGACTTCTTTAACATGTTGAAAACAATTATTGTTTAATTTTGAATCACATTTCTCAGTGCTTATTTCCAAATTACTTCAATTCCACCTTCCCAGAAAAAGGTTCATATTTCTGTTCTTTATAGAAAATGTTAAATCCTCTAGTCTAGCTTTTTAAATGAATACAATTAAAGCCTTCATCAGAATAAATGAAATTTGCATAAACATACATGCCTTAATAGCCTTAGGTACTGAAATAGAAATTAGACTTTTCTGTGGCACTATTAATTACATTGCTTTAATGTCTTTATAACTGGATGTTTGTTATTCATCTTTTGTTAAAGTTCATTTTGTTAAACTTTTTGAACAATACATTTTAGTACTATCTAATAATTTATTGCAAATATGTGTTAATTATGGAAAGTCAATTTTTACATATTTATTGAGCCCTGCAAAGATGAACAGTAAATGTATTCAAATTAATGTGACTTAAAGTAAGCCAATTTGGAGCTGCTAGAAAAATTGTATAGATGTTTTTCAGTGTTTACCCAATTTTAAAGCATTTGTTTTATATCCCTCTTACTGATTTAAGGATCTGCTCTTGTGTTGAAGAAGAGTAGGGCGTATTGTGAAGTACTTTGGTCATTCAAGTACAAGAACAGTATCAATACTATTATAAATAATAATTATTATTCCCTTGAGGTAGTTTGTCAAGTATATCATTCTTTTTTCTTTTCTCTTTCCTCCCTACAGCTATACATACTCAAAATTATGAAGCATTACTAATTTTTTGGAGTCTTGCTGTGGTGCTGCAGGATAAGCAGTGGACAGCAAGGTTGGTTTGAACTGTAAGGACAGTGGTTCATACTCACTAACCACTCCTCAGAAACCCTATACAGGGTCACTATGAGTCAGAACCAACTTGACTGCACTTAACAACAATATCCTTTATACCATAGGCATTTAAGACATTAACCTACTGATCTTTTTTAAACAGAAACCATCTTTTATATATCTTTTACTTAGTTTTGCATGGCAATCAACTTTTTATTGTTGTCGGCAAGTGCTGTATTGTCGAGGTCTTATGTCAGGGTCCAGCCTCGACAAGGAAGTGTGGGTGTCACGAAGAAGGGAGATCTGGCGGCGAAAGGGATAAAGAGAGAGACGAAGTATATACAAAAAAGATAGATACACAGATATGATGCAAGCTGGCAGGTAAGCAGATCTGCAAACATATTGCCTAGCATTGCACACAGAACTCACTCTACCTCAGTCTTTTATTCTCTTTTTTTTGGGAGGGATTTGTTATAAAGGAAGTATGTAATTCACAAAGGGAGTATGTGATTCTTTAGATAAGATAGGATACAGAACAGAAATGTGAAATCATTCAAAACAGGCCATAATGATTCACAGGAACAACTTTTAAGATTTCTTAACAATCTAACATTCTTATTTCTACAGAAAAAAGGTTCAATCAAGCTGTTATATATTAACTTTTAGGCTTAAATGATCTAGAACAGTGACATGCGGTTTCTCAAGGATACTTAACATAAAGCAAGGTTCCTGAAAGGAGCCAAGCTGTCTCTGTACACTTTGCAAACTTTTGTTTGTGAGCAAGATCTCAGGCACCGGGCTTCATTTATCTATATCTAAAATGCTACATTGTTCTCAATTATCACATTTCTATATACTTTCAGGAGGAAGGAGAGCATCTGGGTTAAACTGATTATATTCAGAGGAGGTTTAATGGGGCTGCCACTATTATCCTATAATCCAAATTCCCAGAATTTACCATTCCACTTTATTTACAAATCTTGGGTAATTTTTCTCTAAAAACCTTTTCTCATATTCCCAATATACCTGTTCCTGGCCTTTCTGAATTATCTGAGGAAACTTTTACTGCCTCAGCTCTAAAAAGGGGTTTCAAACCCATTATTCTTCATGGATATCAAACATAACTGAATAATCAAATAAGGAGCAGTTCTGACATTCATCCCAGGTGGCTATCGCTTGTTCCTCAGAAAGATTTGTTCCCAGGACTCCACGCACTGCCAACACAGTGGAGGCATTAAGAGAGGCATTATAAAAGAAACCATTTTCTCAGAAGCTACAATTACTGGGGTTAGAAGCATAGAATGAACAATATTAGGACCAAAGAAAATTATACAGAGGTAGCCAACCAGTGAGTTTGCAAAAACCAATGAACCCAGGACGTCAGGAGGTCACTTCCTTTGGCCCTCAGGGTTCGTGGCTCACTATCCTGAGAAGGGCCCTGGGGTTGGATTTTCGTCCATGTTGTCACAGGGCCACAACATCTCAGTACTTGCGTATGTCCCCAACACCATATAGTCAGTTCCAACTCATAGTGACCCCGTATAGGATTTCCAAGAAGCAAATGGTGGGTTTGAACAGGTGGTATTTAGTTCAAACCAACCTTGCGGTCAGGTGCTTATCTTACAATGCGTCATCCGAAAATTAGGTAAGCTCTTACTAAGCATTAAGTTCCAAACCAAGAGTGGAAAAATATAGACAGACCAATAGTGCCATTTCTAAACTTAATGTATTTCATGTTACTCTTATTAGATTCCATCAAGTCAGTTCAGACTCATACCCACGCTATGCACAGTAGAAAGCAACACTGCCCAGTCCTACTGTCACTGTGTCATTCAATCTTGTTGGGGATCTTGCTCTGTATCGCTGACCATTCACTCTACCAAGTATGATCTCTTCTTCCAAGGACTGATCCTCTAGATAATATGTCTGAAGTATGATAGATGAAGTCTTGCCATCATGGCTTCCAAGGAGTATTATGACTGTACTTCTTCCAGTACAGATTTTGTTTGTTCTTCTGGCACTTCATGGTACTTTTAATATTATTCTTCAACACCATAACTCAAACACATCAGTTCTCCGGTTTTCCTTATTCATTGCCCAATTTTCACATGGATACGAGACTTTTTAAAATACAATGGCTTCAGTCAGGCACACCTTAGTCCTCAAACTGACATCTTTTCTCTTAAAAACTTTAAAGAGGATTTGTGCAGCAGATTTGCCTAATGCACTACATCATTTGATTTCTTGACTGCTGCTTCCATGAGTGTTGATAATGGGTCCAAGCAAAATGAAGTCTTTGACAATTTCAATCTTTTCTCCAATGGTAAGAATTTTTGTTTTCTTTACATTGAAGTGCAATCCATACTGAAGGCTGTGGTGTTTGATCTTCATCAGTAATAATTTTAAGTCATCTTCCATTTCAGTTACAAGGTTGTATCATCTGCATACCACAGATTGTTAATGAGTATTCCTTCAATCCTGATGCCATGTTCTTCTTCATATAATTCAACTTGTTGGATTATTGGCTCAGTATACAGACTGAAAAAGTGTGGTGAAAGTATACAACTCTGACACACACTTATCCTGATTTAAAACCATTAAATGCAATCGAGTTGGTTCTGACTCACAGTGACCCTGCATAGGGTTTCTGAGGAGTGGTTGGTGAGTTTGAACCACTGTCCTGGCAGTTCAAATCTCTTTCTTGTATTTCAACAATTGCCCGATGGTCTATGTACAATTAATCACAATTAAGTGTTCCAGACTACCAATTCTCTACAATGTTGTCCATAACTTGCCATGATCCACACAGTCAAAAGCCTTTGCATAGTCAATAGAGCATAGGTAAATAAATATCTTTCTGGTACTGTGCTTTCAGCAAAGATCCATCTGACATCACCATTGATATCCCTTTTTCCATGTTCTTGTCTAGAACCAGCTTGAACCTCTGGCAGTTACCTGTTGATGGATTACTGTAGCATGTGCTTGCTTTCCTGATAGAATAATGCTGAGTAATCATGTATCTATGAGATTATTATCTGTAGTGAGACAAGGAAATAACAATGTCACAACAAAGACAATACACTGAGTATGCACAGATGTATCTATAGAAAAGCAGACTTGTTTGTTATGCTAAGAAATTAGGAACAACCCAAATTCCCATCAAAAAGGACATGAATCTATAGATGAAATACAGTGTGTGGGTATCCATGTGTTCATATTCACATGAAAAATATGCAAAATACTTTACTTGTAAAAGATGTTTTATAAGGCAATATAGAATAATCTCATTTAGATTTTAACATGAAATCATTGTTACTTCTATTGGTATTACTATTCCTCCTCATAAGTGCTAATGTAAATATGTTGTTTTTGTTGTTAAGTGCTGTCGAATCAATTTTGACTTATACCAACTCTGCATAGGGTTTCTGAGGAAAAACTTCTGGTGTATTTGAACTGTTGACCATATGGCTAGCAGTGCAGAGCTCATCCTTGTTGTTGTTAAGTGTCATCAAGCCAGTTCTGACCCACAGTAAGCCTGTATAGTGTGTCTGAGGAGCAGCTGGTGAGCTTGAACTACCAACCTTATGTTTCAAACTGAACTTGCAGCCCAGCACATTAACCTGTAGCACCACGCCAGAACTCCTACAGCACCACAAATAGAGTAAGATAAAAATTAGAAGGTTAACATTAAAATGTTAAATTAGTTGTAAGGCAGTCATGAAATGACTGGGAGAACTTTTGGTTCCTTACAAACATTTGGAATGTCATTACATAATTATACCTTACACTTTATAATGAATACATGGCAATTTATAAAATTATGATGATGTTAAACCAGTCCTATATGATAGACATTTACTTTGTTTCCACTTTTTAAAGCATTACATACAATGCTGAGCAAACATCCTTTTCTGTGCCTTTTTGCATACTCTTATTGGAAAAACTGTGAGTGTTTTTCTTAGGTTTAAACAATTGCACTTGTACATAGTAGCCCAGGGCTTATCCTATAACACCACAATTAGCAAGTGAAAAAAATTATCTGAATTTTTTATTTGCTTTCTTAAATCATAACTACAATGTAATGTTTTATAATAGCTATGCATTCTTTTATATTAAACAATAATAAATACCTTACATTTATTTTGAGAAATTGGAAATTTTTAATATTTTAAATTATAATGATTGCTTTCATATTTCAGACTGTATAATGTTTAATCTTTTATGATATGAACCAAGATTTTCCAACATCTGTAACAGACTTAAAATGAATCCTAATTGAAAAATTAGGTATTATTCATTGAGTTATGGATTAGGAGAACAGTTCCATGTCGCCTCAAAGTTTTTTAATAGGTTAGAATAAGTCCCACAGAAACTTACCAAAAGTCAATCAGTTCTGCTCCTCAGAAATCCTACATAGGGCCAGTATGAGTTAGAACCAACTTCATGGCACACAAACACTAACATCTGTCTGTCTGTCTATCTATCTATCATCTAGCTAGCTAGCTAGCTAGCTATCTGACTAGCTATCTATCTATCTGTCAATCTATCTATCTAAGTGCAAAGACCTGGAGTTAGAAAACCAAAAGGGAAGAAAGCACTCAAATTGAAAGACATGACATAAAAATATTTTATAGGAAGAATCTTGAATGATACTGGAAATTTCAAAAGAAGATGGAAGAAATACACAGAGTTATTGTACCAAAAAGAATTGGTCAATATTCAGTCATTTAAAGAGGTACCATATGATCCAAAACCAATGGTATCCAGGGAAGAAGTCCAAGCAGTACTAAAGATATTTGTGAAAAACAAGGCTCCAGGCATTCATGGAATACAAATGGAAAAATTTCAACAAATTGCTGTACTGGAGATATTTACTTGTATATGTCAAGAAATATGGAAGACAGCTAGCTACCTGGTCAATAGAATAGAAGAAATCCATATGTGTGCCCATTTAAAAAAAAGGTGACTGAACAGAATACAGATCATTACACAATGTCACATTAATATCACGTGCAAGTAAAATTTTTCTGAAGATAATTTTTAAATGTTTGCAGCCGTACATTGGTAAATAGCTGCTAGAAAGTCAAGCCAGATTCAGAGAAGGACATATAATCAGAGATAGCACTGCTGAAATCAGATTTTTACTTTTGCTTTATTGACTATGGAACTGTATTCACTTCACAGGAGAAAGATGAGGCTTTCTGCTCCTGTGAAAATTTAAAAAGACTTGAAAACCCTATAGAGTCAGTATGAGGTGGAACCTACTCTACGGCCCTTAACAACAACAGCAACAAATATACAGTTGTGAAAGTCAGCTTCCACAAAGATCTATAGCCTTGGAAACTCTTTGAGACTGTCAATATTCTGTCTTATAGGGTCACTGTGAGTCAGAATCAACTTGATGGCAGTGGATATATATACATGAAGGGGCTTCAAAAAGTTTATGGAAAAATGGAATTAAAAGATAATTGAGTTTTACATGAGTATTTGAAGCCCTGTCCTGTGAATAGCTATATATATATAGATAGATATAGATATATATACATATATAGATATATAGATATACACATATGTATTTCTGAGATTATTAATCTTTACGGAGTCCTGGTGTGGCACTGTGGGCTAATGCACTGGACTCAAAGTCAGCTTGAACCACAAGGTCGGTGATGCAGGCTCACAGGTCGCTCTATGTGGTCGCTGTACGAGGTCGCTGTACGGGGTCGCAACCATCTCGATGGCACTTAAGGACCACAATGAATTCTTATAGCCACATCCTTCTCTTGTGGAGTTGCTTATGGATTTGAACCATTCATTGACTTTTCATTTAGCAGCCTATGACCATTAAGTTGTTGTTTTTTTTTTTTTTTTTTGCCAGGTTCGATGGGTGGTTTTCTGTAAAGTTGACTTGGCCACGATTCTCAGTGGTTTAGCAGTTATAGATAGCAAACCTCCATTATGAGATTAGCCCCATGAGGCAATCTGATGGGATCAGCACTAACTTGATTTAATTATCCTTTATGTTATAAATCCCCATTTCTTATGAATCGGGCTGCGAACTGCAAGATCAGCAGTTCGAAACTACCACTTTTCCACAGGAACAAAATGAGGCTTTCTGCTCCCGTAAAGATTTACAGCCTCGGAAACCCTGTACAGGGTTACTGCAAGTAGGAACTGACTCCACGGCACATAACCACCACCACCACCAATGAGGCTGGATGTCATTTACTGGATTAGATTGCATCTTGACTCAATCTCTTTTGAGAGATAAAAGAGATTAAACAAGTAAGCAAAGTTTAGAGGGACTTACTATCGTCAAAGGAGTCCTGGTGTGGCGCTGTGGGTTAAAGCGCCAGACTGCAAAGCCGTTTGAATTGCAAGGTCAGCGGTTCAAGCTAACCAGCTCCTCCTTGGAAACCCTATACAGGGTCTCTATGGGTTGGAATCAACTCCACGGCACTTAACAACAACAACTATCATCAAAAAAGATCCAGGCGTGGAGTGTGCCCTTTGAACCTGGAGTTCTGGCATTGTGAAGCTCCTAGATCCAGGAGAAGAATGATGCCGAGACACATGGTGATCTCTAAGGAAGGCTAGGTCTACTGATGCTGAAAGGAGTCAAGAACATTTTTCATGAGTTGGTGCTCTGAATTCCTATTTTAGCCTCCCAAACTATGAGAGAATACATTTCTGTTTGTTAACGGTATCTACTTGTGGTATTTCTATTATAGCAGTACTAGATAAGTAAGACACAGACCAACTCTTAACCCACTGTTGTGGGTTGGATATATTTATATACCTTGAGAGAGCAATCCTTGGGTGGCTCAAGCAATGAAGTACTTGACTACTAAATTGGTTGATTGAACCCAATCAGGGGCACCTCAAAAGACAGGTTTAGCTTTTCTGAAAGCTCACAGCCTTAAATACCCTATGGAGCACAGTTCTAATCTGATGCACAGTGCTCACTTGACAACAACTAATTTTAGTGGGTAGTCCGGAAACCCTGTACAGGGTCGCTATGGGTCGGACCCGACTCAATGGCACTTAACAACAACAACAACAGTCCAGCCACATGTTGGTAGTGGTTCTGTGCCATGGAGTCGGTTCTGACTCATAGTGACCCTGTACAGGGTTTCCGAGGCTGTAAATCTTTACGGGAGCAGAAAGCCTCATCTTTCTCCTGCAGAACACCTGGTAGTTTCAAACTGCTGACCTTGAGATTCACAGCCCTATTGGTAACCACTTTACTACCAGAGCTCCTTGTCTAGCCACATAGGCATATCAAAAAGCCATTATACTATGGTTTCATGATTTTGGTTTTAACTTGAGTTGACTTTATAAATATGGTTCTCTCTTTTTCTTTTAAAGTAGTAAAATATGCCAAAAAGGAGAGAGAAAGAAACGAAGAAAGAGAAAGTACTGAGTATATAATCCCAGGATACAGAGGGTGACACAGTATAAGGAAGCTTTCATTATGTTCTGCTTAAACTGCATATCAGATCCTCACTGATGTATAGAAAGTGAGTGGTTATCTAACATTCTATAAGAGAAGAAAACAATCATATTTATATCAAAATAGAATATTATGACAAACCACCAAGACTGAAATAGGAATAAGAAATTACAGGCAACTTTGTTTTCTTTGTGACTATTAAGCGTTTAATTCCTCAAGTAATAAAAGTATGCTTTATACATTTTGACTGACAAATAAGAAAAATATGATAAATGAAAGTAATGAGATTACAGAACTCAAATTTTAAATGATAACTAGATACACTTACTTTTTTCCAAATAAATAAGGAATCTGCTGAACTGATTAACCATTATTTGTAGTTGTGTTGTTTTTCTGTCTTTGATTTGGAAAGAAGAAACATCATAGTCTATGTTTTGTGAATTCATGAAACACCTCTGGATGTTTTGTTGTTGTTAAGTGCTGTTGAGTTGGTTCTGACCCATAGCAACCCTGTATAGGGTTTCGTAGGAATGGATGGTGAGCTTGAACCACTGATCTTGTGGTTCAAACCAACTTTGTAGTGTAGTACATTAACCCACAGTGCCACACCAGGCCAGACCTAAACTCTGCCTATAGTGTCAAAGTCAGGATTGGTAGAAGCATAAGGAGCTCTGGTAGCATAGTGGTTACAAATTGGGCTGCTAATCTCATGGTCAGTAGTTCGAAACTACCAGCTGTTCCGCGAGAGAAAGATGAGGCTTTCTGCTCCCATAAAGATTTATAGCCTCGGAAACCCTGTACAGGGTTGCTATGAGTCGAAACCAACTCCACAGCACATAACAACAACAACAATTTAGGATTATGGGTTTTGTTATTCCCACTTCCACACTTTTTCTCAATTAGTGAGTTAATGCTTTGAGATCATTATGAATGTACTGAGTACCTCCACTTTCCCACCTAACCCCTAAATAAATAATACCCTCCACTTGATGCAGTGGCTTAAGCATTGAGCTGCACTGAATAGCGGTGAACAAGGTTGGCAGTTCAACTCACCAGCCACTATGCAGGAGAAAGATGAAATTCTGTTTGCTCCCACAAATATTTAGTGTCAGAAACCCTAGGAAGCAGTTCTGCTCTATCTTATACAGTTACTGTGAGTTGGAATCAACTTAATGGCAGTGGTTAGATAGTTAGAAGCATGGTTTTATTGCAATGAATTTGAAGTAGGCACAAAAATGATTGGTCTTAGTATATAATTCTTAGACATAGGAAGTTTAAACTCTGCTGAATTTTAAAAACCAGACATTTGTTACATATATTTAAATGTGAGTGGCTTATAGGTACAAATTATTAAAAGCAGGCACTATTAATTACTTTCAACTGTGATTTTGGAGCTCTACCTAAGCTGTTATATTGCTTACTCATTTAAGTGCTTCATGATGCATCACTAGAAGTTTTTCTTGTTTTTGAAATTTATCCTAGGGGACAAATATTTTCATGTAAAAAATCAAAGCGATAAGCACTGTGAGGATTCAATAGTTTCAATGTTTTTATATGGGGAAAGTTTTACAGGGGTTAAGATCTCGACTCTGCCTATAGTCACCATTTGAGAAAACTGCCCTTTTGTTCAGGTGAGAGTCTCATTAAGTGCTTTTATTTGAATGAGTATGTCAGACCTACTTTCCATTTGATTGATGTTTAAAGTTCTTAGATTTGTCATTAATTGGCACATGAAGGATCTGCAAGCAATACTGTGTGGGGCAATGAAATATCTTCCTGTGAAAACAGTATTTAAAAATATTTCCTTCAAATTAAAGTTGCTTCCCATGTTTCTATAAATCCCGTAGTAATCTATGTTGCATTTCTGCTTTCCAACATCAATGACTGCCATACCTAAATCCTTATGACGTGTTCTTCATGTAATCTAGGATGGAAGGCTTGAAGCTATTTACTCAAACTCAGAATCAAATCTGGTCAGGTGTCTGATCAGCAACATGTGATATTGGACTTACATAACTGTTCTAAAGGAGCCCCAGCAGCCATGAGAATAAAGTAGTCCTGGTGGTGCTGTGGAATAAAGCTCTGGACTGTAAGGTCAGTTTGAACCACAAGGCTGGCAGTTCAAACTCACTAGCTGTTCTTTAGAAACCCTATACAGGGTTGCTATGAGTCAGAACCAACTCGATAACACTAAACAACAACATTCTTGCTCTAGCTGACCACCTCTGTGGATTCTTCTAAACGTACTGTCTCTCTATGGACACCTGTGCCTCCCAATGAACAGTCCTAGCCCTAAACCAGAGTATCTTCCTGATACTCTCATCTCTTGACTAACTGAAATCAGTGGAGCATCTCAGATTTAAAATTATCCCATGATTTTTACAAATTATGAAAATCTTCCTCTTTCTATGCATGAAACTTTGCTGGAGAGTTCCAAAATGAAACTTTGCTCTGCTGTATTGTGGAACTTTTCCTTTATTTGATTTTCCAACACTTCCTGCTTCCAAGTACAATCATTTCTTTTAGAAGGATAAGTAGGAGGTTGGTCCCTATGAGGTGGAGGTTATAGATATCCCAAATATCCAACTATTACAAGTTGTTATACCACTTTCTAACCCTTGATGTTAATCACTACTTCTCGCATCAGTATTCTCTGGCACATTCCAGGGCTCTGCAATTCATTGCAAGATCTCACAGAAATCACAGACTGTCAAGGTGGGGTAAGCTGGCAAGTCTCAAAGTCATAACTCCGATGTCAATTTGGAGGATTCTCCACACCACATGGTTTCATAGGCTGAGGCCAAAACTTGGCAGGTCAAACAGCAGGCTGTTGATGCACAAGGATGCAGAAGCTGGTGAATCAGTTGGGTGATAGTCCTTAGTCCTACTATAATCCTTAATTCCACCTTAATCCTTATTGTTAGAGGATTTATAGTCAGCTCTAACTCATAGTGACCCTTGGCACAACAGAATAAAACTGTGTTAGATACTCATAGCCTAACAATTGTTATATTTGAGTCCATTGCTGTAGTCACGGTGTCAACCATCTCTATGGGCGTCTTCCTCTTTTTCTCTGACCCTCTACTCTACCAAGTAGAATGTCCTTTTTCAGGAACTGGTCCTCTCAGATAACAAGTCAAAGACATAATATGAAATTTCCAAATCCTTGTTTCTAGATTTGTTTGTTCTTTTAACAGTCTATGGTACTTTTCTTTGATACCATAATTCAAATGCATCAGTTCTTCTATGGTCTTTATTCATTGTCCAACTCTCGCAAGTATATCAGGCAATTAAAAATACATGGCTCGGGTCAGGCACAACTTAGTCCTCAAATTGACACCTCTGCTGTTTAACGCTTTATGGGAGTCTTTTGCAGCAGATTTGTCTAATGCAATGCTGGGGACAGCATACGCAGACCCTGGGTTGATCAGTGGCAGCCCCATTAAACCACCACTGAATATAATCAGTTTAACCCAGATGCTCTCCTTCCTCCTGGAAGTATATAGGAATAAGATATTTAAGAACAATGTAGCATTTTAGGTATATATAAATGAAGCCCGGTGCCTGAGATCTTGCTCACAAACAAAAGTTTGCAAAGTGTACAGAGACAGCTTGGCTCCTTTCAGGAACCTTGCTTTATGTTATGTATCCTTAAGAAACCCGACTTTGCTACTCTAGATCATTTAAGCCTAAAAATTAATATAGAACAGCTTGATTGAACCTTTTTTTCCTGTAAAAATAAATATGTTAGATTGTTAAGAAAAAACTATGAAAATATCTTAAAAGTTGTTCCTGTGAATCATTATGTCCTGTTTTCACATTTCAGTTCCGTATCCTGCCTTAATCACATCCTCCCTTTGTGACATCCTCCCTGAGTGAATTACATCCTTCCTTTGTAATAAATCCCTACCTAAAAAAGTGAATAAAAGGCTGAGGTAGATTGAATTCTGCATGCAATGCTGTGCTATGCTGGGCAATGCTAGGCAAAATGTTTGCAGATCTGTCTACCTGCCAGCTTGCATCATATCTGTGTGTCTGTCTTTTTTGTATATATTTCATCTCTCTCTTTCTCTATCACTTTTGCCACCAGATCTCCCTTCTTTGTGACACCCACACTTCCTTGTCGAGGTGGGACCCCGACATAGGACCTCGACAATGCAATATGTCTTTTGATTACTTGACTGACTGCTGCTTCTAGGAGTGTTGGTTGTGGATCCATGCAAAATGAAGTTTTTGAAAACTTCACAATCTTTTCTCTGTTTTCATGATATTTATTGGTTCAGTTGTGAAGTTATTGGTTTTCAACCTATACTGAAGGTTGTAGTCTTTGATCTTTATCAATAAGTGCCTCAAGTCCTCTTCCCTTTCAGCAAATCAGATTGTGTGATCTGTATATCAAAGGTTGTTATTGAGCCTTCATCCAATCTTGATGCTGCATTCTTCTTCATATAGTCCAGCTTCTCTGAATTTCTGCTCAGCATACAGATTGAATGTGTATGATGAAAGGATACAATTCTGGCACACAGCTTTCTTGATTTAAAAACATTCAATATCCTCTTGTTCTGTTTGAATAACTGCCTTATGGGCTATGTACAAGTTCCACATGAGTGAAATTAAGCATCTTGCCATTCCTGTTCTTTACAAAGCTATTCATAGTTTGTTATGATCAACCAAACACCTTTGCATAGTCAATAAAACACAACGAATTATCTTTTTTGTTTCTTTCTGCTTTCAGCCAAGAACTATCTGTAATCAACAATGATATCCCTCATTACACATCTTCTTCTGAATCTTGTTTGAATTTCTAGTACCTCTATATTGATGCAATGCTGCAACCAGTTTTTAATTATTTTCAGCAAAAATTTTATTTGCATGTGATATTAATGATATTGTTTAATAATACTCACATTCTGTTGGGTTGCCTTCATTAGAACTGGTACAGATATGAATCTCTTACAATTGGTGAGCCTAGTAGCTATTTTCCTAATATTTTGGCTTCAAATATTGAATGTTCCCCATGTTGCATCAGTTTACTGAATCATTTCAACTGATATTTCAACAATTCCCTGAGACTGTTTTTCATCAACTCCTTTAGGGCTGCTTGGACTTTTGCATTTGATACCATCCATTCTTGATTGTATGCTGTCTCTTTAAATGGTTGATCATCAACTAATTCTTTTTGATACAGTGACTCTGTATTCCTTACAAATTCTATTGATGAAATTGCCTCTTGTGGAATATCAAGTTGTATATATGCATATGTAGATGTATAAATTCTTATCATGTCAGTAAGGGAAAATGATGGCCAGCACCCCATTGTATTGCTGAGCGCTCACTCACTAGGAAAAAATGAATTGAAGACCAATTTGCCAAGCACTCAGTCATAATATATATATA